>NC_084470.1:91998162-92321912 GCF_027409185.1 Cynocephalus volans | reverse complement strand
TGCTATTGCAAAAAAGAAAAAGAAGAGTTGGTTAAGGGGAATCAGGAATTCAGAGCAAACAGGAGGAGAACTCTATTCAATAGGATATTCAGGATAGACTTTATCATAGTAGCTAATATTTATTGAGCAGCTACTATGCGCCAGGCACTATTTTAGATGCTGGGGATACCTCTGAGAAAATGGACAAAATTTGTCCTGGAGGGAGACAGACAATAAGCAATAAAAAAAATACTACAGAAGTAAATAACTTAGCAGCAGAGGAGGTGATAAGTTATGTCAGAGAATAAAGGTGGAGGATGCTAAAGGGAGCGAGGGTAGCTAATTGCATTACTATCTTAGAAGATGATAAATATTATCGGCGGGGGGGAAGTATATTATGGTACATGGGATTGCTGTGCAAGTTGAATTATTAAACAGGGTTAGAGGAGAATTTACACTAATAATAGCTAGTATTTATTGAGAACTTACTATGTGCACACTTCACCTGAGTTACTTTACTTACTCCTTACAATGACCCTATGAAGTAGATGTAGTTATTACCTCCAGTCCACAAATCAGGAAACTGAGGCACAGAGAGGTTAAATAAAGTGCCTAAAATCATACAGGTACAAAACGGCAGAGCAGGGATTTGAACCCAAGCACACTGGCACCAGACTCTTCATCACCACTGGCTACAAACTACCAATTACACAAACTACCAATTACAAAAACTACCAATTATAAAAACTACTGTTTATCTTTATCTACAATGTGCTTTGCATAAATGATCTTATGTAATCCTCACAAGCCTCAACTATAGATATTATTATCCTCATTTCACACAAAGTAAATACTTTGCAAGAGATCAGGCAATATCATCAGGGCAGATAAGCAACTAGGGCTGTAAACCTCAGCTATGGAGTATGGCTGTAAAAGAAAGAAACTGAAATCAAAGTGAGAAGTCCTGGGGCCAAGTGCCAGTTCTGCCACCAACAGGTTTTGTGACCCTGGACAACTCCTTTCACTTGTCAAGCCTTGTTTCTCACAAAAGTGGAACTAATCATTCCTACTGCTTAGAGTTGTGAGTGAGGGAAGTGTATTAAATCAAATTACACAGCCTGCATAGAACACCCACTTCAGAGCCTTCCTTACACAGAGAATATGCTCAAAAACTGGTAGCTAGCATTGATATATATATTTGGAGGGGGGGGCAGCTGGCCCGTCCGGGGATCTGAACCCTTGCCCTTGATGCTGTAACACTGCATTCTAACCAGCTGAGCTAACTGGCTAGCCTGACATTGATAGTCTTGAAAACAATGCCTACCTGCCTTGAAGGCTGTCGGGCTTTAAAAACGAACGCCACCTTAAGTGACATTACAAGCGGCACCATTATGGGCCCACAAGGGCGTATTAATGTGGCAGCCTAAGACAGCGCCAAGAGGAAATAGGGTGGGGGTGTCTGCGGGAACCTTGCCTTAGCCCTTATTGGCCAAATATGCGCTTCCGCGCTCAAGGTTGCAATAGCTAGGCAGTGAGACAGGATGCATGCTCTCTTGACCTTTAAGCTGATAAGATTATGTAAAAAACCTGCCTTCCCCATTTGCCTTTAAAAGCAAGTGCTTGTGTGATAATAAACAGAACTGCTCAACAGAACCCCCGCCGCATCTGAGTGTCCTTTAACCGGGCTGTTTTTGGGGCCAGCGGTGTGCTCACCTCTCTTCACGGCTCTCTTCCCCCGTCTCCTTCCAGAGGGGACAGGAGGGAAAGAGGAATCCCGGGCCATTCGCTCGCCCTCCGAAAGCAACGAGGCTAGGGATGTTTGGGTCGGCCGGCGGCGGACCCGACAGAAGCCCTATCAATATTTGAGTCCTCACAGTGGACCAGTTAGATCAGTTGGTTAGAGCATGGTGCTGGCAACGCCAAGTTCCAGGGTTCAATCCTTGTACCCACAAACCACCAAAACAAGTATTTGAGCTCTTGTTCAGCTACTCTGGCTTTTTGTCCATGAGCAAATTCTGTTTTCTATTTTGCAAATTGTATATCCTGTTCTACCCACTTGGAAGGGTTGCTATGAAGCTTAATTGGACCCCAAAATACTAGTCATAAACTGTAAAGGGCTGAGGCCAGTAAAGGATTACTACTATGTGGGTCCACCTCCTTGATGTTGGAAGCAGGGAATGTTCTGTTGTTCTGAGACTGCTTTTCAAGTGAAGTCCTGTGTTTTCAGCAGTGGTTGAAGGTGGACTTTGAGTGGAAGACTCTAGTGACATCCTGAAAAAGGCTGAGTGGGAAAGCACCTGCATCCCAGGTGCAAAGGGGCAAAGGAGAATGAAGGCCCTCTTCTTTCTCTTTTCTATTTGCAGAGCCCCCTACCCGCTTCTCCCTTTCTTCTGCAAGCATGGAGCATGTGTTTTTAGTGCTCCTCCCTCAGCCTCTTCCCCTTGATGAGGTTTTAAGACCACAAAAGGTTTAAATTCAGCCTTGGCCATTTCAGGGGGTGCAAGCCCCACCTGCTTCTCTGTGCTGTCTCCACAGGCCCTTGACAAGTTTCCTTCTCACCCCAGCTTTAGGGCTTGGGATCTGCATCCTAAGATTCTATCTTCCAGAGAAGCTCAAGTAGTTCTCAGCCTGAGCAAGCCATCTTAGGGATACATCTCAGTCCCTACTCTTTAGGATAAGTTCTTCAAAGCAAGGTCTTTGCTATTACTAATTAATAAGAGTTGCCAGTCACCTACCTGGCATTTAGCACACATTATCTGATATCCACACAACAACTCTGCAAGATAGGTTTACTGTTCCCATTTTACAGATGAAGAAACTAAGGCTCAAGTCAATTGCAACTTGCCAAGCCAAGTTGGCCAAGTTTCAGGATTTAACCCAGGTCTGACTCTAATATAAATGCCCTATCTTCTCTATGATATTGCCTCACTACAAAACATTTCCAATGATCCTGCAGTTAATTTCTTCCCCTATTTAGCTATTTCCCATGACCAGCACTTCCCCCGCCAGGAGTAGTTAGAAACAGCTATTGAGGCTGAAAATTAGTTACATAGTTATGTCATTTTGAGCTAGGAATGTCTAGAGGCAGAAAGTTGTTTCAGGAAGCTTTTTTTATAGTACAGGTGAGATACAGACTAGGACAGTGGCAGTGAGGATGGAAAGAAATATATATATTAATTCACAATCAATTCCCTTGAATTTACAATCAGTGGCTTGAAACCCAGCTGCACATTAGAACCATCTGCGGAGCTTTTAAAAACTACAGATGTCCAGCCTTACCTCTAGAGATCCAGATTCAGTTATTCTGGGGTGGAGATCATGCACTGGAATTTAAAAACTGGAATTTAAAAATTATTCCAGATAATTCTAATATGTGCAGGCAGAGTTGAGAACCAGTGTTATATCAGGAGACTGGGCTATGGGGGAAGACTGATGAAAAGGAAATAATAATAAAACTTGTCTATGCACTTTGCATGTATTTTCTTTTTTAAGAAAAATATATTTTTTAATTTTATTTATTGAATCAAAATCGATTATACATATTTTGGGGGTTGAACATTGAGATATGTTGATTAAATCAATATCACTAGCATATATATTATTACAAATTGTAATTATTCTTTATGCTCCTTGTCCAATCTTTCCCCTTCCCCCACCCCCTACCCCCTCTAATTGCCCTAGATTTCTTCTCTCCTTCTGAAAGAATAACGGTTACTCTGTTAATTTGTTGCCTAGATGATCTGTCCAATGCTGAGAGATGTGACCAGGTCCCCCAATATTATCACAGAACAGATGCTTCTTCTGTCACTCTGAAATGGGTTTTGTGGAAGGAGACATCGTCTTTTGTCTCTGCTGGTGACTCTTGTGTGAATGCACTCCAGTGGTTGGCGGACCATCTACGTGGCAGTTGTGGCATCTAGCCACTTTTGCGGCAGCCATGATTATTGTGGTGGCTGTGGTAGGCCACCCGTGTGGAGGTGCTATTTTTGGTATGCTCCTTGGCACTGGCGGTATGCCTGGTTGTGGGAAGAGGGTCCGGTCCCCTTCTCCATACTTTGGGTCACTGGACAAGACCTAAAGAGCTGGCTTGGTGTGCCTGGTTGTGGGAGAGGGCTCCGGTCCCCTTCTCCATGTCCCGGGCCCCTGGGCAGGCCCTGAGGTGCTGGTGCAGTGTGTCTGGTTTAGGGAGGGCGGTCTGGTCCCCTTCTCCATGCCCTGGGTCTCTGGGCAGACCCCAAGGCACTGGTGTCATGTGCCTGGTTGTGGGAGGAGGGTCCAGTCCCTTCTCCAGATCTCGGGTACCCAGGTGGGCCCCGAGATACTGGCGTTTTGTGCCTGGTGTGGGAGGGGTATCCAAGGGGAGTATACATAAAGCAAATGTATTTCACAGGGCCTGGTTTTCCAAAGCCTTGCAGTTTCTGGTTTGGCCTACTAGCTTCTTAAAAGTACATATGAAATGTTGACTTTGCAGGGGACAGGAAACTTTCCCAGGCTAGTCTCTTTTGTAAGATAAAGAATCGCAGCAGAGCAAGGTTGCTGGCTCAAAGGACAGACAGGTTACTGATTGATATGTAAAGATACTGAGAAACTGCTGTAAGAAGAGAATGCTTGCTAAGATCAAGCTTTTGTTGGTGGATCAACTTAACTTCTTGCAAACTGCATTATGGAAGGTCACCTTGCTTGTTTTACTGAATGTTGCCAGCTTCTATTGTTAAACTTGTTAAACTATACTTAGCAAAAACCCTACTTGTGTTCTTTTCCTGTAACTTCCTGGTCTGGAGAGTAAATGCAGGAAGACAACACCAATTCGTGGTTAATTTCCCAAATGGAAGGAATGCCTCGCTCTTGAGGGTTCCAGGAGATTAAACCCTTTTCAGGGCTTCTCACTGCTCAGAAGAGATGGGTTTTGAGTAATCTTTGGCGGCTTCATTACCCAAGGGAAAAGGGGTGACAAATCCGTGGGAGGCAAAGCAACAGGTCCAGTCCCCAGTTCCATACCTCAGGTCACTGGGTGGGACCCAAGGCACTGGCTTGGTGTGCCTGGTTGTGGGAGAGAGGTCCAGGCCCCTTCTCCATGCCTCAGTTCCCTGGGTGGGCCCTGAGGCACTGGTGCAGTGTGCCTGGTTCTGGGAGGATGGTCTAGTCCTCTTCTCAATGCCCTGGGTCCCTGGACAGGCCCCGAAGTGCTGGCATGGTGTGCCTTGTTGTGGGAGAAAGGTCCAGTCCCCTTCTCCTTGCCTCGGGTCCCCGGGCAGGCACCAAGGTGCTAGCATGGTGTGCCTGGTTGTGGGAGGGGGGTCCAGTCCCCTTCTCTGTGCCTCGGGTCCCTGGGTTGGCCCCAAGGCACTGGCACAGTTTGCCTGGAAGTGAGAGTGGGGTCCAGTCCCAGATCCAAGCCTCCGGTTCCCAGGCAGGCCCCAAGGTGCTGGTGGTGTGCCTGGGCCAGAACTAATTTTTTGTCCTTTGCTTCTAACATGGGGGAACTTCCTGTGGGAACCAGTACTTGAGCTGTGTGGTTGTTTAAATTGCTACTTTGCAACTGTTTCCATAGGAAAGGCTTTTTGTGGAGCTCAGGGTTTAATGGTTGATTCTTATAGGTACTTCCAGCTCTCCAGAGACCTGGTGGATCTGTGTTCTGTAGAATCTCTGACCTGGGCCTGAATTTTTTCATCAAGCTGCACCCCATGCAATTCTGCAGTCCCGACCAGTCTCCTCTGAGTGGTCCTGTGCTGATTGGGGGGCAGGTTGGCTGTCCTTGCTGTGTCCCAGTGTTCTCCCAGTGTTCCCATCTTGCCCCCCACCCATGCTCCAAACACTTCCCATGGGATGGGCCCTGCACCGGTCCCTTGCGATGACTCACCGGCTTCTGAATGGCTCCCCTTTCCAGCTGTTCTGGCTCCTCACTCCTACGTGGGTCCATGGGAAACCTATTAGTGGTCCTGCTGTCCTGGGGGCCGCTGAGGCCCTCTTCTCTCCTGCTGCCTCCAAGTAACTCCATCTGAAGGGCACAGCTGCAGCTTCTGCCAGCTCCTGCTCCATGCGCTCATCAGCTCAAGACTTAAAGTAGCTGTGGCCCAAAATGCTCAAAGCAGCTTTTTCTTTCTCTCATCATAGTTTCTCCCACCTTCATGGACTCCATAGGTCTCTCCTCCTCTTCCTCTGAATTCCAGCAGTCCCAGCTTGGCTGATGTTACATTTTTATAGTTGTAAATTTGGTTGATTTGTGGAAGAGAGTGATGCTGGGAACTGTCTATTCTGCCATCTCGACCGGAACTCTCAACAAAAATACTTTTGTTTTTTCTGATACTATGTGATCACTGTTAAACAGACAGAGAGAATGAACACCTTCCCATAGTCTAGTCCCTGAAGGACCACCATTATTAGTTGGAGTATATACTTCTTCATGTTTTTAGACCTCAATAAAATTAATTTTTTCTTTTTCTTTTTCTTTTTTTTTTTTTTGGTGGCTGGCCAATATGGGGATCCGAACCCCTGACCTTGCTGTTATAGACCTGTGCTAAAATCAATTTTTTAAGCATAAAATTTTTAAAAACATTTACTTTTCTGTTACACTTCTCACTGTGTAATAGAGATGAAAAAAGGATTACTCACAGCACCGTGAATGCATTGAGAAGCCCAAAGGGTCTGTATCCCAGAGCAAACTGGGTACAGCAACCAAAGTTAGCTTCTTTTATTGTAAAGACAAGGAAGTTTCACAAGAAAATTCAGTTGATTCGATCATTACAAAAGGACACAAAACATGGGCAGAGTTACAAAAGTTATCTATGGCCAAGTATAGCTTAACAATGGAAACTAGTAACATCAGTAAAATAAACAGTGACATTCCAAAGTACAATTAGTGAAAAGTTAAGTTGGTCAAACTGGCTCATTATTTAAAGTATAACCTCTCCTTAAACAAAAGTTACATTCTTATGATAAAATCTAAATACAATTATCTCTAAAGTTTCCCCCAACAGACAGCTTGCCCCTAGCAAACATTTTTTCCACAACTTTCCCTTCACCAATTCTTAAAATCTCTTAACAGGATTGGTATGACAACCACCTGTTATCTCTAAAATCATTAAAGTATACAATACCATACCTAAGCAGTGATTAGAGTTGATTAGATGGGCTTTTGCCATGCTATCTGTGGGCTGTGGCCCCCTACCTGAGGGCTTTTGCCCTATACATGCATTTACCTAAAAACACTATTCTAAAATCAAATGAGAATCAAGATTTCTAACCCTCCACAATTTTCTGTAAATTATTTTCAATTTATAACAAATAGCTTTTCATGTCAATAAATAAGCACCTACTTTTTCCTTTTTAATGGCTTATTGAAGAGTACCATACTTTATTTGACCAGACTCCTATCAATATACATTTATTTCCAGTATTATGCTATTCTAAATAATGCTGCAGCAAATCTTCATGTATATATATATCTTTTCACACTTTTTTCTCAAGGTAATTTCCTAAAACTAGATTTTCTGCAGTAAAAGTGAGCCCATCTAATGCTGTGATGGATTTTTCCAGATCGCCCTCAAAAAAAATTACATCGATGTATATACTCCCAAATCAGTGGGGTATGAGATGCCTTTGGCTCCTGTTCACATCTCCCCCAAATGCAGGACTTGTTTACCTGCCTAATTCAAATAAAAATTTATGGGCCAGTATACAGGTGGCTTTCTGATCACAGGGCTCATAATTAACCAGGGCTCATAAGAAATCTGGATGTTCAAAGGTTAACCCAAAATTCAAGAAGACTGGTCAATGTCTGATTAGAGTGGAAAAAATTATAAGACCTGGGACTTAGAGATATTTATTCTGCATGATTTCACTGTTTTTTGGTTTTTGCAGCTGGCCAGTTTGGAGATCCAAACCCATGACCTTAGTGCTATCAGCATGATGCTCTCTAAATCAGCTAACTGGCCAGCTGATTTCATGTTTTAAACCTACCAATAGCCACAGGAGTATCCTTTCCTGTTACTATACTATCACTCTCAATGATGCCAGCTCAGATAGGATCCCAGGATGATATCTGGTCTTTTAGACTAAGGTGAGGAAATTTATTAACTGGGAGGGACAGAAAATGCACACTGACTGGGAAGGTGCACTTCACAAACACATCATGTCCAACCAACACTGAAGTCACCTTCTTGGATGACTCCACTAAATGGTTATTCTCCAAAAATTACTATCCTCTACTTTCATCACACCTTTCTCATTGTGTAGTTACATATTTCCTTGTTTTCTTGTTTACTGTCTTCCACCACAAGAGTATAAGCTCCATAAGAGCAGGGACCACTTGTCTGGTTCCCCACTGTACTTCCTGTATCTAGAACAGCACTTGGTACATGGTGGGCACACAGACAGCACTACTTCATGTCCCTTGTGCTTTCAGCTGCACTGTGCTGCTTTGCAGTTCTACCCTATGCTCACCGCATGGCTGGTCTATCAACATACATTTACTTCCAGAGTTGGGGTCTGTTCCAGAGGGATCTGCCTTCTCTGTCTGTATGATGGATAGACGTTCTAACGTCTGTCAAGGAAAACCATAAACCAGTATTTGGAAAACTGCTGCTCCGGGGGCACACCAGACCACCCTCAAAATTCCTTTCTGCTCCCTGTAATTGCTTTGGGACAGGATAATCCAAACCTGCTGTGACAACCTGTAGGGAAAATATAGGAAAATGGTCAAGGCCCCTCAGATGTTCAGAATCTTGCTGAGCATTTGATGCTAATATGCATGTAAGCCCAGGTGTTCCTTGGTTATTGTCCAGTGTAACTGCACGTGTACCCAGGTGTTCCCGGGTTGTCTGACTCACACCCAAGTATCCTGGGTTATCGGACTTAAGTATAAAGGACAAGTGGCACTGATCCACAGGGGCCCCCCACCCCCAGGGGGGCCACAGGGAGGCCATTACTGCTGCTGGAGGCTGCTGCTGCATCTGCTGAAGGCTGCTGTAACGTGCTGCTGCTGCTGAGGAAGCTGAGGACTGAGCTCATGTTGTCTGCCAACAGCTCCCAGGATCTTTCCCAATTACCTACCTTGGGTCTGGTGACCCAGCCTGGCAAGTGAGGGGTCTGTGACCCTGTCTGTACAAAGGGGTTGAAGGGTCTGTGAGCCCTAGCCCTTAGCAATACAATTGGCTATGTCGGCAGGATTCCGAAAATAGCCATCCTAACCCGACACAACCCTCACCTTTAGTTCCTATCTGATGCCTCTGAGCACTAAATAACTACAGCGAGTTCTCAAAATCTTTGGGTTGGGTCTAGGTAATAATCACCATCCCACAAGTGAAGAACTGTCATATCATGTCACTTCCTATAAAGCAAACTGCTAAGCTCTCCTTTGCCAATTAACTCTCTGTATTAGTCCATTTCTGTTGCTTACAACAAAGTACCTGAAACTGGATGATTTATAAAGAAAAGTGAAATTTATTGCTTACAGTTTCTGAGGCTGGGAAATCCAAAGTCCAACTGGTGGTGGCAACAGTGACCTGAGGTTTCACGTTGCAAGATGCTGGAAGCAGAGAGAGCACAGAGAGACATTCTCCTCTCCTTTTAAAGCCCTCAGAACCACGCCCCTGACCATCATTTTTAATCCATTCACTACTGCACAGTCCTACAATCTAATCACCTCTTCAAGGCCCCACCTTTCAATTACCATAATAGGATTTCCCACCCTCTTAACAGTCACAGTGGGGACCAAGTTTCTAATACATAAAACTCGGGGGACACAATTCAAGCTTCAGGGAGTTTGCGGGAGACATAATTCAATCCACTACACTCTCCTTCAATTTGTCTTAATGGTTCAGTATGACTTCCTCTGGGCCTTTCAGTAATCTTAGATGTTATTAACATTGTAGGGCCACTCCCAAGCCTCTAGGATTCTTAACTTTTCCCAGTCGGAACAGAGCAATCTTTCGTGTTTTCCACCTGATGAACAGGAAGAAAGCCTATGAGTATTGCTATTAGTTTGTATGTTAAGCTGACTTATACTTTCCTAAGAGTTCTTGTTTCAAATTCAGAAACAAGTTTGGTGGGTTTTTCTCTTAAGTATCCACTGCCATTGCCCAATCCCTTTTTTTTCCTTTTCAGCAGCTGGCCAGTACAGGGATCACACCCTGTACCTTCGTGTTATCAGCACCATGCTCTAACCAACTGAACTAACCAGCCAGCCCACCTAATCCTTTTGATGACCATCATAAGTGTATCTAATTTTTCTGTGATCTTCCAATGGACTACTAGGTATGTATGGTGAGGGGACGGGGTGGGGCAGGAAAATGTTTTGTTGGGGTAGGGAGTTTAGATGTGCCAAAAGAAAGGGGAAATACTGAAGGACTATCAGGCAGTCCAGCGATAGCAGAGTGGGACTGAGGTGCTAAGAGTGAGATATGGGGCTGGCCAGTTAGCTCAGTTGGTTAGAGCACGGTGTTATAACGCCACGGTCAAGAGTTCAGATCTCCACACTGGGCAGCCACCAAAAAATTAAAAAGGTAAAATAAAAATAAAAAATTTTAAAGAATGGGATACAGACACCTAATGTGAAAGTATCTCAAAAGTTCACACTGGTGTTCAAGCATCAAGAGTACAAAACACTGGAATCTATTTCATATCCTTAGTGCACTGATTTCTAGAGCAGTGTTCTCTCCTTTGATTCTCCGTGTAATTGCTGGTAAGATATTAACACTTATCTTTTTTGGTTCTGTTTTCAAGGGAAAAAACTTTGTTCCCAATGTGCATGCTTTTCTTAATACTTTTCTGTACTGCTAAAATTTTTTTACAGTGATATTCCACTTATATAAAAAGAAAAGCTAAAGGAAACAATGTTGAATTAAAAAAATCTACAGTTGGAAAGGGAAGGGACTCAGAATGAAGCTAGTTGTGTTTGCTATCCCCTCCCTACCCTAAGCCTCCAAGCAAACACAGCTTTCAAAACTCTCAAAACTAAGATAACACCACAACACATCCTATGTCCTTTTCTTATCACCATTTAATGTATTAAAGAACCGCTTTTTAAATTCAAAACGGTAAACCACAGTCTCTTAAGAGCAATACATTTAATACATTCACAGGGTTTCAGAAGAAAAAAACACATTATTCATGCTACAGGTTTTCAATCTTCCCCGGACAACACAAAAAACACAGTACTCAAACTGCATGTTTTAACAAAAGGAACGTGAAATTTCATTTTGACACAGAGACAGGTTAAAAAAAATAAAACCAATGTCGAACTACTCCAGAACCAGACTTCCCTAAATCCCCTACCCTCTCACACTCTGGAACTCTCACAGCTGCCTTCTAAACCAGCACATGGAACACTCTCCCTCAACATTTCTTCTTCCCTACCCAACATTTCAACAAAAATAAATATTTAGAGGTGTGTCATTGAATGAGCACTACTACATCATGCTAAAAAAAAAAAGAAAAAGTCAGTTTATTTGCTGAGTGTTGAAAAGGGGGACTAAGATTTGGTGAAACTTAAAGGGTAGTGAGAAAACTGTGACGTGTTAGTTTCCCTCAATTCATTCTGATTTTAGACAACAGGAACTGTACCCAAAGGTTAAGGTAAGGAACTGAAGATAACAAGAGATACCCCAAACATTAATCATAGAAACTATATTAATGTTTATAAAGAGCTTATAATAACATGGAAAAATATTTAAGTTATAAAGTTAAATGAAAAAGTAAGACAAAAAACTGTATATATATCTGAGGGTACTTCAAAAAGTTCATGGAAAGATTTGCATTATCTTTTAATTCTATTTTTCCATGAACTTTCTGAAGTACCTTCATACACTATGACCTCAACTATGTAAATACAAACCAACCAAAGTGTGCCCTAAAAAAAGGCCGAAAGGAAATACTTCAAAATGTTAATAATGGCTGTATTTAAGCAGTGTATCTACAGGGATCTTTTTTCTCTCTTACTTTTCTTCTAAATTTTTCTCTACTAGGGGGATTTTTAAAGAAAAAAACTATTAGTTACAAAAAAGTAAGTCTGATAGAAGTACTGAATTTGAGTTAATGAATTAAGTACATTCATAAAACTATAAAAACATTCCAGATTACTCCATGAACCCACTATGTTAAGAATAACTTGCCAGAAGTTGTAGAGTTTCAGTCTCTCCTCCAGCCGGGTGCAAAGTGTCACCAGATCCTGCGTGATGAAAAACAATGAACCACATGGAAATGTCATGGACTTACAACAGAACAGAAATACCCACACCTGGCAAAAACTTATTTACAGTTCAGTAGCTCCTTAATACTAGAATTAAACATGAAGACAGGTCTTTTCTCCTATTTTCTGTGCAGATGTCAAGTTACAAAAAGTCATTATCACAATAACTGTAGAAAGTCAATCCTGGCTTAGAAACAAAAAATAAAACAGTACTACAATAGTGGACTGAGAAAAGCACCAAGATTTAGAAAATCATAAAAAGTGCTTCCTATAAAAATGATTCCCTTTAAGACATTTGCTTACTGTATATACTGTACACACTATAAGTCCCCCCTCAACAAAAAAAGAGGCAAAACCTCCAAACACTTCTTATCAAAGCATCCAGTGGTTTGTTTATCCTACTGAAGGCTCATAATGTGCCAGGCACTGGGGTCTCATAGGAGAAAGACTTGTCCCTGCCTCAAGGATGTCTTGGTCTTCCCAAAGCTGGAGGCAGACACATCACCAGCCACAAAACATCAATTAAAAGCAGATGTCACTGCTTTCTTACACTTAAAGGATATGTTGCAATTCTCATTGAATTACTTACATAAACATCCTTACATACAAACTTTCCTGGCTAACTAGGAGGCAAAAATGCACCTACTTTCTCCTGGTAAATACTTCTAGAAAGGGCAGCCATTAAATTACATTTTATGTTGTTTGCCCCTAAACATCACAATGCCTAGTGAAGTTGGTTAACTTTCTTCTAAGCAATGGAGCATATTTTACTGCAAGAATGAGACATCTTGAAACCAAGAATAAGTGACCAGTCCTATATCTAGATCGAGATTAGTCAGTACAATCAAAAACAGAGATGCAGGAGTACAAATTTCAATGAAAATCTTGAGTCTCTTCTTCCACCTGTTGACTTTCAATGTGCTCCTGTGTCAGCCGCTCCAGGTCCTTCTGCACATTTGGGTGGTCTTCCAGATCTTCATAGAGTGATCTGACAATGTCCAGTCTCCTGTAATTCTCAGGCTTAACTAGGCTTCGGACAACCTGGAGGCATCGCTCTTTCAGGGTATACACTGTAAGGGCAGAAAACCAAATCCTCAGTGGCAGACTCAAGCCTTGGAACAAGCTATGAGCATGAGGCTTTGTTGACCACAGCAATCACATTTACAACAGATGGATCTCACTTTAGGTAGAAAAAAGAGAGTGCATGTGCTGTGGCAGTGTGTTACACTGATAGCCCTCAAAGGACACCTCATGGTATTCAAGCCCTTCTGTAGTAACTTCCCCCTGAAATGGGCTGGAACTGTGACTTGCTTTAACTAAATGAATGTGGGTGAAGTGATACTGGCAATTCTGGTCCTAAGCCTTAAGAAGGGCTTGGCAACTTCTGCTTTTACACTCTTGGAACCCTAAGCTACCCTGCTGGGGAGACCACACAAAGAGGGACATGCCCCAGCCAACCTGCCAGCAAAAGGCGGCCACACCAATGACCACCAGTCAGTAGAATAGTTATTAGCTGAGTTCAGGCCAGACTGCAGAATTATGAACAAATTAAATGCTGGTTGTTAGTTCTGGGGTGGTTGTGGACACAGTGATAGATAACCAAAATAGCATGTAATTGCATTTGGGGGTAAGTCAATTCCTATTTTAAACTCACTGGAAACTTACTTTTTAAAGGTATTCTATAAGGAAAATTTACCAAATTTAACTTATCAATGCTCATTTTTGTATACCCACTTCCTTTTCTGTTGTTTTGTGGGTTTTTTTGGCAGCTGGATGGTATGGGGATTTGAACCCTTGACCTTGGTGTTATCAGCACCATTCTCTAACCAAGCAAGCTAACCATCCAGTCCTGTATACCCACTTCCTTAAAACAGGACCTATATACACATATTAATCAAATATCTATAGCTACCCTAGGGAAGCTATAGATATTTAGGGCTTTTTATCCACAATAACATCAGTTTCTTAGGGCTCAACCTAATAAAATCATTTGAGCCTTAAACAAATAGTGAACTATGATGCTAATCTTCAACTGTGTAATTTTTTTTTTAACTTGTGATTGGCACTGTGAGCTTGCCTGGATTAAATTAAAAATACAATATTAGAAGTCAACAGCAAATAAGCCCTGATATCTCATTCTCTATACCTTGTTCTTCTCCTGGGACTCCAGGGCACAATTCTGCTGTAAGGCCAGGGAATCAAAAGGCATTCATAATTCAATAATTGGATACTTTAATTTAGCCCATCTCTTAAGAGCCCAAAGCGCTTTTGAGATACCAAAACATCATTGTTCAATATAGAACATACAAATAAATTACTTCCATTTTATTTATGGTGGAAAATAAGACACAGAAGGCTGGATACCTTGCCTAGCATCAGGCAAAAATTAGTAAGGACTTGGCTCCTTCAAGTGGCCTGTCCTCCACTTGTTACAGCAACCTTATTTTTTTAAGAAGACTGCACATCAGTACCTGGCAGTGTAATGTTGGCAAAAATAGGCTGTCCATCAATATTGAGGGATGGCACAAATAATTCAGTTTGGTTAACCAGAAGCCCATCATAAGTCCCTGCATCTCTGAAGAGCCAAAGGTGACCTGTTAAAACAAACAGAGGCTGTTAAGGAGCCACACTGGTCTGAGTCAGGGCACCTATTTTCTCCATCTCTCCTGACCTACATGAAATGTTTACTTTTCATTCTGCTTAAATGTCATACAGAGCATTATCTCATTCAATCCTAACAAATAACCCATTTACAGATATGAAAACAGTTCTGAAAAAGGCAAATGACTTACTCAAGGCAAGCAGAAGAGCATTACTTGAGGCTCCAAATACCACACCCCAGGTGGCCAGTTAGCTCAACAACAAAAAAACACCACACACACACACACACACACACACACACACACACACACACACACACACACACACACACACACACACACACACACACACACACACACACACACACACACACACACACACACCACCCACCCCCCCACCCCCACCCCCCACACAAAATGACAAATCGCATGCCCTGTGATGGAAAAGCCAAGAGTGGGTAAAGTACATGATTGCAAATCATACCAAACACTGCAAACTATGAGAAGGCCACTGACTCCTCAAATCTACGCTTCTCAAGAACGAGGTGCAAAAACAGCAGGTTGAGAGAAAGAAGCCAGACAGAAAAGGGGACATTCAGTACGAACAAGCAAAACTAACTTACAGGGTGAAAAATCAGAAAAATGGTTGGCTCTGGAAGGGAGGATTGAGTGGGAAGTGGCAGGAGGGAACTCATTAGGGTGATAGAAATGTTTTAATCTATAACTTGATCTAAGTGTTGTTACAATGGCCGAAACTCATCAAACCCTAAGATTTGTGCATTTTACTGTGTGTAAATTATACCTAAATTTTAAAAGCAAATACATCACATACCAAAAAATGGGAAGGAGGAATGAGGCAAACCCCCAGGCCTAAGATTCTGTTCAAGGAGAGAGGAACAATAAACTTGTTTCTGGGGCATAAACTTACTAGATTTGGTGAGAAAACTTAAGAAATGTAAACTACTAATTTTTAAAATTTTGGTAAAATATACATAACAAAATTTATTTTAACCATTTTAAGTGTGAAATTCTGTGGCATTAAGTACATTCATAATAGTTTTTTCCTAAAGATTTAAATTGCACCAGGTAGATAAATTTTGTAGTAGAATACAAAATTCACATAATTTTCTATATAAATCAGAGACTACAAAAATGATTGCTGATGTTTCCAAAAAAAAAAAAAAAAAAAACAAGGTCAAGGGTTCGGATCCCTGTGCCGGCCAGCGGCCCTCCCCGCTAAAAGAAACAAAAATGCTGATCCCTGGAAGTAGTGTGTTCTTCCTCATCTAACATAAGAAGTTATTACGTGTACCACCCTCAAGGAAGAAAAGATCCATCAGGATCCTCAGAGTATGGTTGTAAGACTTAAGTGAGACTAAAACTGCTTCTCTACCTGAAGGCCATGGGAAGATGATCGCCTCCACCTGAGGTAAGGCCTAGTTACCTCTCACCTGGGTTTTTACATCTTCCTAACCGGTTCCTCACCAGTAGTCCTCCCCTTCCAAACCCCTTTGCAACCCGAGTGAGCTATTCAGTACGTACGTGTGACAACGTCATTTCCCTTCTTAAAAACTTTCAATGGCCACATTTCCTTAGGAGTAAAACCACCTTTTGAGCTCCCCCACCCCCACCCCCACCCTCAAGGCCCCAAGGTTTAGCCCACCCGGTTCCCTCTGTCCAGAAAACTCAATTCCTATCCTGGGGTGGCTAGCTCCTATCTATCCTGCTCCCTTTCTTCTCTGGAAAGCTCTTTTGAACTGAAACCACACACCCCCACCCCACCGCAGGTGGGCTCCAAGATCCCACAGCCCCGTGTGCTGCGTTCCTGTTCCAACAATTACGACACGGGCTTGTTCTCGTCTATTTGTGCATTTATGTCTCCCCGACGGGGCTGTGTTCTTGATGTCGGAGACCCTACGCGGAACTGGTCCACTGGAGACATCGGGACAGACGGGCCTTAGGAATGGCACTTCTTTAGGGATAAATGCACGTGGAAGGGGGGAACCACCTTCAAATGCAAGTTATTCAGTCTTATAAAGATGAATGCTCTGACGCTTTCTAGCAGTGTCGACTTGGATTTGCCACAATCCCTCTGGGGCCTCAGTTCCTCATCCGTAAAATGGGAACAACAGGATCATTTGCTTTCCAGGACTGCGAGGGGGTTCAAGGAGCTCGCGCCACAAGGCCCCCCGCGCCTGCCACGCGCTCGGCACAGGCACCGCACAGCACGGGGGGCAGCCCTGGACCGAGGGCGGCGCGCCCGCCAGTACCTCGATAGCTGTGGATGCGGCGGCCCGTGCCCGGCGGCAGCGTCGGGTAGGGCTGCGGCTCGCCGTCGAAGTTGAGCCACACGGGCAGCACGACGCGCGGGCTGCGGTTGCAGAAAATGACCTGGGACGGCTCGCGCGAGTTCACCGAGCGCAGCACCGGCCGCAGCCGCCCGGCCTCCATCTCCGGCTCGGCGTCCAACTCCTCCGGGTCGGGCTCTTCAGGGCCGGACTCCTCGGTGTCCGACTCCTCCCGACCGTACTCTTCAGGGCCGTACTCTTCGATGCCCGCCTCGGCCTCTTCCCGGCCCCCCGCCTCCAGGGGCATCACCTCAAGAACCTAGACAACACCCGCCTGGCCACCCCGGGTTTCCTGGGCCGGGCGCAAGGCTGGGCGCGCGCTCTCCCAGGCAGACCTGCGCACTACGTTCGCACGCTCGGAAATGGCCGGCTTGAGACCGCGCGTGCGCAGAGGGATCTTCTAGCCACAGGACCAAAACCCACGCGGAGGCGGGGGCGGAGGCTAGGCCCCCGTTCACTTTCTTTCAACTGTAAATTGTTTTTTACTTCCCCCCCCCCATGTAAGTTTGCTTTGTTTTGTTTTGGCAGCTCGCTGGTTCAGGGATCGAACTCTGGACCTTGATGTTATCAGCCCCAAACTCTAACCAACTGAGCCCTGTAAGTTTTTGGCAGAAGAGTTTCTTTGGCTTCATTCATTCTCTTAAGACCTTCACGGTGTTTGCTATATTTTTACTACTCTGTGTGCGATTATTTATTTTAAAATAATCTCACTAGTCAAGTTTGTTTCGTCTTCATTTTAGGTGACAAAATTAAAAATTTATAGAACAGCGTAAAAAAGTAAAAATATCCCTCCTTACCCAATAACCCAGAAAGTCCCTGGAGGCAATACTTATTGTCAGTTTTTCTGCTTCCTTTTAAAGGTTTTTATGCATACAAAAGCAATTAATCAAGTTTAAGGAGAAATTTTATACCAACACCAAGGTCAAGGGTTCGGATTGGCTAGCCTCCGGGGAAAAAAAAGAATTTTATATCATTACCATCCATAGAAATTCACTGTCATTTGCCATAGAAGATTAAAGTGGAACTAAATTTTAAAAAAAAAAAACAGTTATTAATCTTAAATTTTGTATGGAACCACAAAAGACCCTGCAACATTAATCTCACCATACTCAAAAGTCAACTCAGAATGGATCAAAGACCCAAACTGTGAAACTACTAGAAGAATACACAGGGGAAATGCTATGCGAAATGGGAGTGGGCAGCACTTTTTCAAACAAGACAACAAAGGTACAGGCAACTAAAGCAAAAATAGACAAATGGGACTGCATCAAACTAAAAAGCTTCTACACAGCAAAGGACACAATCAACAAAGTGAAGAGACAACCTAGTGAATGGGAGAAAGTATTTGCAAAAACTTCCCTTTCAACTGGAACCACCATCTTCCAGTAATTTGCCAAAATGACGAATACAAAGGGCAAGAGGAGAGGCACCTGATATATGTTCTCTAGGCCTTTTATTTATTTATTTCTAGGCCTTTTAGAAAACATAGAGTTGTTCCTTTGGCCACATACGTGTGAATCTACAAGAAAGGTGATATTGTAGACATCAAGGGAATGGGTACTGTTCAAAAAGGAAGGCCTAAAATGTTACCTTGGCAAAACTCAAAGAGTCTGCAGTGTTACCCAGCATGCTCTTGGCATTGTTGTAGACAAACAAGGGCTAGATTCCTGCCAAGAGCATTAATGTGGGTATTTAGCATATTAAACACTCTAAGAGCCAAGACAGCTTCCTGGAACACATGAAGGAGAATGATCAGAAAAAGAAGAAAGCAAAAGAGAAAGGAACCTGGGTTAACTGAAGTGCCAGCCTGCTCCACCCAGAGAAAAACACATTGTGAGAACCAATGGCCAGGAGCCTGAACCTCTGGAACTTATTCCCTATAAATTCATGACATAATGAGTGCCTTGGGTTGAATTCCCCCCCACCCCCCCGCAAATTTAATCCCTACTCTAACTGTTGGGAGTGTGGAAAATCCTATTATGGTAATAGAAAGGTGGGGCCTTGCAGAGGTGATTAGATTGTAGGACCATGCTGTAGCGAATGGATTAAAAATGGTGGTCATGGGCATGGTTCTGAGAGCTTTAAAAGAACACATGAGAAGTTCTTTCTGCTTCTACCATCTTGCAGCATGAAGGGTCACTGTCACCACCACCAGATGTGTTCCTTGGAGTTTGGGCTCCCCAGCCCCAGAAGCTGTAAGCAATACATTTCGTTTTCTTATAAATCATCCAGTATGTTTTTGTTATAAGCAACAGAAACAGACCAATACAGTAGGTGTTAAAAAACAAAAACAAACAAAAAAAAAAAACCCAAGACTGCTATAGTGTGAAAAAAAAAAGTGTCTGCAAATTATACATCTGACAAGGGGCTAATGTCCAGTGTAAGAACCCAAATGCCCTGAGGGATCACACAGAGGAATGTAAGAACCCAAATGCCCCAAGGGATCACACCCTGATCCTTCTCGGCCACACCCACCCCAAGCCCCATGCGGTATGCTAAGTAGGGATTGTATTTTAAGCCAATCAGCCTTCCCTTAAAGCCCTATATATATATGTGTGTGTGCTGCCTAATAAACGAGCTCTCTGCGGTGGATCGTCAACTGGTGTCGACTCGTCCTTTCATTTGGTGCCGAAACCTGGGACGGAGCTTCTCTCGAGCGGCGACACTTTTCGAATCGCAGCGGCAGCACTTTCCAAGTCGCCCCTCGGGAACTCCGTCCCGCCAGGACTGGCCTCCCTTCCACCGCTCACCATTGACGGTACACCCTCATCCATTCTTTTCGGCGCTGGCTCCTTCCACTCACCATCAGCTCATCATTAGGTAAGCCTGCTTTCCTAAAGGGCACCAGCCCTTTTTCAGGCTACCACAGGGAGTCTAGATTGTCCAGTAGCCCCTAACGCCCATACCCCACCCCACCACGGTCTTCATGACCACCATAAATTCCCAAACTATAACAGGTTCCAAAGCCCTGGTAAACTTTTACTTTCATTTTTGGAGGTTAAAAGCCCCATTCTGTTCTCTCCTTCACCCTCCTGTCCACCACTCTCTTCTCTCCACTTCCCGGGTCTGGGACCCGACCAGAAAATCCTGGCGCTAGGTTCCTTCAGGCACTGGGCTTTTGCCCTAGAGAAGTGGAGGTCTGAGTGACGACCCGCACCTCCCTTCTCTCCTCCTGGTTCATACCTGAACCTGCCGGGACTGATGTGACCTACTGGGGACGCCCTCTAGGATCCCACCTTTCCCAACCGGCCAAAGGATCTGTCCTATCACTAAATCTCTGTCCGATTTCTGTCCCATTAAGAGACCAGAATGGGCGCTTCCTCCTCCTCTCTAGGGGACTCTCCACTTCAATGATTGAGCCCAAACTCCTCACCAAATTCTGTACACAAGATTGGCCTTATTATCCTTTAGATAATCAAAACACATGGCCCCCTGAGGGCACACTAGATCCTGACATTCTACAAGACCTCTTTAACTACTGCCAGCGCCTAAAAAAATGGAAGGAGATCCCCTACATCGAGGCATTTCGCCTCTTGGCTCAGAACCCCACCCTCTGCTCCTCCTGTGCTCCCTCTCAAGTCCTTTTAGCCTGTAAACCATCTTCACAGTCACCCCTCGATTCTTCCACCTTTGACCCTGCTGATGAACCCCCACCCTACCGACCTCCTCCTCCCCCAGCGCCTCTGGCGCCTGCTCCTCCTCCCCCATCATCCACGTCACCTTCTGCACCTCCTGCACCATCCACTCCTCCGTCTTTACCCTCCCCTACTCCTGACCCACTAAGCCCCCCTTTCACCCGTTACCACCCCCCACCCATTTAACAATCGCCCCACTACGTGAGGTAGCTGGGGCTGAAGGAGTAGTTACGGTCCATGTTCCCTTTTCCCTAGCTGACCTTACAGAATTAGAAAAAAGACTAGGCTCTTTCTCTACCGACCCTATCACCTACATTAAAGAGTTCCAATGGATCCTGCAGGCCTATAGCCTCACACATCATGACATCTTCATGCTCCTAGCCAATACCCTCCTCCCCGAGGAACGCCGCAGGGTCTGGGATACAGCCCAAACCCATGCCACTGACACCCTTCGTACCAATCCGAATCACCTGCCAGGCCCCCAAGCAGTCCCAGAACAGGAACCTAATTGGGATTATAACACAGCCCAGGGAATCCAGGCTCGAGACCGTTTTGCCTCTTGCTTAATAATTGGCCTCAAAAAATCGGCTCGCAAGGTCATCAATTTCCAA
Source organism: Cynocephalus volans (assembly GCF_027409185.1). Classification (NCBI taxonomy): domain Eukaryota; kingdom Metazoa; phylum Chordata; class Mammalia; order Dermoptera; family Cynocephalidae; genus Cynocephalus; species Cynocephalus volans. The sequence continues at coordinate 92,300,552 of NC_084470.1, read as the reverse complement.
AAAATTCAAGAAATTGTCCAAAAAAAGGAGGAAACTCCCTCCGAGTTCCTCAATAGATTAACTCAGGCCTTTCAACAATACAGTAACTTAGACCCCAACTCAGAAGACGGCCGGCATGGCCTTATGACCTATTTCCTGGCCCAATCCTACCCCGACATTAAAACTAAACTTAAAAAATTAGAGCATGGTCCTGCAACCCCTCAGACCAAAATCCTGTCAGTGGCTTCAAGGTTTTTCATAATCAGGAAGAGGAAAAGGAACGTCGAAAACAAAAGGCCGACCACGCCAACTTCCAGATGTTGGCCCGGCTTATCAAACCCCCTGGGCGCCCTCCCACAGCCTCCACCTCTAAGCCTCCACCTGGAGCCTGCTTTAAATGTGGAAAGGAAGGGCATTGGGCAAAGGCTTGCCCCACCCCAAGGCCACCCACCACTCCTTGTCCAAAATGCAAAAAGAAGGGACATTGGGGATCTGATTGCCCCCTTGCCCGAAGGGGTGAGCGACCAACTGCCCCACAGTCCCCCGAACCGTGGACACCACCTATGGTGGGCCTCGCTGAGGAGGACTGAAGGAGCCTTGGGCCCTTCCCGACCATCTCCATAACAAAGCAAGAGCCCAGGGTATCCATGGTTGTGGACGGCCACCCAATATCTTTCCTCCTGGACACTGGAGCCACCTTTTCGGTCTTAAGGGAATATAAAGGCCCCACCACCTCCAGCAGCTCTCCTATAGTCGGGGTAGGAGGTAAACAAATCTTTCCCCAAAAAACCCCTCTTTTAACCTGCTGCCTTCAAGGCACTCAATCCGTTTTCTCCCATTCCTTTCTAGTCATGCTACTTTGCCCCTGTCCTCTTCCTCTTCCCCCGTTTCCTTCCTCCTAGCGCTAGTTCAAGCCCAAGATCCTAACGCGCCCTATTAACCCCACAGTTTGGGACACTGCCAGCCCCGCTCTGGCCCAGTGTTCCCCTGTACACATAAAACTAAAAGACCCCTCCAAATATATTTGTCAGGCTCAGTATCCATTAACCACAGCAGCCCTCCTCAGGTTAAGCCCCATCATTCAGGACCTATTAAAAAAGGGGTATCTCTGTCCCACTCGCTCCCCTTTCAATACTCCCATACTCTCTGTAAACCAATACTCAAGACATTTTTGCCTTCACATGGACTGACCCCCACTCCCGTCACTACAGGCCCTTCTAAAAGCCCCTGCACTTCATCTCCCTGAACTAACTAAACCCTTTTTCCTCTATGTTCATGAAAATACGAGACAAACTCTAGGCATCCTAGGACAGAATTATGGCCCCTCCTTTGCCCCCGTAGCATACCTATCAAAACAGTTGGACCCCACTGTACGAGGCTGGGCACCCTGTCTAAGAGCCCTAGCAGCGGGGCAGTTACTACATAAGGAGGCATCCAAATTAACATTTGGGGCACCTCTCACCATTCTCTCACCACATCACCTCAAAGACCTCCTTACCTATAAGGCTCTCCAATCCCTCCCACCTTCCAGAATCCTAACCCTCCTATCCTTGTTTCTGGAAAATCCTGCCCTATCCTTCACTACCTGCCCACCCCTAAATCCGGCTACCCTACTGCCTATACCAGATTCCCCCAACACCCCTTTGCACAGCTGCGTAGAAAGCCTTCAAAATTTTATACCTTACCGCTCTTCCATCACTGAGGGACCCCTATCTCATGCTGATCTCACATGGTTCACGGATGGGTCCTCATTCAAGGAAGGAAACACTCATTACGCAGGTTATGCCATAGTCTCCCTTGATTCGGTTATAGAAGCCCAACCTTTACCCAAGGGTACTACCAACTAGCAGGCTGAACTTATCGCTGCCACGCGAGCCTGCGTTCTAGCTGAAGGAAAAACTCTTAACTTATACACTGACTCCAAATATGTCTTTCATATACTTCTCTCTCATGCCGCCATATGGAAAGAATGCAGTCTGCTTAACACCAAGGGTAACACAATCACCAACTCAGCTTTAATCTCCACATTAATTGAGGCATCCCATTTACCTTGTAAATTAGGAGTCATTCATTGCAGATCCCACCAGAGGGACGATTCCCCAATCACTCGCGGGAATTGTAAGGCTGACCTCACCGCACGCACTGCGGCACGGCACCCACAGATACAAAACCAACTTCCCATTCTTCCATACGGCTCCCAAGGTTCACAGACACCCTCTCAGCCTCAACCGCCTAATGATGATAAGTCCTCTCTCTTTCGCTTGCTCCATGACCTGTTTCATTCTAGCCCCCAAGCTTTATCCCAGTTTTTACAAGCCTTCTCCTCAGTCACCCCATCTGACAAAGCCCTCTTGCAAAAAATTTCCTCCTCACGCACAGTCTTGCCAACGTACCAATCCTAACACCCCTCTCAAACCTGGGCCATACCCCTCCCACCAGGCCAGAGGTCTCACACCCACGGCCGACTGGCGAGTCGATTTTATGCACATGCCTTCTGTCCGGCGCCTCAAATACCTCTTGGTGTTTGTTGATACCTTTTCAGGATGGGTAGAGGCATTCCCAACATCCAATAAAAAGGCCTCCACCATAGCCCAGACTTTCCTTTCCCAAATCATCCCACAATTTGGGATGCCCACTTCCATTCAATCTGACAATGGACCTGAATTTACCGCCCAGGTAATACAGAAACTGTCCCAGTCACTCTCTCTCCCCTGGCACTTACATTGCCCTTACCGACCTCAGGCATCCGGAAAGGTAGAGAGAACCAACAGAACCTTAAAGGACATACTAACTAAATTGTCTCTGGAATTACCCCTTGATTGGGTCCGTCTTCTACCTCTCGCTCTACTCAAGACCAGGGCTCTCCCAAAAAGGCCCTCCAATCTTTCCTCTTTTGAAGTCATGTATGGTAGGCCCCTCCTACCCCCGGGGATCACAGCAACTGAAGGACCCATACCACCTGCCATGGCTTTACCTTTGCTCTCCTACCTTCGCACCGAGCTATGGAAGTACCAGGACTGGCTACTTCCAGATCCATCACTTTCCAAAAATAACCTTTCACTCAGCCCAGGCCAATTAGTATTCTACACTTCCCCGGAACCTAAAACCCCCCCTAACCCCTAAGTGGGAAGGCCCATGTCCTGTCATCCTTTGCACTCCAACTGCTGCTAAACTTGCCCTGCCAGGTAAAGTGTATCCCTCATCCTACCAACCCTCTCAAACTCCACCTATCCCAGACCTCAGCCCTACCCCCAATTCCGGAGACATGAACCTTCTCCTTGGCCTTCTCCTGTTCCTTTCACTTCACCCAGGGAGCCTTCAGACCCTTTCCTATATATGGCTCAACCACACCTCACCGGCTCTCTCTTCCGGAAATTGTTTTCTTTGCGCCTCTCTCATGCGACCGCTCCTGGCAGCCGTCCCCTTAAATGCTTCCCTTCCTCTCGATGTTACCTCCTCCCCATCATCAGAACCCCTTAACCTTCCGGACGTCCCTCTCTGGGAACCCAAAAACAAACACAATAACACTTTGTTGCCCCGTCACTGTTTCATCAGAAACTCTTCCTCCCTAACTTTTCCTCCGTCTTATTGTAATCTTAACACAACCATTCATACCCACACCGTCGCCCCACCAGGCTCTTTCTTCTGGTGCAGTGGAACCCTCTCTACCTCCATCCTGCCTAATCTTACTGCCCCATGCCTTCTTGTCACCATCGTCCCTCAACTCACTCTGTACACCAGTTCAGAACTGTTCGATCTTCTTCATCCCCCCTCAAGGCAAAAAAAGGGCCGCCTTCCTCCCGATCATGGTTGGTATTTTCCTAACAACATCAGCTGTCGGGAGGAGCCTTAGGACACAGTTTATGGGCGGTCGAAGACATAAATGCTAAACTTGAAGGGGCTCTGACTTCCACTACCAAATCTCTTTCCTCTCTACAGAGACAGATCACCTCTTTAGCTCAGGTCACCCTCCAAAACCGCAGAGCACTAGACCTCCTCACCGCAGAAAAAGGAGCTACTTGCATCTTCCTTAGGGAAGAATGCTGTTATTATATCAATGAATCTGGTCTAGTAGAAACAAACATCATCAAACTCACCGACTTAGCTTCCAGCCTACGAACCACATCCAGTTCTAACCCCTTTTCTTCTTTTATCTTAAACCCTATCCTAACTTGGATTTGGCCCATTTTGGGACCTCTAATCATTATCCTCATAACCTGCCTTTTCTTGCCCTGCATCATTAGGTTTCTTCAAACCCAAGTGGGAAAAATCCCTAATCAGGCCTTTAACCAACTTTTGCTTAGAAACTACCAGCTTCTAGGTACCGATGAACCCCCCGCCTCATCTCGTGAGCGCCTCAGCCGATGCTGAAGAGACACCACCTTACAGAGGAAACGCATTCCTACACGCCCTCGCCACCGACGCCTGGCTGCTCCCTCTAGTCTCCAACTATGAACAATGGAACCGGTGCATATTCGACTTGTGGCTTCAAGGAACGTTTATGGACTTTTCCCCTTTTGAAATTACTTGTTTCTCCACCCTCCTTTGGGGTTTCATAATGGGTATTTATGTACCTTCCTCCCTTTGCCCCCCCACAACGCCCCAGTTCAGCAGGAAGTAGCTCAATGACTTCAATGTCCCCTTTCCTAAAACAAGAAAAAGGGAGGAATGTAAGAATCCAAATGCCCCAAGGGATCACACCCTGATCCTTCTCGGCCACACCCACCCCAAGCCCCATGCGGTATGCTAAGTAGGGATTGTATTTTAAGCCAATCAGCCTTCCCTTAAAGCCCTATATATATGTGTGTGTGCTGCCTAATAAACGAGCTCTCTGCGGTGGATCGTCAACTGGTGTCGACTCGTCCTTTCATCCAGAACACAGAATACATAGGGAACTCAAACAAATCAACAGTAAAAAACCAAACAACCCAATAAAAAAATGAGCAAATGTGCTGAATAGACATTTCTCAAAAGAAGACATACAAATGCCCAAGAGGCATATGAAAAAATGGTCAACAACATCAGGGAAATGCAAATTAAAACCACACTGAGAGATCATCTCATTCCAGTAAGAATGGCTATTATCACAAAGACAGAAAATAACAAATAATTGAACTACCTATGACCCAGCAATCCCTCTACTGGGATTTCATTATCCAAAAAAAATGAAATCAATATTTCAAAGAGACACCTGCACTCCCATGTTTATTGCAACACTTCAAACTTAATGTCCATCAGCAGATGAATGGATTTAAAAACTGTGATACATATATATACACACACAATGGAATACCATTCAGCTACTTAAAAAAATGAAATGCTGTCTGACATGGATTGAATTGTGTCTCCCAAGTGTTATGTATTAGAAGCTTGATCCCCACTGTAACTGTTTAGAGAATGGGAAACCCTATTATGGTAATTGAAAGGTGGGGCCCTTAAGAACTGATTGGATTCTGAGGACCATGCCCTAATGAATGGATTAATAATGGTGGTCATGGATGTGGTTCTGAGGGTTTTAAAAGGAGAGCACATGACAGTCTCTCTCTGTTGCACCATATTCGCCATGTGATACCCTGAGTTGCTGAGGTCACCACCAGGATAAGACCACACAGATGTGGTTCTGTGTAAGATCACCAGATGTGTTCTCTAGACTTTGGACTTCCCAGCCTCCAAAACTGTAAGCGATAAATTTCATTTTCTTTATAAATTACCCATTTCCAGGTATTTTGTTATAAGCAATGAAAACTAATACACTGTCACTTGCAGCAACATGGATAGAACTGGAGACCATCATGTTAAGTGAAATAAGCCAAGCACAAAAAGACAAATACTATATGAACTCACTCATATGTGGAATCTTAAAAAAAAAAAAAAGGGCTCTCATAGAAGTAGAGAGTAGAATAATGGCTACCAGAGGCTGGAAGGGGAGGGGGGCAGAGGAGTGTTGAATTAAAAGATACAAAGTTATTCTATCTACTCTGAGTGAGTCAACGTATAGTATACACATGTATTGAAACACACACTGTACACCACAAATATATGTTTAAAAAAAAAGAAAAGAAAAACAACAGTTATTAAATTTTATCTATTGCCTGTTAAAGACTCTGAACCTGTTCTCTCTTGGTTCAAAAGGGTTTGCCAAGTGTTAGATGTTAAAGAACTTCCAATACCAAACTACCTTTCTGCTGGAAATTAGGAATAAAGGAAACTGAAAAAGGAATAACTTTTCACATTGCATTCTGTGTGCCCTCTGAAATTCAATCTCATAACATAGTGAGAAATGCTGCATTACCCCCATAATCACTGAGTGTCTGTTGAGAGCCAGCCAGACATGAGATGAAGCAGTTGGAATCACACCCACCTGCATTCTCATTCCAGGTCTAGCTTCAGATGTGTGATGTTGGGCAAGACAATTTAAATTTTCTGAGCCTTAAATTTCTCATCTTTGAAATTGGCATTTTTAGAAAGTACCTATGTGAGCTGGCCAGTTAGCTCAGTTGGTTAGAGCACAGCGTTATAACACCAATGCCAAGGGTTCAAATCCCTGTACGAATCAGCCACAAAAATAAAATAAGTATGTATGTCATAAAAGTGTGGATTAATTGACATAAAAGTATGGATTAACTGGAATATAAAAGTGTTCAGTACCTAGCACGTAGTAAGCACAATGCAAATAGTAGCAGTTATTATAATAAATTAAATACACTGTCTCTGCCATCAAAATGCTCACAGGGCAAGCATACAAGACATGTTGTTGTAGTACAGCGTGACATTGGTTGTAACAGAGCAGGTGGAAGGTGACTAGCTCGACCTGAAAAAAATTAGATTCGATGTCTTAGTCCATTGGGGCTGCTATAACAAAATACCTTAGACCGGGTAATTTATAAACATTAGAAATTTATTGCTCACAGTTCTGGAGGCTGGAAACTCCAAGATCAAGGTGCCAAGAGATTTGGTGTCTGGTGAGGGATCACTCTCTGCTTCAAAGACTGTGCTGTGCCTTCTTGCTATGTACTTGCAGAAAGGGCAAAAAAGCTCCTTTGTGCCTCTTTTATAAGGCCACTAATCCCATTCATATGGGATCTGCCCTCATGACTTAATCACCTCCTTAAGGCTCCACTTCTTTTTTTTTTTTTTTTTTTTTTTTGTCTTTATCGTGACCAGCACTCAGCCAGTGAGTGCACTGGTCATTCCTATGTGGGATCCGAACCCGCGGCGGGAGAGTCGCCGCGCTCCCAGTGCAGCACTCTACCAAGTGCGCCACGGGCTCGGCCCAAGGCTCCACTTCTTAATACCATTGCATTGGGGATTACGTTTTAACATATGAATTTTGGGGAGAAACAAACATTCAGACCATAGGATAAGCCTCTTCTGGAGGAGCTATAGCAGAAATGCACTTTTAAGAAAAACTAACAGTTTTTCCTTGCCAACTCTCACCATGCAAATATCCAGCCTGGATATCAGATCAGGGCTTATGCCCATCAGGAGATGGACAGATCCCACAGTCCACACTGATTCTCCAATCCAGTTTCCTTCTCATTTATTTTATACCCACTGCCTCTGAGCCCAGAATTCCTATCACTTACTGAAATCCCATCTGGTGGCCAAGGCCAAAGAGGAACATACACATGTACACTTTTATTAACCATTCAAGTACAATAGCACCTGGAAAGATTGGGACAGAACTGGGATTGAAAACTGAACAGATATTCAGCATCGAGCAGTTTGAAAGAAGCCACTACACACTCTTTTCACAAACGTTTTCACAGCGAATACAGTACTAGCCATTAACCCAATACACCGCGTGTACTGAAGTAGAAAAATGCAACAAGAAAAATAGCTACATTAGAAAGAACAACACTTTAGAAAAAGAGTAAAACATTTTTTGTTTCTCCCCTATAGCCCCTCAAACAACATCTTACAGCTGGATCTACCTATATATTCCTACAACAGCTTCTAGAATATTTATCAGGAGGGTAAAAATAAAAATGACACCAGCCAGTACGGTCTGTGGATATTTAGGAAGGAGGGGGTGGGGTGGGGTAGAAAGTTCTCAGAACAAATTAGTCAGCTTCAGTCTCAACAGCAGGGGCTCTGGATTCTGTTCTTCCGCACTTCTTCAGTGTGCTTGTCCTCTCGCAAAGGCTCTGGTTTGCAGGTCACTTGCGCCTCCCGGTTCTCTTTGTTAGCTTCCACTTTGTGGGTCAGTGTCTCCTCCGCCAGCTTACTGAAGTGTGGTTCTCTTCTGTTGCTTTCTGAAGCACTTCTCTCTCGTGCTGTCGTTTCTCTGCAAGCTGCTTCAAGACCTCAGCTTTGTGGGACGTGCATTCTTCTGCAGCTTCTTATTTCTTCTGAATTTCCTCCAGGGAAGGATCCTTCTTCTTTGGAGGGGAAAGGGTGAATGGGCTGGATTCTTTTGACCCAGGGCTGAGAATCAGGTCAAAAGCCTGGCCTGAGGCAGCTTCTCCAGTTCTTTCACTTGTATCAGAAGCAGCTATGGTGAATAGAGGACAAGAGACCGGTAGTGTGTTCTGCACAGTCCACAGCCAAGGAAAGCCAGTTTTGGAGGCTGGGAAGTCCACAGTGCAAGGGGAGTGTCTAGTGAGGGGCTTTTGCCTGGGTGGCAACTCAGGGCAAAGAATGGCATGAGCAGGAGAGCAGCTGTTCTTAATTAAATCTGCAGCTAACCCATCTGAGCAACTTCCTTTCAGTTTCTTCCACTGCCTAACAAGACTAATGCAAACCCTTCTCCACAAACCATATTGGAAAATACAAGCCCCATTAAAATGAGGGAAGACTTATTTAGGATATGGAAATTAAATAAAAATAAGGGAAGAAAAGTCATCAAATTGTATGTGTAGTGTGATGACATTTATATAAAATATATGCAAATGTTCCCCCTCATTTTCTGGAATGTAGTTCTTTTACCTTTATGAGAACAACTAACCTGAATTCTTAAAAGGCATGGATAAATGTTGAATAGGAAAAAATAATCAATCCGACTGTGTGGAGAGCACTATGGTGAAAATTTGGGAAATAAGACATTTACTTTGGAGCAATTAAAACTACAAAGAATAAACATTCTTTTTTTTTTTTTTTAAAGATGACCAGTAAGGGGATCTTAACCCTTGACTTGGTGTTGTCAGCACCACGCTCTCCTAAGTGAGCTAACCGGCCATCCCTATATAGGGATCCGAACCCATGGCTTCGGTGTTATCAGCACCACACTCCTGAGTGAGCCACGGGCTGGCCCAAAAATAAACATTCATTAATTTCGTTCATTCTACAGATATTTACTGAGGGCCTACTATGTGCCAGGTACTATACTAAGTGTTGAGAATATTGTAAAGAACAGTCATGTTTCTGGCCTTCACAGCACTTCAATAAGAGGGTCATACAGTAATGAATGGAACAGATTAAAAACGAATTGCAATTATGACTAGCTCAACAAAGGAGAGAGACATGGTGCTATGGAAAGCTGGAGATGTGGTGGTCAAGGAAGATGGTACACAGTTCTGTGCAATTAAATGTTCAGTGATGTGGAATAGACTCTAAGTGGAGAAGCAGCTCAGAGCAGAGTGCAGAGGGTTTCATTTTAATCAGATGAACTTCAAGGAGAAAGAAAATATCTACCAAGTGCCAGACACTGTGCTAAGCATTTCATGTGCAGTAAAGCTTTATCATTATCCTCATTTCACAACTAAGGAAACTGAAGGGTATACAAAGGTGTGAAGAGTGTGGTCAGAGGGAGTGCTGGATCGGATGGGCTCATCATTCATCTGGTGCCTTAGGAGAAAATAACAGTATTAGTAACCTAAGGAGTCAGACATCTCTACAAAGGCACTAACTCCCTGTACCTATGTATTTTGCCAAGGGCTCTCGTTAACAGTGCATTATACAAAGAAATGACATATCCTGGTGGCCACCAGCAGGATTAAGTGACCATCAATGGAGCTGAACCTTTAGATTCATTGAACACTAACATGGAAACATTGTGAAGGAAAACCCCAGGACAGAACTTCTGTTAATCAAATTACAATGGCTCAGAGCTATCATAATTCACAGAATTCACGCAAAAATGTCCTCATTTGTACTCCCAGGCTAGTCAGGTGAAACATAATTACAGAAATGCCTGCATTCATAAAATGAGACCAGTTGTTTAGATAAATGCAGGCCTTAAGATTGATATTGCATCATTGCAAATGATGTTTACAAAGATCATTTAAGAGCAAGGAAAAACATATTTAGAATATAACATGTTTTAAGTAAAACCACAGGCTCTATTCTTATAGTACATTTTCCACTATGAAAAAAAAAAACAAAACGCAGAGAATAGAAAATACACCCAAATGCTTTAAGACAACTGGTGATCTTTCCCCTTTCTACTTTTGTTTTTTCTAAATTTTCTTTAAAAAGGGTATCTTTTGCCTTGTTTATATTTTGACCAGTTAAGAAAATACAGAGGAATGCAATAAGAAAGCAAACATGTTGTCATATCTACTTCCTTTTCATCTATTTTCTTCTTTAAGAAAACATAAATGATGACGCTAAAATCCCCTTTTAACTTTCACCTTGGTCCTCTTCCCTTTCTTCTTCCCCAGAGGCAAAACCCATGAGTTTGAGGTATATCTATCCAGGCCATTTGTCCTAAATTTATTTTTAAATTTATAAATAGTAGAATTAACTCTTTGGTGTATGGGTCTGAGTTTTGACACCTGCACAGAGTTGTATAACCATCACCACAATCAAAATAAAGAATATTCCATTACCCCAGAAACTCCTTTGTGGTCAAACCCTAACTCCACCCTTAAGCCTTGGCAACCACGGATTTGTCTGTCCTCCATTCCTGTAGTTTTGCCTTTTCCAGAATCATATAGTACATAGCCTTTTCAGTCCAGCTTTTCACTTAGCTTAATGCATTTGAGATTCATCCATGTTGTAGTATGTACCAATGGATTATTCCTTTCTATGGCCGAATGGTGTTCCACTATCCATTCACCAACTGAAGGACACTTGTTTCCAGTATTTAGCAGTTGTAAATAAGGCTGCTAGAAAAGTTTGCATATAAGTTTTTCTTTTTACTTTTTTATCCATGTGAGACTCTCCTGGTAGCATAAAGGTTTTTTAGTAATCGTAAGTTTTCATTTCTCTTGGGTTAGAATCACCTGAGTGAGACTGCTTGGTCATATGGTAAGCGTAAGTTTAATTTCATGAGAAATTGCTAACCTGTTTTCCCAGAGTGGCTGTATCATTTCACATCCTCACCATCAATGTATGTTTTCCCAGTAGTTCCACATCCTTCTCTGCACTTGGTCTTATCAAGTTTACGGTTTTGTTCTTTTAAAAAAAAGTTAGCCATCCTACTAGATGTACAGTGGTATCTTATTGAAATTTTAATTTGTAGTTCTCTAGTGACTAATAATATTGAACATCTTTTCATGAACTTGCTTGCCATTTTTTAGAATCAAGCTAATTAACTTATCATCTCACATACCATATTTTTTTTGTGGTGAGAACATTTAAGATCTACTCTCTTGTTTGCCATTCTTTTATAGTCTTCCATGTGTCAGTTCAAATCTTTTGTCTATTTCTTTATAAGGTTGTTTACTTTTTAAAAATAATTAATTAGTTAATTAATTAATTAATTAATTTTTAATTTTATTTTGTCGATATACAATGTGGTTGATTATTGTGGCCCATTACCGAAACCACCCTCCCTCCTCCCTCTCCTCCCTCCCATCCAACAATGTCCTTTCTGTTTCTTGTTGTATCAACTTCAAGGAACTGTAGTTGTTATGTCTTCTTCACCCCATTTTTTTTTCTGTGTGTGTGTGTGTGTGAATTTATTTATTTTTAGCTCCCACCAATAAGTGAGAACATGTGGTATTTCTCTTTCTGTGCCTGACTTGTTTCACTTAACATAATTCTCTCAAGGTCCATCCATGTTGTTGCAAATGGCAGGATTTCATTCGTTTTTATAGCTGAGTAGTATTCCATTGTGTAGATGTACCACATTTTCTGTATCCACTCATCCGATGATGGACATTTGGGCTGGTTCCAACTCTTGGCTATTGTAAAGAGTGCTGTGATGAACATTGGGGAATAGGTATACCTTCGACTTGATGATTTCCATTCCCCTGGGTATGTTCCCAGCAGTCGAATAGCTGGGTCATATGATAGATCTATCGGCAATTGTTTGAGGAACCTCCATACCATTTTCCATAGAGGCTGCACCATTTTGCAGTCCCACCAACAATGTATGAGAGTTCCTTTTTCTCCACAAACTCACCAGCATTTATCATTCAGTCTTTTGGATTTTAGCCATCATCACTGGGGTGAGATGGTATCTCAGTGTAGTTTTGATTTGCATTTCCCGGATGCTGAGTGATGTTGAGCATTTTTTCATATGTCTGTTGGCCATTTGTATATCTTCCTTAGAGAAATGCCTACTTAGCTCTTTTGCCCATTTTTTAACTGGGTTGCTTGTTTTTTTCTTGTAAAGTTGTTTGAGTTCCTTGTATATTCTGGATATTAATCCTTTGTTGGATGTATATTTTGCGAATATTTTCTCCCACTCTGTTGGTTGTCTTTTAGCTCTGATAATTGTTTCTTTTGCTGTGCAGAAGCTCTTTAGTTTGATATAATCCCATTTGTTTATTTTTCCTTTGGTTGCCCGTGCTTTTGGGGTTGTATTCATGAAGTCTGTGTCCAGTCCTACTTCCTGAAGTGTTTCTCCTATGTTTTCTTTAAGAAGTTTTATTGTTTCAGGGTGTATCTTTAATTCTTTAATCCATTTTGAGTTGACTTTAGTGTATGGTGAAAGGTATGGGTCTAGTTTCATTCTCCTGCATATGGATATCCAGTTCTCCCAGCACCATTTGCTGAAGAGGCAGTCTCTTCCCCAGTGTATAGGCTTGGTGCCTGTGTCAAAGATCAGATGGCTGTAGGTGTGTGGGTTGATTTCTGGATTCTCTATTCTATTCCATTGATCAGTGTATCTGTTTCTATGCCATTACCATACTATTTTGGTTATTATAGCTTTGTAGTATAGTTTAAAGTCAGGTAGTGTTATGCCTCCAGCTTTATTTTATTTGCTCAGCATTGCTTTGGCTATGCGTGGTCTTTTTTATTCCATATAAATGTCTGGATAGTTCTTTCCATTTCTGAGAAAAATGTCATTGGAATTTTGATGGGGATTGCATTGAATTTGTATATCACTTTGGATAGTATGGACATTTTCACTATGTTGATTCTTCCAATCCAAGAGCATGGGATATCTTTCCATCTTCTTGTATCCTCTCTGATTTCTCTCAGCAGTGGTTTGTAGTTCTCATGATAGAGATTTTTCACATCCTTGGTTAACTCAGTTCCTAAGTATTTTATTTAATTGGTGGCTATTGTAAATGGGCAGGCTTTCTTGATTTCTCTTTCTGCAGGTTCACTATTGGAGAATAGAAATGCTACTGATTTTTGTGTGTTGATTTTGTATCCTGCTACTGTGCTGAAATCATTTATCAACTCCAAGAGTTTTTTTGTAGAGGCTTTAGGCTGTTCCATATATAGGATCATGTCATCTGCAAACAGGGACAGTTTGACGTCATCTTTTCCTATCTGGATGCCCTTTATTTCCTTCTCTTCTCTGATTGCTCTGGCTAGTTCTTCCAACACTATGTTGAAAAGGAGTGGTGAGAGTGGGCATCCTTGTCTAGTTCCTGTTCTTAAAGGAAAAGCTTTCAGCTTTTCCCCATTCAGGATGATATTGGCAGTGGGTTTGGCATATATGGCTTTAATTATGTTGAGATACTTTCCATCTATACCGAACTTATAGAGGGTCTTTGTCATGAATGAGTGTTGAATTTTATCAAATGCTTTTTCAGCATCTATAGAGATGACCATATGGTCCTTGTGTTTGATTTTATTAATATGGTGTATCACATTTATTGATTTGTGTATGTTGAACCAAACTTGCATCCCTGGGATGAATCCCACTTGATCGTGTTGAATAATTTTACATATGTGTTGCTGTATTCTGTTTGCTAGTATTTTAGTGAGGATTTTTGCATCTATATTCATCAAGGATATCGGCCTGTAGTTCTCTTTTTTGGTTATATCTTTACCTGGTTTTGGTATCAGGATGATGTTTGCTTCATAGAATGAGTTTGGGAGATTTGCGTCTGTTTCAGTCTTTTGGAATGGTTTTTAAAGAATCGCTATCAATTCCTCTTTGAATGTTTGGTAAAATTCTGCTGTGAATCCATCTGGTCCTGGGCTTTTCTTTGTTGGGAGCCTTCTGATAACAGCTTCAATCTCCTTTATTGTTATTGGTCTGTTCAGATTTTCTACGTCTTCATGGCTCAGTTTTGGGAGCTTGTGTGTGTCCAGAAATTCATTCATTTCCTCCAGATTTTCAAATTTGTTCACGTATAGATGTTTATAGTAGTCTCGAATGATTCCTTGTATTTCAGATTAATCAGTTGTAATATCAACTGATTTATTTCATTTCAACTTTTTCATTTCTAATTTTTGTTATTTGAGTCTTCCCTCTTCTTTTTTTTGTTAGCCATGCTAATGGTTTGTCAATTTTATTTATCTTTTCAAAAAATCAACTTTTTGATTCATTGATCTTTTGTATTGTTTTTTGGGTTTCAATTTCTTTAAGTTCTGCTCTGATCTTAATGATTTCTTTCTATCTGCTGACTTTAGGTTTGTTCTTGTTTTTCTAGTTCTTTAAGGTGAAGTGTTAGGTTGTTCACCTGCCACCTTTCCATTCTTCTGAGGTGAGCATTTAATGCAATAAATTTCCTCCTTAATACTGCTTTTGCAGTATCCCACAGGTTTTGGTATGATATATCATTATTTTCATTAGTTTCAATAAATTTTTTAATTTCCTGCTTGATTTCTTCTTGGACCCATATGTCATTACGTAGAATGCTGTTTAATTTCCATGTGTTTGCATAGTTTCCAGAATTTCATTTGTTATTGATTTCTAATTTTAATCCATTGTGGTCTGAGAAAATACATGGGATAATTCCAATTTTTTTCAATTCGTTGAGACTTGATTTGTTACCTAATACGTGATCTATCCTGGAGAATGACCCATGTGCTGATGAGAAGAATGAATATTCTGAGGTTGTTGGATGGAATGTTCTGTAGATATCTGCCAAGTCCAATTGGGCTAGAGTATTGTTTAGATCTTGTGTTTCTCTGCTGATTCTTTGCCTAGATGATCTGTCCAATATTGACAGTGGGCTGTTCAGGTCCCCTACTATTATGGTATTAGTGTCTGTTTCCTTCTTTAGGTCTAATAGAGTTTGTTTTATAAGTCTGGCTGCTCCTACATGGGTGCATACATATTTATGATTGTTATGTCTTCTTGATGGATCAGTCTTTTTATCATTACGTAGTGTCCCTCATTGTCTTTTTATGGTTTTTAGTTTAAAGTCTAATTTGTCAGATATAAGAATAGCTACTCCAGCTCATTTTTCTTTTCTGTTTGCATGGTAAATCTTTTTCCATCCTTTCACTCTTAGTCTATGTGAGTCTTTGTGGGTGAGGTGGGTCTCTTGAAGGCAGCATATAGTTGGGTCCTCCTTTTTAGTCCAGTCAGCCAGTCTGTGTCTTTTGATTGTGGAATTTAAGCCTTTTACATTAAGAGTTGTTATTGAAAAGTGTTGATTTATTCCTAGCATTTTACTGATTATTGTTTGGTTGTCTTAGGTGTCTTTTTTCCCTTGCTTTCTGATTTACTGTTTGTTTTCTGTATTTGTTGGTTCCTTAGGTTGTAGATGGCCTTTTTGTTTGTTTGTTTTCTCTTCATGAATGCCATTTTTATTATACTAGTGGGTTTTGATTTTTCTTGGGTTTTTATTGCAGTGGTAGTTATTTTTCAGGAATCAAACCCAGTACTCCCTTGAGAATTTCTTGTACGGGTGGTCGTGTGGTGGTGACCTCCCACAGTTTTTGTTTGTCTGAGAAATATAGTATTTGCCCTTCATTTTGGTAGGATAGCCTTTCAGGGTAGAGTATTCTTGGCTGGCAATCTCTGTCTTTTAGTATTTTGAATATATCATCCCATTCCTTTCTGGCTTTTAGGGTTTGTGATGAAAAGTCTGATGTAAGTCTGATTGGGGCTCCCTCATACGTGATTTGACGCTTCTCTCTTGCAGCTTTTAAGAGTCTTTGTCTTTGAGTTTGCCAATTTGACTATAACATGTCTTGCAGAAGAGCTTTTTGGGTTGAATACGTTTGGAGATCATTGAGCTTCCTGGATCTGAAGATCTGTGATTTTTCCTATACCTGGGAATTTTTCTGCCACTATTTTGTTGAATATGTTTTCAATGCAATCTCCTTTTTCCTCCCCTTCTGGAATACCCATGACTCGGATATTTGAGCGCTTAAGGTTGTCTGATATCTCTCTCAGATTTTCTTCAATGCCTTTGATTCTTTTTTTTGTCTGCTTGTGTTATTTCAAACAGCCCATCTTCAAGTTCAGAGGTTCTCTCTTCAACTTCTGTAAGCCTGCTGGTTAAACTCTCCATTGTGTTTTTTATTTCGCTGAATAACTTCTTCAGTTCGGCAAGTTCTGCTACATTTTTTTTTCAGGACATTGATTTCCTTGTACATTTCCTCTTTCAGGTCCTGTATACTTTTCCTCATTTCATCATGATGTCTAGCTGAGTTTTCTTGTATCTCATTCAGTTTCCTTAGAATTATCACTCGAAATTCCTTGTCAGTCATATCAAGGGCTTCTTGGTCTATAGGATCTAGAGCTTGAGAGTTATTTCCCTTTGGTGGTGTACTTTCTTGATTTTTCATATTTCTGGTATCTTTTCTTTGATGTTTATTCTTTGTGGCAGGCGGTTTCATAGTCCACAGGTTTGACACTATTGTCTGACTAAGATGTTGCTGTGGTTGCCAATTTGGTATGGCTACCTCAGTGACTGCTCAGTTGGCCACTAGTGCCTTGTGTGTGTGGTTGCCTCGGGTCTTGGGCCTCTCTGGGGAGCCACCTCTCTGGTCAGCTTGGACTTGGCCGTGCTGCTGGATCATGGGGTGATACCGCAGGGTGTGTGGTCTCTGCTGAGCTTCCACCTCCCGTGCTGGACTTCTCCCTGTTCCATGCACTCTGGCCCGGGCTGCTGGGATGTGCTGAGGCACCGCAGAGCGAGTGGTCTCTGCGCAGCTTCCCCTTCTCCTGCAGGATGTCTCCCTCCTCATACACAATGGTGGCCCCATAAGATTATAACGAAGATGAAAAATTCCTATCGCCTAGTGATGTTGTAGCCATTACAACTTCCTAGCGCAATGTGTTACTCACTTGTTTGTGCTCATGCTGGTGTAAATGAACCTACTGTGCTACTAGTTGTATAAAAGTATAGCACATAAAATTATGTACAGTACCTAATACTTGATAATGATAATGTTACAGTAGCCTTAAGTATTTACTGTTAACACTATACTTTTTTAAATTTTAGAGTGTACTCCTTCTGTTTCTAAAATAAAAAGTGAACTATGAAACAGCCTTGGGCAAGTTTTTCAGGAGGTATTCCGGAAGGCATTGTGATCATAGATGACAGCTCCATGTTTTATTGCCCCTGAAGACCTCCCAGCGGGACAAGATGTGGAGGTGGAATACAATGATATTAATGATACTTACCCTGTGCAGGTCTAGACTAGTGTGTTGGTGTCTTAGTTTTTAAAACAAAAAAAGTTTTATTTTTGGTGGCTGGCTAGTACAGGGATCCAGTCCCTTGACCTTTGTGTTATAACACCATGATCTAACCAACTGAGCTAACCAGCCAGGCTTCTTAACAAAAAAGTTTAAAAAAAATTTTTTTTAAATAGAAAAAAGTTTTTAGAATAAGGATATAAAGAACACATTTTTGTATAGCTATACAATGTGTGTTTTAAGCTGTGTTATTACAAAAGTCAAAAAGTTAAAAAAATTAAAAAGTTTATAAAGAAAAAGTGTTACAGTAAGCTAAGGTTAATTTATTATTAAAGAAATAAAAAGTTTCATAAATTTAGTGTAGACTAAGTGTACAGTGTTTATAAAGCCTACAGTAGTACACGGTAATGTCCTAAGGCTTCACATTCACTCAACATTCACTCACTGATTCACCCAGAGCAACTTCCAGTCCTGCAGGCTCCATTCATGGTTAGTGCCCTATTCAGGTGTACCATATTTTTACTGTACCTTTTCTATGTTTAGATATGTTTAGATACACAAATGCTTACCACTGTGTTACAACTGCCTACAGTTTTCAGTACAGTAACATGCTCTGCAGGTTTGTAGCCTAGGAGCAATAGGCTATACCATATAGGCTGTGTGTAGTAGGCTGTACCATCTAGGTTTCTGTAAGTTTCACACAACAATGAATTTGCGTAACGATGCATTTTTCAGAATATATCTCAGTCATTAAGTGATGCATGACTGTATTTATCCAGGCCAAATTTTAATGCTTTTCAAATACTTGTGTGTATCCATAATCTACATGTAGTAACATATTAATTTTATAATGGTAAAAAAACAAAAACAAAAAACTTGATTTTCACATACAATAAAATTTTGGCCTGATATATATCTTTCCTGTTTAATGAAGTTGATATTGCATTGCTCCTGTGTATATGTACTTTTTGTTTTCCTGAGGATCTTATACAAATGTCATTTTGGTGTCCTTAGGATTCTTTGGGAACATATAGTGAATAATGACTACACTGTAAGCTCCAAGAGAATAGCAGCTGTGTCTGTTTCTCATTTTATCTCCAGTGCCTCACACATAGTAGACATACAACGTATTTGATGTTAATAAACGACTTCTCAGGGAAAATGCTTGTCAAAGCCAAACTGAATTATTTATCATTTATTAAATTGGAACATTATACTTTAAAAACATTATATTAATAAAATCTGCTTCATCTTATAATCCACTTGTAGTACATTGAATAATGTCCTCCCAAAGTTCCTTGAAGGTTGAATTGTGTCCCCCAAGTATTATGTATTAGAAACTCAGCCCCCACTGTGACTGTTAAGAGGGTGGGAAATCCTATAATGGTAATTGAAAGGTGGAGCCTTGAAGAGGTGATTAGATCACAGGACCATGCCATAGTGAATGGATTAAAAATGGTGGTCAGGGGTGTGGTTCTGAGGGCTTTAAAAGGAGAGGAAAGTCTGTCTGTCTCTCTGCTCTCTCTCTGCTTCCACCATCTTGCAATGTGAGACCCTTGGGTCACTGTCAACCACCAGATGGACTTTGGACTCCAAGCCTCCAAAACTGTAAGTAATAAATTTCATTTTCTTTATAAAATACCCAGTTTCATGTATTTTATTATAAGCAACAGAAATGGACTAGGACAAACTCTTACTATCTCTTAAATGTACTCTTAAAAGTAACAGGTTTGTCACAATGAATGAGCTCAGATAAGATAACCTTAGTCCAAAAATGTTTTGTGATTAATGTATAGAAACTCTCTGTACTAGTCTTGCAACATTTTTATAAGTCTGAAAATTGTTTCACAATAAAATTATTATTTTTTAAATGTTATGGCTGGGAATGCAGACTAAGACACAATACCAAACTTGCACTTGGTTTTCGCAACAAGCCCGAAGGTGACAAAGGTAACCTTGTCCTAGATTTTTTTCAAATACAAATGTCGATGCCAATGGACACCATTTAGCTAAATGTAAGAACTACCCTTTTGCCCTCTCTAAGTTGTCAAAGAGATGCAGAGCGAGGCAGATAGAGGACCAGCATGGTACAGAAAACAGAAAACCAACTTACAAGACCTTGAATGGCTCTGCACTGACCTGGAAATAAAGAGACCTGGGTTTTAATTTTGGCTTTGTAACCAGGGTGGGCATGTCACTCAATGGGTTTCCTTCTTCATTTCTAGAATGGCAGGAATAGAATAGATTATCTCTAAGATTCTTTCTACCCCAGTGTTCTCTAAGTTTTAATTCTAGCTGATCCTAACCTTTTGACAACTTAGTGTACAGAGTAGCTTATCTTTAGAAAATAAAACTAATCACCCTAAATCAACCCAATTTTCTTGTTGTATAGTCTATTTCACAGCCACACTGCCTTTAGAAATCTGTCATACAGTTACTAATGGCAGCACTGTCTGTCCGAGCAAGTTTCCTAATCACATTCTGCAGAGGTAAGTGGGTGTGATCTTTTTTGCAGGCAACAGTATAAAACTAAGTACCCTAGAGATGAACAACAGGATTTCACCCCATTTGGTGTGGCTTACAGGAGTATATTTCTTTAGCTTGGTCAATAAACATGGGTAGCTTAGTTTTGAGCAACAACAGTAAGATGTCATAGATACTTTTCTAATGCCAATCAGTTTCCTGTTTTTTCCGGCTTGTGAAATCCAATTCAAGCTTAGTTTTAAAAATCTGATTGAAAACTACTTTATTATCAAGAGACTTGTAATCTATGCCTAATAGCTCACTGGTACCAACCCTTTGCTTTTTAGTTTTTTAATAAATAAGTGAATTAAACTAAATTATAGGGTAGAAAACATTTTTAAGCATAAAGAATTAAGAAGTTTCCCCTGAAGGCTCCTATGAATGGCTGAGAGAAAAATTTTAATATATGGTTTATTTTCCACTCACAAGATTTTTTGTTAGTTAGCTCATTTGTCACTTACATTAGGAAATAGAAAAGTCTTTTCAGAATTATCTTGAGAAACTATTAAGGTTTCATGAGGAAAGGAAGAGGTGCAATGTTGATAACTTCTCTAAATTGCCTAACCTAGGAAGAAGAAAAAGAACTCAGTCCAATGTCTCATTATGATGAGGCAACTGAGAACAATTTGAATTCAGAAAATCTGGGTACACTTTAACCTCTTTGAAACTCAGTCTCCTTATTTATAGTTCAAATCAAAATAATCAGTCAACAGCTTTGTCAACAGCTTTGTTATAAGGATTAAACATTATGTTTTAAAAAATAGAGTGATTCAGCAAACCTATATTAAAATGTAAAATCCAATTTTATCATCCTCAGTGAAGGCAAATGTTAGTATTCCAGAACTATAACTGCATAAGTTGAAGAAGTGACACCTTGAGGACAAAATAAATGGTGGTTTAGCATAGCACTATTTATGGACTGCAATGAGCTGTGAGTAAAGGTGTGTGTGACTTGAGAGTAAAATCCTAGTTCCTGGAGCCTGACCAAATAAGGCCTTTCTGAATCATGAATGTAGCTGCTGCTTCTGGCTCCAGGAGCATTTCTAACCCAGGGATAGCTAGAGGAAATGCTAGAGTGAATTAAATTCCTAGGGGAAGACTTTCAGAAAATATAACATAGTTAAAACCTTCAGAGAAAGAAAAGTGGCAGAAGTGAAATCAGACAGCTTAGATAATCAATGCAAACACTGTTTTCCCAAGACAGCAAGGAAAAACCCATGAAGCCTTCTTTACAAAATGAATGATGGTTTGGGGACATATGATACTAACATGAGCATGTAATGGCTTAAAGTATCAAATGCAAGTAGAGTGAAACAGTACTGGACTAGGAACGAGAAAATCAGTTTCAGATCTGGTTATATCACATTCATAAGTAGAAAAATGGTTAGAGCAGTCTGAGTCAAGTAGGTCTGGGTTCCAATCAAATCACCTTCCCTTACTTTATAACTTTGGGCAAGTTTTAGCCTATCTGAACTTGTTTCTTAACTATTACATGGAGACATAATGCCTACCTCATAGGTTTGAGAATTAAATGAAAGTACATAAAACACTTAGCACATCATAACAATCAATAAGTTACAGGCACTACTACTAGTTATATATCCTTGAGGGTGTGGGCCTCATTTAAAAAGGGGATAAAGGGGCTGGCCAGTTAGTTCAGTTGGTTTAGAGCACAGCCTTGTAACACCAAGGTCAAGGATTTGGTTCCCTATACTGTCCAGTCACCAAAAAATAAAAATAAAAAATAAAAAGGGGGTGATAACACAGGAAAGCTCTCGACAATTTACTTTTTTAATTTTATTTTTAAAAACGATGACCGATAAGGGGATCTTAACCCTTGACTTGGTGCTGTCAGTACCACGCTTTCCCAAGTGAGTTAACTGGCCATCCCTATATAGGGATCCGAACCTGTGGCTTTGGTATTATCAGCACCACACTCTTCCAAGTGAGCCACAGGCCAGCCCAGCTCTCTACAATTTAAAGCACCATGTAAGATAAAGGAGTTACTACTCCTGAAGGAGGTTGGGTTCACTAGTTTCCCACACCAAATGTTAGCAGTTGCTTTCTTTCCAACCAGCAGATTACCATTAGCAACATGGTATTATTTAGGGCACTGACTCTTTTAAAACATTCATTCCTTTAATATCAATAAATGAACAGATTAGTATCTATTAAGATGATAAAAAATTTATTAAGCATTTACACATGTAGTCTCATAAAAAGGGCTTTTCCTGCCTAGGAAAAAGTAGGTTATCACCACATTTGCCTCTTACTATATCATATAAAAGTCCTTGCAGATAGCAGGAACTCAATGTCTATTAAATTGACGGCAGAGTACCAACCTAAAACTTGAACTTCAAAAGTACTTACTTCATTATCCTGGAAAGGATTATTAGGGGAACTTTTTATGAATAATAAATTCAAGTGACTATTAAAAGCACTCTACAGATGCTGAAAACAGCACCACAGTAAAGGATGTAAGTTGTCTCCATTATAAGATCCTATTTTTAAATGAAGGTACTACTTAAATGGTCTTCCAAAGGTCTAAGCAAGCGTTCTAAAAATGACACCAGAGTGTAAAGTAGCTTGAGCTCTACAAGTTGTTTCAATTGTTATTTATTGGCTACATTACTTGCACAGCTGGGTAGTACAAGAAAAGGACTCATATATATCCCAGGATACATACACTAAATCAGAGAATGATTCATAACAAGATCAAATCCAGAGCTGAAGTTTAGCATTAGCATGGTAGGATGGGAGAAACTGAGAAAGGAAAAGGGCAGTACTCCATGGAAAAGTAAAGTCCAGGAGAAATTTCTGGGGGAGGTTTGACTTGAGCTAGACTTTGAATGGCAAATAAGATTTGAATGGGGCAAAATTAGTGTATAGACATAATGACTTCTATGAGACTAAAATGGAGATTCCATATAGGGGATAAGCCTTTAGAAGTAGGTTGGCACAAGTTTATAGTAAACTTTGGATACTAGAATGAAAAGTTTAGACTCTTCTGTTTAAATGATTTGCTATTCAAAAGAAACAGACATTTAGCTTTTACCTTATGAAACTAATAGTCTGCCCCTGACTGCAGTTAAATTGTGTTCTGGTATTTCAACAGACTGTAAGCATCATGTCTGATTCAACGTTGTATCTTTTATTGTAGTATAACATACCTACATAGTAAGTACTTGGTAAATGTCTGCTGAATGACTAAATGATTCCCAGGGTGAATTAGTCAGATGAAAGTCCAAACGTGAGGGCTCAGGCTGGTAAACCACCTAGGCTTTGAATCAAAAAGCTACATCTGAAAGTTTTATGTTAGAATAACAATCCCACACATCACATTTCTATGGAATAGGTAAGCCCATCTCTAGATCCTCTTCCCACCACAATCACAGCAGTCAGATAAAGCTGAGGAATTTATTAGGGAAATAAGAGAGGCACAGACACCCTAGGTGACAGAAAGAAAACTCTGAAAATGTCCCTTCAAGGCAAGTGGGGGCCTGGCTTGACCTTCCTAAAACAAGAAACTAGTGGGTTAGCAACAACATTCTCTGGCATTCACATTGCCAGGGCATAATGGTCTTGGCCACAATGCTCTCCTCTTGTCCCCCTTCCCACCACCATAGGTTGGGAGGAGAAAAAGACTTTATATAATCTATGCAGAGGCAATGAGAGCTGTAAGGAAAGTCTGAGAGAAAGAAAGAAAGGTGGGGAGGACCTTTACAAAGAGTCCCAGGCTTTTGGCTCTGAATGCCTCAAATATATTGACAAGTAGTTCTATAAAATGTTACTGAAAAGGTAAAATGCCTAATATTGTTTCCAAGAGTTCCCCTGGACTTCTTCCCACATGTCACGTCACACCCCCAGATGTACATGGCAGAGCCCAAAGGCCACACTTTTGAAAAAACAAAAATAAGAATAAGCCCTGTTGTATTCTTAAGGAGACAGGAAGGAGCTGAAGGCTGCTGGGGCCTTTCGCATGTGGCCTGTGTTCTGTAAAGCAATTTCCCAGCAGCAACATGGTGTAGTTCTAGGTGAGCGTCTCACCTTTTGTCACCTGTAAAGGAAAATTGACATTTAGAAAAAACTAGAAGGATTAGAAGGATCTAAAAAAAAATCTTATTTTAGATACTAGGCAGTGAGAAATGGGAGAAAAGAAGATAGATAGCCTTGGAATCACAGAAACCTGGTTCAGATCCAGCAAAATATTTAAGAATGTTTCTGCTATCAGGTTTGTTTCAGCATTAAGTGGAAATGTGCATTCTCTCTTTGACAACCCTTGTCCATCATACTCACCCGTGCTTCAATGTACTCTATTCTCCGTTCAAGAGCTGTCAACTTCTCGTTTAGCGTTGCAAGTCTTGAACGACAAGACATATCTGGTAAAAGGAGACTGATGTTCAGAATTAACGTCACTCCAGACACAGAAACACACACACACACACACAACCCCTATGCTGCAGAAGAGGAATAATATACCATGCGAAGTACAAATGGGAGAGGAGGGGATAAAGTGAGAAGTATCTTAGGAGCACAGTTGCTTAGAGTGGGAGCTGACATTACTACCCAGTGTGGTAGGCAGAGAATAATGGCCCCACAAAGACGTCCATGCCCTAATCCCTGGAACCTACGAATATGTATCATACATGGCAAAAAGTACTCTGTAGATGTGGCTAAGGTTGAGATCTTGGGTTTATCCTAGTTTATTCAATTGGGCCCAATCTAATCACAAGTTCATAAATGTAGATGAGAAAGACAGAGAAAGGGGATCAGAGATGAGATGGAAGAAGAGATTTGAAGTGTGAGAGGGACTCAACCTGCCATTGCTGGCTTGGAAGATGAAGGAAGGGGGCCAACAGATGCAGACGATCTTTAGAAGCTGGGAACAACATTCAGCTGACAGCCAACAAAGAAAAAGGGATCTCAGTCCTACGGCAGCAAGAAAACAAGTTCTGCCAACAACCCAATGAGCAAGGAAATGGATCCTCTCCTAGAGCCTGCAGAAAAGAAGGCAGCCCTGCTGACATCTTGATTTTAGCCCAGCAATCAGATTTCTGACCTACACAACAGTAAAATAGTAAATTTTTGTGGTTTAAGCTGCTAAATTCATGGTAAATTGTTATGCCAGCAATAGAAAACCAATACACTGTACAAATAACCATTTGCTGACAGGCAAACTAAGAGTTTCAAGAGAGGGGACATGACAAGAGAAAGAATAGGGAGGAAACTGAAGGCCAAGAAAGCAGCAGAAACTATGAGGAGTAGGGAAGGTGTCTAAGTTTCTAAATTCACAGAAGCCATGTCATTACTGTTGTTCTAGGAGGGTTCTTAATGCTTTATCAATATCCACACAGGCCTTGTAGAACTAGAGAAAGCTTGGAGAACATCAAACATCCTGTAGAACCCACATTCCATCTGTGAAAAACAGCCAAAATTCAGAGCTAGCTGGTTAGCTCACTTGGTTAGAGCGTAGTGCTAATAACACCAAGGTCAAGGGTTTGGACCCGAATACCAGCCAGCCACTCAAAAAAACAGCCAAAATTCCTTTCCTTCTTCTACCTTTTCTAATCTTCTTTTACCACCTCACCCAAAATGAAAGCTAGACTTCCCTAAAACACCTTTTCCTCTACAAACTTCTTTAACAAAAACTACTCTTTTTCCAATTACTCTTTTTTTTCCCTGGGTGGCTGGCCAGTATGGTCATCTGAACTCATGACCTTGGCATTATAAGACTGCAAGCTAACCTGCCAGTCCCCCCCTTTTCCAACTATTCTCAACATACAAGAGAAAAAAAGGTATCTAAGAATGGTGATTATTCCCTATTCCCTCCTCCAAAACAGCTGCTCAGTCATCTCTCAATAATCTTCATTTTTTAAGTCTAAAATATCTGCTCTCTGAAACACTCTCCCACACAATGATTTAACACTTAACTAACAACTTTCCTTTTTCTCTCTTCCCTGGCTGTTTTGCAAAAGCACTTCAGCACCCATTTTGATAAATCTTCCTACACTCTGATCTTGCCTCAACTTTCATTTTATCATATCCAAATCTTACTCATCTTGCCTGTCTAAACATTTCCCTTCAAGAAGGCTCAGTCACTTGGTCTTTGGTTATCAATTTCCCCACTGGATAAAGATTTCACAAGTAAGAATACTGATCACTATTATTTATGATGGTGAAAAATCAAAACCAAATGCTAACCATTAGAGGAATGCTTTGATAAAGTATGGCATATCAATAAGGGACTATTAAAACAGCCATTAAAAATTACAAGTTTAAAGAAGATGTAACGACATGGGGAAATGTTCATGCTACATAACCAAATTATATTTATGTATTTGTAATTTATATGTCTATTTCACCACTAGAATGAGTTAATCAAAGGAGACAGACATTGCCTCTTATTAATCTTTGCAATCTTAGCATCTTGCCTGGTACACAAATGTTTATTGAAAAAACATGGATTCTGGTATGTTAGTGAACAAAAGATTAACGCTAGCATGACTCTATTCATCTTACGACTGGGGAAATCAAAGTCTAGATGAGCTTAGGGCCCATCTTTGGTCACTGACGGGATGAAATAGCAGCAGAGCTGACTTCAGAACCCAGTTCTCTCACTGGCCATTATGGTATTCTTTCCTATCACAATGTCCCACTGCACACTGCTACCATCCTTCTGAGCCACTGGGGCTGTAATTTATTCCACACATCTCTTAAAATTTGCTTATAGCCCAACTCTTCCACTTTCTATTGATTTTTTTTCCATATTATTCTTTCCCACACATCCATTTTCATTGCTACTCTTCAATATTCTTGAATTATTTTTTACTGTACCTCATTGTATCATTACATTATTCTTTTTTTTTTTTTTTTTCCCGTGACCGGCACTCAGCCAGTGAGTGCACCGGTCATTCCTATATAGGATCCGAACCTGCGGCGGGAGCGTTGCCGCGCCCCCCGCGCAGCACTCTACCAAGTGCGCCACGGGCTCGGCCCTACATTATTCTTTTTTAAAAACAGCTTTATCGATATATAATTTACATACCATAAAGCTCATCTGGTTAAAGTATACAATTCAATGTTTTTTATTTATAGAATTTACCAAAATCTAATTTTAGAACATTTTTCATCCCTAAAAGAAACTTCGTATCTGTTAGTAGGGTCACTTCCCATTCTGTTCTCCTCAGTCCCTGGAAACCACTAATCTTCGTCTCTTTGAATTTGCCTATTGTTGACATTCTTCATTCTTCTTTTTAATCTTGTTTTTTATCTTCTAGTGCTACTTCCTCTAATTCCCTGGTCTAGCTTGAATATGAGCACCTCAGCACCCCCTTTTTCCTAAATACATTGCCGTTTTCCGTGAGGATAGCCCAATGGGACCAAATCTATTCAGTCTGGTTTTTGGAAGCTCAATAGCATATTATGTATGCTGTTCAGTAAGAGCACGAATATTATCTCTGACAACCTGTCATTTCCCATGAAAAGAGATGCACCAAAATTATGGGGGCAGGGAGGTGAGAGGATGCATTCCTTCTAGGATGGCTGTTCTGTTCTGTCAATCTGGTGATAAATCAGAATCAAAGAACAGGCTCGCCAGTTAGCTCAGTTGGTTAGAACACAGTGTTATAACACCAAGGTTATGGATTCATATCCCAGTACTGGTCAGTGGCCTAAAAAAAAAAAAAAAAACAATCCAAGAACAATACTATGCCACTGGCCTACATTAATAAGCACTGTTAAGGAATGCAAAATATTCGATTCTAAAAACTTTGGTCATATTTCAGATCCCATTAAGTATATACTGGTTCATTTAAAAACACTGGGAAAGCATTCTGCAGCTGGACAAATCTGTAACCATAATGCATTTATGTGTACCATATCACCAGAGTAAAACTGAAAATGTCAAATCTCATCAGCAGCTTACCGGTGTGTATACATCATCACCTGCTGACAAACATCAGTTATCAGACAGCTCCTTCTCTGAACTCTTACTGCATATAACCATAGCACTACAAAAATCAACACTGCCTTTCTTGTTTCTGCAAGTAAGTCTTATTTCTCCAACAAAATTCTAAATTTCTTAGGACTAGGTACTATGTCCATTTATTCCTATTTATTTCTTTCAGCATCTGACACAAAGCTGGGGTCACAACAGGCATGGTATATTTGTTACTAAGTACAAAAACAGGTTTTTTAAATAGCCACATTCTTTATTTTTTCATTATACTTCCCTGAGCATATAAGCTTTAAAAATCAGAAAAAATAAATAAATAACAGTAATTTTTATTTCTAAAACTGAAAAGCTATAACCTCTGACAGTCTATTTTTAGAAACTTCACCAATTCCAAAGTACAGAATAGGCCTAGTGTAAGGATGCTATCACTGAATTATAATGTGTGTGTCCTCAGGTTCAGGTGGTCTCCCAACACTTCCAACACTGAAAGAGAAAAACCACAGAAAGATCATGACTCTCCTCTCACCAGCTGTGATCCCAGAGTAAAAGCTGTTCAGAGTGTCATTAGCTGTCTTGGAAAAACAGTTCCCTCTCCAAAACACATGGCCTATACACACTCTGTAGTCAGGATAAAGATTCCAGGATTGCTGCCATTTTCAAAGAACCCCAGATGTCCACTCACAGTAAACTCCTGTTGAATATTTGCACCACCAAAATCATATCATAAACACAGTATAAGACCCACAGATATACTGAGGAGTCATGCTAAGGGTTTAGAATGGGAAAATACAGCCCCCACACATTCATTCTGAATCATCCAATGCCAAGACAATGTTCTCAAGTCTATTCTTATGATTTATCCAATTTCTCAGCCTGTTGGCCTTTGTCTAAACTCTTGTTTCATAATATAGTCAATCTTCAGGAACTTGCTTCAGGCACACCTAACTGCTAAGTCAAACTGCTTTAACTTTTTATCTTGCATCATAATTCTGTTCTTCCTTACTTTCTTCAAAAACCACCAAGTAATTACTCCAAACATTTGGCCATTATCATCACTCTGAGGAAGGATAATGGCCTATGCTAAGGGAAGCCACCACTTCTGGCTCCTAAAGGTTGGAATTCTGTATATGTATTTCCTCAGGACTTGTTGGAAATCCAAAGTAAAAAGAAAAGTCTTTATTCTCTCGCTGATCATAAAGTGTAACTCACACATATTTGATGTAAAAATTTCAGAGCAGATATTTCCTTGCTTATAAAGAAAAAGCAACAGTTTTTCTCTGAACTGCAAACTCTTCAATTTTCAGTTAGTTCCAAGACTCATCCATTATAAATGTAGTGGGTGTGATATGCCAAGAAGACTGACATCAAAGATAAATGTACATGAACTAAAAGTTTACTAATACAATTCTGTGCTCAGAAATGAAGTTATTACATTACCAGGGTCCAAATTGGGGGACTAAAATGCTAGATCCCTTTTAAATTTGGAAAAGCAGTCCCAGTTTGACTTATTATTCTCAATGCTTTACTA
This sequence comes from Cynocephalus volans, assembly GCF_027409185.1. Classification (NCBI taxonomy): domain Eukaryota; kingdom Metazoa; phylum Chordata; class Mammalia; order Dermoptera; family Cynocephalidae; genus Cynocephalus; species Cynocephalus volans. The sequence goes on along the minus strand of NC_084470.1, from coordinate 92,270,900 downwards.
ATTGAACTGACCTTCTATATAGTGTGCTTGAATATTCTATTGGTACATATCAGATATTAACCCATACCAGAAAAATGAAGTCTTTTAATTGTTTTTAAAAACAAAGTTAAAACCCTCCGTCATTGATTTTCCCAGCTGCTTTCCACTGCCTCTCCGTACTAAGTCAAAGCCACAAAGTTATGATCCTGTCATCAGTCCATCCTGTCCCCTCGCATGAAATACTTTGGTTTCTCCTATCTGGCCATTCCCTTGAGGGAAAGTTATGAGTAAAGAATGCTGTGAAGAACCGCCAATAATATTTCAGCTCTGGCTAGCCTGTTAGATCAGCAGGTTAGAGAACCTTATAACATTAAGGTCATGGGTTTAGATCCAAGTACTGTCCGGCTGCCAAAAAAAAAAAAAAAAATCAGCTCTCTAGGAAAGCAGGAAAAACCAATTATGAGAACTAACATTGAAACAGTTTATAGTACTGATAAATACAATGTCGAGGTTTTGGATCCTCATACTGGCCAGCCACTAAAAAGCAAACAAAAAACACTGAAACAGTTTGTACAGAACTTAAAAAAAAAAGCTTTCTGAGAAATCTCAGAAAATCCAGACTGAGTAACAGAGCAAATGGGTCAATATTTCTCAAATATTCTCAGTTCATTAAAATGAATCAGTCTAGCCCCTTTGAACTTGGGTCTCCTAACTCCAAACCCACTTGTCTTTTCCACTATGTTTTCACTTATGTTTGTCAAAAAAATTTCAGGATACATGAGATCTACGATTTCTTGATTACCATTCCCTCCTACAACCCCCCACAGCAATTTATGAGTATGAATGTGTATGCTGACATGGACATTTATACGATTCTCTTCTCTCATTAATACTACCTTCATCCCTATACCCTGGTAAGGAAATCCGCTATACCAAGTCATATCAAGGTTACCGTCCTATACACCTTATATGTAAATACATTAATACATAGGGTTTTTTGGGGGGGGGAGTGCTGGCCAATATAGGGATCTGAACCCTTGACCTTGGTGTAAATATATTAATACAAAAACGATGTTCTGTTTTGTCGTTGTCATTATTTCATCATTTCATCTTCGAGATTAGAAATTCTTTGAATGTAGGAAATGGTTCTTATTCTGTGTTTCCTCTCCTCCCCAGTACCTTAAGAGAGAGCCTTGTGCTAAGATCCAGTTTCTCTTGCTGATGCTTTCTGACAAAACACTTGCTCTGTCACTTTTATACTCCTTAGGGCTCATCAGTCCTCTAGCTAGAAAATAATTCATTTAAAAATACTTTTAATACATCAGTTTCCCCTATTTAATATTAAGTGCTTAATGCTGCTGAAATAGTGGAACCAAAGAACACAAGTTGGAAAAAGACCATTAGATGTCCATCCCTGCACCTTGTAATCACACAAGAGTCTACCCAGTGCCTAGTTCTCTTAAAGAAACACTAGGAGAACATGGGTAGGAGTCTCTGTTACGGGCTTGCTGTCCACAAGGATACAAACAGTGCAGAAAGAGTTTAAGACTGTCGCAAGCAGGCCATGCCTAGGAGAGATCTCGGTAAAGCTGCCTCTCTATTCAAGGCACCTACCCTATGTTCGCTCTGAGGAATGGGCTAGAAGGGGACAGAACACTTACAAGCTAGATACCAGCAATACGGAGAGGATTTCCAAGGCCCCACACGATCCGGACCTCATCTCCCACCACCCTCAGCACAGCATGCGTGGGTGACAGGAAGGACTGCAGAGTGGCTGAGAAGGGCGCCCAAAAGGCACAGCGCTGACGTGTTTCGACTTGAAACTGAAGGAGATGGGGGACCCGTCAGGAGACTTTATTAGCGTCTGGCGGGCACAGGGATCCAACCAACTGAGCCAACCGGCCCGCCCTGGAAGCGTCAAGAGTCTTGAAACAGTCCAGTGACACGGTCAGGGCTGCGCCCTTGAAGTGCCAAGTGGGGACTGGAATGAAAGTGGAACACGAAAGAGGCGTGGAGGCCGCTGAAAAGAAGAAAACACGCCGAGGCTGGAAAGGGCTGCCTGAGGAGTCTGGGAAAGGACTTGTTAGTGGGTCGGCGGGTGGCAGTGGAGCCGATGAGCTCCGCTCGGGGCAGGACAACCCCACAGAGACAGCCCAGCGTGAAGGTCAGGGCGCGAGGAGGAAAGTGCGGCTGGCAGGAGGAAGCGAAAACCAGCCAGAGCCAAGGCTCGCGGAGAGTCCCTCAAAACTTCTCCAGTTCCCCCGCCCACCCTCCTCCCCGCCACCCCCGCTGACCGAACGAGTTGAGAAAGTCCGCGATTTTCTTGATGCTGCTGGTGATGACCTCAATGTACTCCCGGTTCGCCCAGTCCTGGTGAATCTCCCGCTGCACCGGATCCTCTTGCCCCGCCATGGCCGCCGCCTAAGGAAGAGCGACTGCGCAGACGCCCCGACCCTATAGGCCGCCAGTGCGCCTGCGCCGCCAGCCCACACCCATCCCTCGGCCCCCACGAATCCACTGGCATTGTGGTGCGCCTGCGCGACGTCACGTCCTCGCCGGCGTTTTCGCGGGGCTCCCACACCCGGGAAAACAGATGCCTGAGCTTCGGCAGGAAGGGTGGAGAGCGCATGCGCCAAGAGCAACACACCCACGCTCGTCACCCGGGGTTATGGAGGTTGCGGGTCGCTGGGTTCTACCTCCTCCTCAGCTCTTGTTTCGAGGTCGGCAAGAACATGGGTACATCCGGTTAAACCACGCTAAATAGGAGTCGTTATAAAAATGCCTGTTAAGGACGCAACCTGATGACCCTGGGTTTTTTTGTAACACTAATACCCAGTGATGGAGAGGCTAAGGCTAAATTGGTAAGCTTGTAAATAGCTGGTCACACTGCAGACTGTCATAATCCTTTCATAGGGAAATTTGTAAATTGATATAAGAGCTGTAAAAAATTTCAAACCTTTTGACCTAATTATTTTATTTAAAAAATCATTGAAAAAGAAAAAAAAAAATGCCCCTTTGAATACAAGTAGTGGACCTTAACCAGCTGATTCTAGACTCCATTATGTTTTCACTGTACCACTCTGAAAACAGGTCAGAGTCTGTCTGAGATCTCCTAAATAATCATACAAATTATTTCTACAATAAATAATGGATATCAACAACTAGAGAACCCTAGAAATCCAGTAGGCTCCCTGCCATTCGAGGCTGTATATCCTAAGTGATTCTGTTGGAGTAGTCTTTTGCTCACATTCAAAGAGAAGTAACAAAGAAAAGCCGAGGACCAGATGGATTCACAGCAGAATTTCACTAAACATTCAAAGAGGAATTGACACCGATTCTTTACAAACTATTCCAAAAGATTGAAACAGACGCAAATCTCCCAAACTCATTCTATGAAGCAAACATCATCCTGATACCAAAACCAGGTAAAGATATAACCAAAAAAGAGAACTACAGGCCTATATCCTTGATGAATATAGATGCAAAAATCCTCACTAAAATACTAGCAAACAGAATATAGCAACACATACGTAAAATTATTCACCATGATCAAGTGGGATTCATCCCAGGGATGCAAGGTTGGTTCAACATACACAAATCAATAAATGTGATACACCATATTAATAAAATCAAACACAAGGACCATATGGTCATCTCTATAGATGCTGAAGAAGCATTTGATAAAATTCAACATTCATTCATGACAAAGACCACAGTTTAAGTTAGGTATAGATGGAAAGTATCTCAACATAATTAAAGCCATATATGATAAACCCACTGCCAATATCATCCTGAACGGGGAAAAGCTGAAAGCTTTTCTTTTAAGAACAGGAGCTAGACAAGGATGCCCACTCTCACCACTCTTATTCAACATAGTGTTGGAAGTACTAGCCAGAGCAATCAGAGAAGAGAAGGAAATAAAGGGCATCCAGATTGGAAAAGATGAAGTCAAACTGAACCTGTTTGCAGATGACATGATCCTGTATATCAAACAGCCTAAAGCCTCTACAAAAAACTCTTGGAGTTGATAAAGGATTTCAGCACAGTAGCAGGATACAATATCAACACACAAAAATCAGTAGCATTTCTATTCTCCAATAGTGAACCTGCAGAAAGAGAAATCAAGAAAGCCTGCCCATTTACAATAGCCACCAAAAAAATAAAATACTTAGGAATTGAGTTAACCAAGGATGTGAAAAATCTCTATAATGAGAACTACAAACCACTGCCGAGAGAAATTAAAGAGGATACAAGAAGATGGAAAGATATCCCATGCTCTTGGATTGGAAGAATCAACATAGTGAAAATGTCCATACTACCCAAAGTGATATACAAATTCAATGCAATCCCCATCAAAATTCCAATGACATTTTTCTCAGAAATGGAAGGAACTATCCAGACATTTATATGGAATAACAAAAGACCATGCATAGCCAAAGCAATGCTGAGCAAAAAAAAATAATGCTGGAGGCATAACACTACCTGACTTTAAACTATACTACAAAGCTATAATAACCAAAACAGTATGGTACTGGCATAAAAACAGACACACTGGGGGCCGGCCCGTGGCTCACTCGGGAGAGTGCAGTCCTGATAACGCCAAGGCCACGGGTTCAGATCCCATATAGGGATGGCCGGTTAGCTCACTGGGTGAGCATGGTGCTGACAACACCAAGTCAAGGGTTAAGATCCCCTTACCGGTCATCTTTTGAAAAACAAAACAAAACAAAACAAAAACAGTCACACTGATCAATGGAATAGAATAGAGAATCCAGAAATCAACCCACACACCTACAGCCATCTGATCTTTGACAAAGGCACCAAGCCTATACACTGGGGAAGAGACTGCCTCTTCAGCAAATGGTGCTGGGAGAACTGGATATCAATATGCAGGAGAATGAAACTAGACCGATACCTTTCACCATACACTAAAGTCAACTCAAAATGGATTAAAGAATTAAATATACACCCTGAAACATTAAAACTTTTTTTTTTTTTTTTTTGGTCTTTTTCGTGACGGACACTCAGCCAGTGAGTGCACCGGCCATTCCTATATAGGATCCGAACCCGTGGCAGGAGTGTCACCACGTTCCCAGCGCCGCACTCTCCCGAGTGCGCCACGGGCTCGGCCCTTTTCTTTTCTTTCTTTTTTTTTTTTTCGTAAACCTTCTTAAAGAAAACATAGGAGAAACACTTCAGGAAGTAGGACTGGACACAGACTTCATGAATACGCCCCCAAAAGCACGCACAACCAAAGGAAAAATAAACAAATGGGATTATATCAAACTAAAGAGCTTCTGCACAGCAAAAGAAACAATTAACAGAGCTAAAGGACAACCAGCAGAGTGGGAGAAAATATTTGCAAAATATACATCTGACAAAGGATTAATATCCAGAATATACAAGGAACTCACACAACTTTACAAGAAAAAAACAAGCAACCCAATTAAAAAATGGGCAAAAGAGCTAAGTAGGCATTTCTCTAAGGAAGATATACAAATGGCCAACAGACATATGAAAAAATGCTCAACATCACTCAGCATCCGGGAAATGCAAATCAAAACTACACTGAGATACCATCTCACCCCAGTGATGATGGCTAAAATCCAAAAGACTCAGAATGATAAATGCTGACGAGTTTGCGGAGAAAAAGGAACTCTCATACATTGTTGGTGGGACTGCAAAATGGTGCAGCCTCTATGGAAAATGGTATGGAGGTTCCTCAAACAATTGCCGATAGATCTACCATATGACCCAGCTATCCCACTGCTGGGAATATACCCAGAAGAATGGAAATCATCAAGTCGAAGGTATACCTGTTCCCCAATGTTCATCGCAGCACTCTTTACAATAGCCAAGAGTTGGAACCAGCCCAAATGTCCATCATCGGATGAGTGGATACAGAAAATGTGGTATATCTACACAATGGAATACTACTCAGCTATAAAAAAGAATGAAAGACTGCCATTTGCAACGACATGGATGGACCTTGAGAGAATTATATTAAGTGAAACAAGTCAGGCACAGAAAGAGAAATATCACATGTTCTCACTTATTGGTGGGAGCTAAAAATAAATAAATAAATTCACACACACACACACACACACACACACACACACACACACACACACACACACACACACAGAAAAACTGGGGGGGGGGGAGAAAACATAACAATTGCAATTCCTTGAAGTTGATACCACAAGCGAACAGAAAGGACATTGTTGGGAGGGAGGGCGGAGAGGGAAGAGGGAGGGAGGTTTCGGTAATGGGCGACAATAAAAAAAAAAAAAAAGCAAAAAGTAGTAAGATGGACCTGCTTTACCTTTAAAGGTAGTGAATCTCAGTTCCAAACGTCAAATCTACCATTGAGGAGTAAATTTGCTGCTCTGAGGTTTGGTTTACGTGTAATACAGAGATAACAACTTGGATGGGTTAGGATTGTTGGGAGGATTATGTGAGAAAAAGTATAACACTATAGTGCCTAGCTCCTCACAAAGCACGCACTCATGATCAGTTTACACTTTATTATGCAGAAAGCCAACTTTTAAAAAAAAATGATTAATCATCTTCCACGGATGAGTCAGACTCAGCTCTTGTCTTTTTGCTTGACTTTCTGTACACCTGTCCCAGGATCTCCCGTGATTCCAAACCACTCAAGGATACGATGCTGTTATGGAGTGAAAAATGTTCAGCTGAAGCTTTTTCCTGAACACCTTTCAAAGCTTGCTATCAAAGAAGCCCTCCAGTTAGGGGTTTGCCAGCACAGTAGTTCTTCATAATAGGAATTGTTTCTGACGCATGCTGCAGGGCTACAGAGTCCAGCTTTGGGAATGCTATTGGTGCAACAGGGAGTGTTTCCAGGTAGCAGATCGCCTTAACATAGGGGAACTGGGTCCCTGTCTTTGCTTTGAGTTGGTCATACTCGTCACGGAACTTGGGGATCTTGTCAATGACTCCAGGTGTAAGAATCAATGCGGAATAAAATTTTCAAAGAAATATGTCAATTGCTTTAAGCCTGGTCATTTGAGCCTCCTTTGCAATCATATGCACTTGGAACATCATTTGTGTACCTGGGCCTATCAATTCAGTACTTAGAATTCCTACTAACACTTTGTGATACCATGGTTGTGCCACGATAAATGGATAAATGTAACATGTTGAGACATCTAAGGTTGGATACAGTGTGCATACACCATAGAAATGTTGCTGGCTGCCTTGAAAGAACTGTTAGCTTTTGGCAGAGCAAAACGAGGCTATTGTCATGAGACTCCCTGAACAGTGCAACCAGAATGTTGACCACTGCATGATACAGACCAAGCCAATGTTGTAGGTCATCAGTAATGTGTAGTATTGGAGATTCTAGTTTTCCATATGGAGCTGGATATCAGACTTGGAGTTGATGGCAAATGGTACTTCTGGGAACATGTCCCCAGAGCTGGGCAGAATGCACAGAGGACTGTGGTACAGATTGAAGTCCTCTCTATTTATTTATTTATTGCTGGATGGTACATATCCAGTAATTTTTAATCATTCAATTTTGCTTTGGGGACTTTCATTAAAAAAAAAAAAAACACTGCAATAAAAACTAAATAAAAAATTACTGTTTTGTTTACTTTTTTAAGAACAGGTGTATTTTTTATTCAAGAGGAAAATAAAAATAAACTGAGAAAAAAGTTTTATAATTCAAAATCATTTGTCTCTTGGGCCGGCCCGTGGCTCACTCGGGAGTGCGGTCCTGATAATACCAAGGCCCTGGGTTCAGATCCCATATAGGGATGGCTGGTTCGCTCACTGGCTGAGCATGGTGCTGACAACACCAAGTCAAGGGTTAAGATCCCCTTACCGGTCATCTTAAAAAAAAAAAAAAATCATTTGTCTCTTCCAAGTCTCATCATTCTCTGTCCCTCTCCAGTTTCTGACTCTCTGTCTAAACTCTCCTTCACTTCCAGAGGGCATGCACACTGCCAGGCACTGCAATAGCCAGGCACTGGGCATACAGGAAGCAGTGGGTAGACTCCTCCCTTCCCTCAGCCGTCCAGGGTAATAATTGTTTGAAGTGATGATTACAAAATTATGAAACCATTTTCACAATGGTGAAAGTGCCAGTTTTTCAGCAACAAGAAAGGAACAGAATTGTCCTTTTTGAGATTTACCAGAAAGCAGAGAAAGGTTTTCTATAAAGAAGTCAAGGAAAGACATGTATATTTTCCTGTTGCTCTTGATAGGTGAGCATTTGTAAATTGTCTTCTTGCGCTGGGATCATTCTGGTACAGCAATAATGGCCTTCAGGGCTCTGGGTCACTCAGCCCAACTACCCACGGAGCAGGATAACACAAACTATAGGTCCTGGGACTTCTACGACGGTTCCTGACTACAGCCCTTGAAGTGGAGCAGTCTGTCCTTTGTGAAATGATCGAGGGCACACAGGTATGGCAGGGTGGGGAGAACAGAGGGGACGGTATTCGAACTCACCTTCGTGAAGCCTGTGTCCTGGACCAGGCGCTTTAATGAGTTGGGGGTGGGGAGTCCAGCCCTGACGCCTCCGATAGGGGCGGGCATCTCGAGCCCCCAGCCCCCTGCCGCTGCTTGGGCTCCCCGCCCCCACCGTTGTCTTGGGTCACAAAGGCAGTTGCCAGGCGCCCGGCGGAGAAAAGATGCGGCCCGGGAACAGCGTCCGCCACTATGGAGCGTGCGACCCGCGGCGTTCATTAGGTGAGCCCCCGGCCCGCATAATGGGACCAGCCCCGGGCTCCCACCGCCGCCTCCGCCTCGGCCAGAGCCGTCTGGTCCCCGCCACCGTGTAAGGACCCCTGGGAGACAGGCCCCTTTTTCCAGAGGGTCGGGGGAGCCTTCCGCACTCAAGGAAGCTCTAGCCCCTCTGGATCTCGGTTTACAATACACGAGAACCTCAGCTGCACTTCGGCGCTGCCTTCTCCGTTCCCAGGTGGGGAAACTGAGGTACAGGGTCTTGGCACGGGAGGAGTGGAATGAAAGGGAAGTCTTTTTGGCCAGAGGAACTAGGAGCCCCTTTTCTGGGAGCTATTGAAGTAGCCTGAACAGACCTCCTAAGTTCAACTCCTCCTGGAGTGAACCATCTCACTCCACTGTAGTGAACCATCTTTATTTAAGCCTCATGTGCAGGGGTGAAAAGACCTAAGGTCATAAGGGCCAGCCTGTGGCTCACTCGGGAGAGTGCGGTGCTGATAACACCAAGGCCACGGTTCGGATCCCTATATAGGGATGGCCGGTTAGCTCACTGGTTGAGCGTGGTGCTGACAACACCAAGCCAAGGGTTAAGATCCCCTTACCGGCCATCTTTAAAAAAAAAAAAAAAAAAAAAAAGACCTAAGGTCAGAACCCTCTTGTCCCATGTTGGTTAGGCTGGACATCTGACAAAGGCTTTTACCTCTGGCTCTATTTCCTCTTAGACGATGAGCCAAGAAAAGGATCCTGGGGCTAAATACGTTATTTGGTCATATGCTCAGAGGAATTGATACCCTCCACCCCCACCTTGCCATGGTGGTATACCAGAGTAGCCCTGATTTTGGATATATGCTGGTAATATCAAGATATCAAGCATCAGTGCCTTTCATAGGCTGTTTGGAATAGATAATTGTCCCTTGGGTGTCAGTTTCTCATCCTAAGGCAGCCCTGATATTTGAACACTTAATAATTTGCAAAGGGCCTGCATAGATCATGAGAAACATACTAGTTGGAGGAAATCAACAAATCTCCTTTATACTAACTATTGTCAGGGGCAGATCTTCTGGTTTGAAATGTCACCAACAGTTTTTTTAAAACCTTACTGTCTCACAAGCTATGGTGGAGGTGTCAACTTTTCACAGCATTTTCAGGGCAATTACTGGATGGGATGGGATCAGATCTGCCATTACCTTTTGTGGGAGAAGTGAGAAGGGGCAGAGGAATATACTTGGCCGGAAAGAAGAGGGACCTGCTATGTCCTCAAACATAATAGGTAGGTGCCCAAAAAACGTTAGCCTCTCCCAAATTCAGTAAAACCCCTTATACACTGGCAATTTTGAAGAATAATGATGGAAAATCCAAATTCTGCTTGGATAAATTTTGAGTTACCAATATCCTCCTAGCCCTTTCCTTTATCTTCAAAGGAAAAAAAAAAAAAATCAAGATTTTAACCAGCAGGTCTCCTATAGATGAAAACAAAACCAAACAAAAAAATAAACCAAACTTAGAAAAACAAAAACTAACAATTTTAAAAGACTGACCTTTGGAAACTTTTTTCCCTCCCAACCTGGTATAACTCCTCTGCGGCGGTACGTATCCCAGGTGGTGCATAGCCCAGGGCTCTGCAAGAGCTGCTTTGTGTCAGGAAACAGAGGCTTGAGGCTGGCCGGTTAGCTCAGTTGGTTAGAGCACAGCCTTGTAACATCAAGGTCAAGGAATCGGATCTCTGTACCAGCCAGCTGCCAAAAAAAAGAAAGAAAGAAAAAAAAAAAAAACACAGAGGCTCTTAAGGACAAAAGGAGACTGTCTCCATAACGAATAGTGAAAGCTAGAGTTGCTAAAAAGGAATGGCATGAGTTCTCAAACTACAACATGCAACAGATCCCCTAGAGGGTTTGTATAAATACAGATTGCTGGGCCCCACTCCCAGAATTTGATTCTGTAGGTTTAGGGTGGGGCCCAAGAATTTGCATTTCTACCAGGTTCCCAAATGATGATGAAGCTACTAGTTCAGGGATCATACTTTGAGAACCATTGGTGTAAAGTACATGGGGTTAGAGTCACAAACATTTTTAAGACATGGCCTTTCTGAGTGTCTTCTAATATGAAATAACAAGGTCTCATCATGAAGTACCAGCAGCCTCTGCCAACTCAGAGGCATAGATTCTGCCTTTAGCAGTTACCAACACAGCATGGGTCCTAATGGTGGACTGGGATATTCCATTTCGGACAAATCCATTTCATCTGTAAAATGGGTTAAGAATTAATTACCTTCAGAGGCTTATGATAGGTTTAATAAACCTTTAATACACATAGCAGTTGCCAGATTCAATACTAGTTACCATCTCCTATTACCCTTTGTAGAATTACTAATTCTTTATCTGTTGAGAACTACAGAGTAAGTTTAAGTCAATGAGACAAGAGATGCGAATTTGATCGGCCATACCCTCACCAAAAGCATGCCAGGGAAATTCCATGTTCTGATTCTTCTCTTTTAGGGCTGTCAATGGCAGGATACCAGCTCTGGTCACCATGGACCCCACTAGACGAGAGCTTCCAATGGCTGCGTCACACAACACCTACACCTTCCTCCAAGCACCCCTTTAGGGCTTCCCCCCGTTTCCCACACACCCCTTCTGACCTTGAAGTGCAGCTATGCTTTCAGGAGGTTACTCTAGTCCTTGACAGCCCATTTGTGGAAACTGGAGTGAGTCCCAAGTTACCCTGCCACATGTCAGACCTCCGAACCATGAACAACAAGAAAGGACTGGTCAGGAGGCCCAAGCCTGTCCGCCTCAATGGAGTGGATTCTGTCTTTGGTAGGGTCATCACAGCTCAGCCACCAAAGTGGACTGGAACCTTCAGAGTTTCAGACAAGTCAGCCTTTTGCAAAATCATCAGCAGGGAGCACCAGTGGCCCACTGGACTTAAGGAGCCTCAGATTCAGATGACAGTGACTATGTGCAAACAGATGCTGCGCTCTATCCTCTTGCTGTATGCAACGTACAAAAAGTGCACCTTTGCCTTGCAACACTCCAAGTAAAGGCTCCCCATCTGTTCCCCAGTTCTTCACACCATGTCCTTTGGTATGTACCTGAAGCTTACAGAAAACCATCCATGTAAATGAGACTGTGACAACACCCTAGCCATCTTATTGTTCTGTTAAGCAGTGACAGTTCAGGAGCCTCTTTCCCTCCAAAAAAGGACCAGTGATACGCAGCAAGGGAGAATGTTTCCAATGTAAAGTTGAACAACCATGTAAAAGAGAGCTGAACTAGCATTGACATGTACATGTGCTAAAGAACCATTAAACAAACCATATAAATCAATGAACTTAGTGTGAACTCACTTAAACACATAAGACCACAATGATTTGCAGGGGGGCGGGGGTGTCAAGGAAGAAGATGTATGGATTTTTATGTACCAGAAGATAAAGGATAAAAATGTACATGTGAGTCAAAGATTAGTTTAAAAAACAAAGTCGTTCCACCCCCACGCGCCCTCCAAAACAATAACAAACTCTAAGCAGCCATACCCTAATACCACTGGAGAGTTCAAAAGGGGGTAGAAATATTAAGGAATATTAAACAATATTTACAGCCTGGCAAGAAAACTTGGTAGCAGCACTGAAACTGCGCTTTCTGGCAGAAGACATAAGTCCCCCCTTTTAGCTGAAGTGTACTCCTAATGCTCTACTTCTAACAAACTACAAGTAATTTTGTAGCATTCTTACAACTAGATTATAGGTATAACTCATAATACTATGGAAATAAACATTACGTATACAAAGTCAACCTGAGTATGATGCTGCCTTTTTCCCCTTTGTCTTATACTAACACAATGACCAAAGAAATTTTAAAAGCAGCCAAAATATTCCTTTGACTTTCTTTAGGCATTGACATTCTTGTTCAAGTCACTCCTTCAAAAAGATCACAAAGATCTGCTCATCTCAAGTGAAGATGGTCCTTATTATAGGAGACATGATTTAATCACTAGAACTACGTTGGCACTAGTCTCCATCATCTCTCTGCACAAAACTCAATTCCATCTAATCCTTGAATCATAAAGAAAATCCACAAAGAGGAATGAGGTAGCCAAGGTATAATTCAGAACAGGATTTATTTGTAAAACTGGTACAAATCTAAATTCTAGAATACATCAAAGAGTTTCAAAACCAGCTCCGAAAGCCCAGAATTGCGACTCAAATTTTTTACTCTGCAGCATAGCACTGCCATGTTTATCCAAACCAATAAATAATGCTACACTGGAATCTTGAGCCAGGGACTTTAACAATGTTAGATAATCTACCACAATTAAGTTAATTAAATAAAGCCCTCTCTTTTAAGGACAAAATAGGATGCTTCCAGTTAGAAAGGCAGAGAGCAGAATACAAAATGGTTAAGAGGCTGGCAGAAATCGGGGAAGGGGGCAACAGTCTCTGTGGGGTCTAATCGGAGTCACCATCACTCTCATCACTATCTTGCTCCTTTTCTCCAGCACTTGCTTCATCTTCTTCATCATTCTAAGGGACAAATGACAAATATTTTAGCACCACTCTGGGTGACCCCATGAATTGCAATACATCTCCCACAGGATGTATATAACTGTCCTGTTATCATTGTTAAAACCAATGATAGATTTTTTTTTTAAAGGTGACCGGTAAGGGGATCTTAACGCTTGACTTGGTGTTGTAAGCACCACGCTCACCCAGTGAGCTAACTGGCCATCCCTATATGGGATGTGAACCCGTGGCCTTGGTGTTATCAGCACCACACTCTTCCAAGTGAGCCATGGGCCGGCCCCCAATGATAGATTTTAAACCATTCATTTGTAAAATCAATCAGAGGCTCCCCATTCTTCTTGACACCATAAACTCTAAGCCAAGACCACACAGAGAGGTCATTTTTTTTAAAAAGATGACCAGTAAGGGGATCTTAACCCTTGACTTGGTGTAGTCAGCACCACACTCAGCCAGTGAGCGAACTGGCCATCCGTATATGGGATCCGAACCCGGGGCCTTGGTGTTATCAGCACCGCACTCTCCCGAGTGAGCCACGGGCCGGCCCCAGAGAGGTCATTTTAATATTGACTCATGCCATTCTGCAACTGAACCAAATTTGCATGGTTTTTTGCTTTGTTTTTTGGCAGCTGGCTGGAACTGAACTAACCGGCCAGCTCTACTTGACCTTTAAATAAGCCATGGTCCTAAATCTCTACTGCTGCTCTACAAAATGGGCACTCAATATAGAATGAAATATTTGTTAAAAGTACTGGTGTATCCCAATAGGAATCCTGCACATAATTTTGTCTGGTTTGCAACTCTAGTATGGAAGGTTTGCTTAGGAGAAAGTATCAAACTAATAGGATATTGTCTGCCTCAAATTCTTTATGAGAACAAGATAGAGAAGGCATGTTAATTAAGCTGAGGACCATGAACTGGCCAGTTAGCTCAGGTGGGTAGAACGCGGCCTTACAACCTCAAAGTCATGGTTCCAATCTGCACACTGACCATCTGCAAAAAACAAACAAAAAATAAACTGAAAGTCATGCACATAAAGGGACTTTTCATACTTAAGTCTTTCTGCATCAGCCTCCAATTGTGCTACAGAGAGGGCCCACAGCAGGGGTTCTTAAATCTGAGCTTTTTTTTTTTTTTTTCGGTGGCTGGCCAGTATAGCGATCCGAACCCATGACCTTGGTGTTAGCAGCACCATGCTCTCCCAAGTGACCTAACTGGCCAGCCTTAAAGCTGAGTTTCTTAGTATCGATAACCCACTTGAAATGTAGCAAAATTTTATAAATGTACACATTTTTATTTAGCTTTCTTTAAATTCTCAGAAGCATCTGTGCCACAGAAAAGAATAAAAATCTCTATCCTTATTTTATTCCCCTGTGGTGGCAGCTGCTGACTCTGTGCTTTGGCTTTCACCAAATACTTTCACATTTCTGTTTTCATATGTTCAAACATGTTTAAAAGGTTTAACTTATTCTTCTCAGCACTCAGAGAATACTTTGACCTCTACTTTTCTCCTTCTAAAATGGTTTCAGATATAAATTCATGGAAAATAGGAGGCTATATTGGAAGGGAATTTTCAACTCCATAACATATGCTACAACTCGAGATACTCAAGAGCGATTCTACGATTGAGTGATTGTTTTTTCTGGGCCCCACAGAATTCATATAAGCACAGTAGTTTTTATTGGAGGGAACAGAGATGGGCATAGAAGTTATCTGATGATAAACATAAGCAGGCAAAGTTCTGCACTCTCTACCAACTCAGAACAGTTAACAAAATACAACTGTCAATGTGACTCTGGTGCCTTTTGCTGAGGTACCTCCGTTGCTCTGCTCTTGGAGACCTGGGATGACATGTCATCCTCACTCTCATCTGCTGTGCTCTCCTGGGAATGCTGGGACATAATCTCTTCACCCTAAATATGGATGGACCAAGACAAATGGTGGGTTATAATGATAACATTTGGAGTCTCAGGG
Organism: Cynocephalus volans; assembly: GCF_027409185.1. NCBI lineage: Eukaryota > Metazoa > Chordata > Mammalia > Dermoptera > Cynocephalidae > Cynocephalus > Cynocephalus volans. The sequence goes on along the minus strand of NC_084470.1, from coordinate 92,255,722 downwards.
GAAAAAGGCTGAGTTTACAGGCAATACAAAGAAAGACATTAGAGAGTTCCATTCAAGATGGCAGAATAGACAGTCCCCAGCGTCACTCTCCCACAAATCAACCAATTTACAACTATAAAAATGTAATAGCCAAGCTAGGGCCACTGGAGCTCAGGGGAAGAGGAGGAGAGACCTACGGAGTTCATGAAGGAGGGAGAAACCATGATGAGAGAAAGAAAAAACTGCTCTGAGCGTTTCAGGCCATGGCTTTAAGGCTGGAGCTGCTGAGCACATGGAGCAGGAGCCGGCAGAAGCTGCAGCTGTGCCCTTCAGATGGAGTTACTTGGAGGCAGCAGGAGAGAAGATGGCCTTGGTGGCCCCCAGGACAGCAAGACCACTAATAGGGTTCCCGTGGACCCACGCAGGAGTGAGGAGCCAGAACAGCTGAAAAAGGGGAGCCATTCAGAGGCCAGTGAGTTGTTGCAAGGGACCAGCACAGGGCCCATCCCATGGGAAGTGTTTGGAGCACTGGCAGTGGGGGAGAAAGGCCTACCAGGAAAACACTGGGACACAGCAAGGACAACTGATCTGCCCCCCAATCAGGACTACTCAGAGGAGACTAGTTGAGAATGCAGAATTGCATGGGGTGCAGTTTGATGAAAAAACTGAGGCCCAGTCAGAGTTTCTACACAACCCAGGTGCACTGGGTCTCTGGAGAGCTGGAAGTACCTATAAGGTCAACCATTAAACCCTGAGCTGCACAAAAAACCTTCCCTAGGGAAACAGCATCAAAGCAGCAATTTAGCTCAACCACACAGCTGAAGTGCTGGCTCCTACAGGAAGTTCCCCTATGTTAGAAGCAAAGGACAAAAAAATTAGTTCCGGCCCAGGCACACCACCAGCTCCTTGGGGCTGCCAGAGGACCTGAGACATGGAGCTGCGGATGGGACCTCCCCCCTGCCCACAACAAGGCACTCCGCCAGTGCCTCAGGGCCTGCCCAGAGTCCTGAGGCATAAAGCCAGGGACCAGACACCCCCTACAACCAGGCACAACACCAGCACCAAGGAGCATGCCAAAAACATCACCTCCATGTGGGTGGTCCACCACAGCCACCACCATAACCACAGCTGCTGCGAAAGTGGCTAGACATCACAACCACCATGCAGATGGTCCACCAGCCACTGGAGTGCATTGACACAAGGAGAGTCACCAGCAGAGACCAAAGAAAAGAAGATGTCTCTCTCCACAAAGGCCATTTCAGAGTGACAGAAGAAGCAGCTGCTCTATGATAATACTGGGGGACCTGAACACACCTTTCAGCATTGGACAGATCATGTAGGCAATGAATGAATAAAGTAACCATTATTCTTTCAGAGGGAGAGAAGAAATCTAGGGTTATCAGTGGTGGGATCGGGGAGAGAGAGGGGGATAGGAAGAGATTGGACAAGGGGCATAAAGAATAAGTACAATTTGTAACAATATATATACTAGTAATATTGATTTAATCAATATATGTCAACATTGAACCTCAAAAATATGTATAATCAATTATGATTCAATTAAAAAATAAATAAATAAATAAATAAAAAACAAAGGAAGACATTACAGCCATTCAAAACATGGTCAAAAACAGACACTACCTGTGATCTAGCATCTAGAGAAGGGATACTCAACCCCAGATTTCAGATGCCTGTGGCTCTGATATAATACATAGTTCTACAAAAGGTCCATCTTTGTATTCTAGTACCATACTAGATTTATAAAGCCAGATTGTACCGGTGATGCTACAATCAGTTAATGTTGAACCTGGTTCTAAAATTTCCCAAATACCTTAAGGTATTTAAGCACTCACACAACAACCATGAATGACCAAGCAGAGGCTGAAGGACAGTATGGTGAAGTGGTTTAAAAACATCAACTCTGGATCAGGACTGTTTAGACTTAAACTCTGGCTCTACTCACTTATTGCTAAATGACTTTATGTAAACTACTTAACTTTTCTAATCTTCAATTTTCTCACAGAAACAATAGTATCCACTTTGTAAGGTTGATGTGAAGAAAGGAAGCTAATTCTCTGTAAGCAACACAAGATTTCAGCCAATCATACAACTGAAAAACCTTAGAAACCTTAGTCAGAGAGTAATTTCAAGAACAAGACAGACTAGCTTTAAAAAAAAAAAAAAAAAAATTACCAAACAAAAAAAGTTTGTCCAGGGGCCAGCCCATGGCTCACCTGGGAGAGTGTGGTGTTGATAACACCAAGGCAGTGAGTTCAGATTCCTATATAGGGATGGCCGGTTAGCTCACTTGGGAGAGTGTGGTGCTGACAACACCAAGTCAAGGGTTAAGATCCCTTTACCAGTCATCTTTAAAAAAATTAAAAAAAGTTTGTCCATATATAAAAATATTATTATGAATCTACCCACAGTAGGGCTTAAAGGTGCCCCTCTGGCTGTGGAAAGAGGTTTGTACTAATCTGGCTCCTCTCTGAAGCCTTGTTTATATCAATGGCACTGGCTGGCCAGTTAGCTTACTTGGTTAGAGCATGGTGCTGTTAACACCAAGGTCAAGGGTTTGGATCTCCAAACTGGCCAGCTGCCAAAAAACATAAGATATCAATGGCATGTTTTGGCACCTTCACTGCCTGGGATGGGGGGTGCAGCCTGTGACCAGGGCCCATAAGCAATGTACCTTAATTTTAAGAGCTAAACAGCCATAGACTTAAGAGGAAAAGTAGTTTTATTGAGAGAGCAGGGCTTAGGTGACCTCCCTTACATAAATTCTGATGCTCTCAAAAAGAATGGGAGTGGGGGATCATCACCAGCAGTGTGCAAGGCTTACCTGCAAGTCCCGATTTTTGAGATTACCCAGCCAGAAAGCCTCTCTACAATTGTTGAGGATAAGCATGGCTTTGACTCTGCAAACTAACAGTTCCAGGGTCTTTTTGAGCAAAGGCACGTGTTTGGTGAGTCTCATGTCCTGGTGAATCTGGATGGAAATAAATACATCCATCTCATCTGGGTGTATCATCATGCTTTCACATTTCCTATATGTGAAACTTGAATTCCTGACACCTCGAACATTGAATAAGAGCCCAAGCCCTGCCAAGATGGGCCAGAGACATGTTCCAAAACAGCAGTAGTTTGGTAGAATACTCTGAAGAGAATGACAGCTAAAAAATTCAAATCCTAGAATATGTACCACCAATACCTAGAGGTTATGAAGAAGAACCTACATCGACCAATTAATGAATTTACTGAAAATATTCTTGAACATATACCAGTTTTGAACAGAGTACCCCTGTTTAGCTGAGGGAGTCCTTAAAATTCCACTACTCTGTACCTTCTAAATTTAGAACCAGGAGAAGTGAACAATAGGAACTGGATCTAAGAATCATTTGCTTTGCCAGTGTCTACAGAACCCTACCTAGGGTTCTGTGTTCTTTCAGACAAAGTCATAAAGGTTCATCAACTGTAAGAAGGCTTCAAGTAGAAAAATCCTTTAATGCTAAAATGTTCTCAGAAAAGACAGATGTATTTCTTGACAAGTAGTACAGCTGAAAAGTTCTACAGATGGCTGCTTTAGAACCATCTCTTATCTCAGTCATCACTTACATAATATTCCTCCCACCCAGAGTACTTCATAGCTGTAATATATCCATCAGCATTCTATATCTCTTACCCAAGAGTTTTTAGAGGAAATAGGGGCTGTAGAGTTTGAGTCAAATTTCAGATGCAGAAAATTCCCCTCTAGATGATTGCCCAATCTTAGCCAGTGACTTAAGATTTCACTACTCTGAATAAACTTGCCTTTGGGCAGACAGAGTCCCAATATAAAGGCCCAAAAAGGATTAAAAGAGGAAGAAGTAACTGGAGCCCATAGATCTCTCAAAAACAACTGCAGATTAAACCAATAGGTAGGCTGGTGACATGACCTGCTTCCTGTCTTACCTTGGAATGCCCACACAGGTGATGAAGCAGCCTCGTGTCCAACTGGAAGGTTTCCAGTAAACTCAGAACATCTTCCTATAACCAATAAAATTCATAAATGCTATACGAAATGTTCTAATTTTATTTTAGATACAAGATATTTTTGCAAGCAAAGGCTCCGAAGAGCATAAACTCTGTGGGTTCCAGCTTATGCTAATAATCATCTTAATTTGGTCCTCAAATAGGAGTTGTGCTGGCTAACTCTCATTCTCAACCCTCCCACTCCTGTTCCTTGTGTAAATTAGAGTAATAACACCCGGATTTTAGTTTTATGTAGCTGCCATGTCTCAGGTTTCCCATCTGCAACATTAGGGTAAAATACTATCTCCCCTTTCTCCTTCAGGGTTTTGAGGGACCAACCAAATATTGTGAGAGTATTTTACAAAGTTCAACTTATTAAATATGTATAAGAAATCATCTGTGTTTCTATCCTTACTTTGCTACTCTAGCCCTGGGTGCCACTTGGTGAAAAAAACTATCAAGACTGTTCATTATAACAGCCAAGAGTTTTATGACAAATGAGTTCTTTAAGAAATTATTATTATTCCTGAGAGTAGACCTAGAGAAGCACAAAGGAATAAGCAGACGACACACTGATATATGAGGTCCTGGAAGTGCAACAGCACAATAACATTAAGCTGAAAGGAATAACCACCCTCCAATCTGGAGTAGAAGTAGAAAGGTGGGTTTGAACTAGGGTGGGTCTGAGGAGTTCAGCCTAGTTTGGAATATTCAGTCCTATTTGGGCACTTTTGGTTATAACTGAAGTGAACCAGAGGTGCCCAAGTAGAACTGTGGCCCACAACATGAGCAAGGGGACTGCTCCCACCCCCAGCCCAAACCCAGGTGTCACTAAGAACTTATCTTCTGAGCAACTCTTCAGAGCACATCTTTGCTCTCTGCTCTCAGCTCTTACCCGGTGTTTTCTAAAACTGAAGTCTAGAAGTGGCATACACTGCTTCAGAAATGCTTCCACAAAGAGACGTCCATACTGAAGAAAAGAGACACATTGGTGACCTCTAGCTGAGATCTTTCTCCTGAAAGGCCCTGGCATGAGGCAACATAGCATTACCCAGCCCAAGGGTTTTATCTTCTTATTTTTATATGTAAAAAATAAATTGTGAGGGGTCTAAAAGGTTAATTTGGAGAATGTAGCTTAATGTGAAAACTAAATAGGCCTGCTAACTAAGCCTCAGAATTAGGCAGACTTAACTACCCCAGACACAGCCAGTGGACAGGGGCCTTGCTCAGCTTAAGAATGAGAAAACGGAGGAGCAGAGGGGAACTCTAGCTCCCTGAGGATAACTAACTTCCCAGAGGCAAAAACTGGGTAGACCTGAGGAAGCATATGAGCAATTTACAAATTTCCCAGTCAGACAAATCTCTCTCCCTGACTCACCCATCTTCCACACTGCAACACAGTGGCAGATGAGTAGAGAGAGATGCCAGGAGATGAAAAGAATGAGAAGATACCCACTTGGAAGGAAATATCAGAAGTAGGGAAGAAGCTTTCTCCCCATAATATCCCTATTGAATTTGCCATCAAATCTAGCATGAATCCAGGCTATCCCCATGGGATAGGAGTTTGGCAATTATCAGGATATCAGCTCCCACATTCATGAGGCTACCTCATGGGTTTTAAAAAATGAGGAATCATCCATTCCTCCTTCCTTCTTGTCACTTGGGAAGGAATGACAGGGAGGGTAAGGAGACTACTATTCCTAAACTCAACTGCCTGCCCTGGAGCCATTCCTCCTAGTTCTAAGAGTCTGACCAAAAACTTTCAAACTCATAGGAAACTGGCTTCTCTAGTCATCCAATTACTGTGGGAAAATGTATCCACTGCCTTTCCTAAACTGTTGCCTATTAACACAAATTCTGGAGACACTAGCTTATGGGCAAGGAATTAAGCAGTTCATCTCGGCTGAGACCGTCTGTAAAGTGATCCACAGGAATAATAAATATTAAACAGGACCCAATAAGTCTCACCTTTAAACAGGCATGCAGAACAGGATGACTATCAAAGACCTGGAGAGGTAAAAGACAAGAAACCAAAGCTGAGGTCTGTTCCTTTGAGCACCCCATCCTCTTTTCTGCTGTGCAAAGAGCAGCTCTGGCTGCTATAGAGAATTCTAAATTGAGGAAGGCATGTCAACAGTTAAATTAACTATAAAGCAGAATAAAGTAACCACCATAACTGAAGTTCAAGAAAAGGAATATTTTTATTTACCTGGTGAGGCCAAAAAAGAAATGAAAAGGGGGGGGGGGGAAAGGAGCAAAGAGAAACAAGAAATTGATTCCAACCGGGGATGGTGAGAAGATGGCATTAGTAGAGATCCAAAACCTTGACTTGAAGCCTTAAGAAAAACTGAACAAAGAGGTAGAAAGAAAAGAGAATGACATTCTATTCTGGGGGAACAGTCTGAGCAAAATCAAAGAGTAGGTGAGAGCAAAGAGTATGTCTGAAGGTTAATGAAGGCATTCAGGGTCAGAAGAGGGAGTGTGCTTAGATCACAGAGGACCCAAGGCAAGATGAGAGAAAGTGGGGGAATGACAGGTGGAGCGTGCAGTTAAATAGTAAGTATTGTGGTACAGGTAGGAGGAAGAAAGAGAAGGAGAAATATACTGCCAGGGAGAGAAGGAGTTATCCAGGATGGGTATGAGGACAAGGGAAGTAGATGGGGGGAGAGCAAGTCCCAAGGAAGGGTAGGGAGAGGAGAAAGGAGAGCCAATTTTGGAAGCTAAGACCCTTGGTTTCTGTAGTTAGCCAGTGAGATGAGTCAAGGAGTCTCAATACTCACCTTTATCAGGTTGATGAGAATACTGAAGTCTCGAACAGCCATGTTCCAGTAGAGGAGCTTCTCTTCATGAATCTGTGGGCAGCCGAATAAATAGGTGCCTCTTAATCAGACAAATACTTCTCCTACTGTACGCCCACTAATACACAGTTCTTGAATTATATAGCTATTCAGAGATTCAAGCCAATTGTCCTTCCAAAAAGATGTGGCAACCAGCGCAACCAAAATGGTTCTGAGGCCTGCACAGACTGTGATAACATAACAGTACCTAATAGACACGTTCCAAAAAGATGAGTCATCTTCAGTAATTTCCAAGTAGGTGAAAGCCTCTGCAACATATCTACTGACCATCAGATCTCTGTGGCTTCTCTGATTTCCTACGCTAGCCCTTGCTCTCAGCAGTCAAGCTCAGTTCTGGTTAGCAGGTTGCCAAGGCCCACAGGATCTCAAACAGGCTGGTTTACCTCATGCCAGCTGGCAAGTGGCAAACTGGGCATTAGCCACGGAAAAGAGAACCCTATCCTCACTTCCAACTACAGTGAAAGGAAATTAAGCCAGGAGCTCTTTGAAGAAAATCCTAAATCTTGGTAACTCAAAGGAAATAGCTTAAGGGAAACCCTGGAACCAAGAAACAGAAGAATCAGCAACTTCCAAGTAGTCTAGAGTCCACTTCTCACGATGGGAGTATCTGACCCACCTGCTGCGAGTCTGCTGCTGTGCCAGCCTGAAGACCTTTCACTGTCTTCTCCAGTTCAGCCATCATCACACGGAAGAAAATGACAAAGGTGTGCCTAGAAGAGGGCAAAAGCATGCACACCCACACAATCATGCACAGCTTAGAAAGAACTTCTTGGGAAGAAGCCAGGGAACAAACAGTAATTACCTTCCCCACTTCTCTGAATGTCCTTTCACTATGGTCCCCCGCTGTAGGAAGATGGGGGATTAGAAAGAATTCAGAAAGAAGCCCAAGAAGATGGCCTGTGAAACAATGGAATTAACTTTATGAAAGGAGGTGTCATGGTATTATGAAAAGAGCAGTGAAATAGTGGTGAGAAGATCTGAGTTTGAGTCCTATTTATTTCATTGCCTGAGTAAGCTTGAGAAGTTCCCTCTGTAACTCTTATTTTCCTCCACAGTAAAGCAGGATAATGATATCTACCGCACAGAATTATCAAAAGGATCCAATGAAACAAAGAATGTGAAAGTGCTTCAAAAACTATAAAGACTACAAGTGCAAGATAACTGTTGATATCATGAGACACAAACTCACTAAGTGAGAGATAAACGATCAGACACAACAATCACCTTGTCCTTCTGAAGGTAGTTAAAATATTGGAAAAAGTCTCAAGTTTAAAGGATGAAAGGACAGGAGAAGTTTGGTGACCAAAAGTTCATTGCCTCTGAGGATTGTAAATGCTGCAAATTCATTCCTCAACAATGTCCTTTCACATATATTGGCTGAGAGTCCCTTGGAAGGAACGCATGGTAGAAACTTTGTGTTGAATGAATGACTGTACCTACTATCTATATCAGAATTAGATGGAATAAGGTATTTGGAAACTACATATGTTGAACAGTATGATTCTACCTCAGGGAAAGAAGTGGAGGCAAGAACTCCCTTACCTGGTCAGTGTAGGAAACAAGGAAGAAGATGCATCTTTAGGAGAGTTGATCAGCTCTGGGACTGCAACACCGGCAATCTCCTCTATGGCCTTCAGAACACTGTCTGTGTGCTGCAGGTATATACTGCATTGAGAGTCACAGTATCAACACATGTTACAGAACTCCTAAGTTAAGATTTCTTTCTTGAGATGTTATCAGGTATTAAACTTTAAAACAACTACTGGCATTTATTTTCAACAACAAAGATTTCAGATATTTGTCAGGAGGTAAGGCAAATGAAATCTCAGTTAGAAATACAGTTAAACACCTTGGAAGTGATAGATGTGTCCTGGATATGGTAGGCAATAAATATTTGACCCATTAATTAACAAGGTAGGATACAACTGCAGACTCCTCCACTTCTATGATTTAACAATAAGAAATTAGCTGACTGCGTAAAACAGAACAGAGGATCTTAAAATCCACATATTCCAAATTGTGTTCATTTTAAACCTACTTCATTACTTTTAAGTTCCCCTTAACAAAGGTCATTTCTTAGTCTCTGACCAGAAGAAGGATCCCAACAGTAGAAAAATGGAAAAAGGTTATTTGGTGTGTTAGAAGAAACCAAACAACTCACCAGAGCAAAGCATGAAGCTGGTCATTAAAGATGTTACTCTTCTCTTTCTCCCCTCTTGGCCACACCCGACAGAGGAACCGTCTGGCCAAGGAAGCTGTTGGAAAACAAGACAAAGGCACCTCATGTACGGGATACTGACTTCATTCTTGTCTTTCAGGCTTTTGGGGATGATTATTGATGAAAAGGATTATTATTTTAAATTTACTAAGAATAAGAAGTTCCTGGTCTAACAGGGAATTTTAAAAAAGCTCATGTTCCTGCTCCACTGGCTCTTCTGCCAGAAATAAACCCATTTCTTCGTCTAAGACCCAACACATCCCACCTCCTCACCCCATCTTGAAACACACCAACATGAACATACACAGACATGCAGAGAAAAGGAATGCTGCTGGGCAGTAGGAAAGCCAATCTTGTTCCTTCTGGGCAGGCCAATAGCAGTGGCCACCTCACAGATTCAGATCAACCCTCCCCCTTTTAATCAACAGAGAATAATAAAGGTTTGTTTTGCATTTTCATCTTGTTTTCTGTTTGTGCTGCCAACTAAGATGTATAATCAGTGAATTACATTCCAAGAGTAATGACAAAAGATAGTCAGAGAAAAAGGGAAGGAGGCAGCACTTCCTTTACTCTTGATCCTGATTTCTCCTTTTTCTCCCACTTTATTAACATTGTCTTATTTCTTTTTTCTTTTCTTTTTTTTTCTTTAAAGATGACCAGTAAGGGAATCTCAACCCCTGACTTGGGGTTGTCAGCACCATGCTCTCCCAAGTGAACCAACCGGCCACCCCTATATAGGGATCTGAACCTACGGCCCTGGTGCCATCAGCACCACATTCTCCCAAGTGAGCCATGGGCTGGCCCTACATTGTTTTATTTCTTATTGCCAAATGTTTCAGATAATTAAAAATAAATAAATAAAAAGGAAGAACATGATTAAATTTAAGCAAAACAGAGAACTGTCTACCTAGCTGATTTAACCAAACTCAGACTAAGCAATGTCAGCAGAAATCAGTCATAGTTCCTTCTAGGAAAATGTCCTTGTTGGAATAGCAAGAGGGCATGCCTAAGGCTTATGTGGGGATTTACATGTAAAAATGTACAAGGTCCTAGGAAGCCCCAAGCTCACAAGTATGAGATATTAATCCTATTCACAGAGAAAAAAAAAAAAAGAGGATCTGGGCCCATCACCAATTTTTTCTCTGTTTTGAGTAGGAGCTGTAGATTTCTCCCAGATGACCATCAAAAGTCTGATGAGATAAAGAGCACACTGGAAACTGGGAATGCTGTGATGGAAATTCTGCAAGTAACGGAAGCTCTGGCTGTAATGAGATATGAAAACAAATACATACACACAATAACATTACATATATTATAGATATGTTTAAATCCACACAAGATACCCAAGTCCCCTTCAAGTGTTTGATTGCCTAATTAGAATCCTCTTCATTTTCAGGTGCTTTAGTAGCAACCTTCTTTCAAGCATCTCCATGGAAGACTATATCTTTGTATGGAGAAGGCCAGGGCAGCAGAGTGCCGTTGATGAAATGCTGGCCTTGAAGGGGTCACGCATGCCAAGAAACCCAAGTACCTTGCTAATATGTGCAACCCTGGATAAATTATTCACTCTTTAAAGCCTTAGGCAATATACTGAAAATAATGTTAAAAATCTAGGGTCATAGAGACAATGTGAAAGGAAATTATAATATAAGGCAGAGAAGCAGAGCTTTAAATAAATGTCTCATATATGGATAGCTTTCAATGCACTGAAGTAATGGGAGATGAAGAATCACAATTAACCCAAAATTGTAGTTAAAATAAAACTAGCATCAACTCCTGATTGATTGGTGAGAAGGAGATCAAACAGACTAAAAGTGCTGTATTTAAAATGAAATAACATCCTGCCAGCAGGCAGGGATGACAAGCACTGACTGCTGACCCAGTGACAGCCTCACCTATCAAGGAGGGCGAGAGAAAGACCCTAGTCACTCTGTTTGAAGCTGGGGTGGAAGGCTGGGAGCCACGCCCCTTACATCACCTTCTCACCTTCCTCTTCCACTGCCTAGCCTTCAGTCACATATGGTCTTCCTCCAAGACTGGGGGAAGAAAACAGGCAATCAGTGATAACCAGCTGCTGCTTAATTATGCAGCTCTGCTGAGAGACAGAGTGGGTTCCCGGATAGTTAACAGTTGACTACAGAACACATAATGGTTACCCGAAAAGGCAGACTTTATGGGCTGATGTATGCATGAAGATTTAACATGATTTTTTCAAGGGTTTCTAATGCTTCAAGATTTATCAGAATACATAGGTGAGAAAGTTCATACACTGAGGAAAAGTAACTGAAAATTTCAATTTCCTTCACAACTATTGAGAGACACTCAAGTTATTTCAAAGAAATCTTCCCAATCCTGTTCCTAGGAGTTTCTTGGTACAACACTCTGGGACCTACCTGAGCAGTTCATTCAAGGACTGGTTACGTTGTCCCTGCTTTAGTCGGTTACTGAGGACCTCAAGGGCTGAGTATAGTAAATTACAATTTTCAGGCTGAAAAAATCCATTCCTAAGGGAAAGTCAAAGTAAGATAGTTTAGCTTAGTTTTAGGATGGTTACTTGGATGGCATTTGAGAATACTGGCCTCTGGTCTATATCATTTGGAGTTCGAAAAGAAGAAGAATTGAAAGCAGTCAAGTGCCAAATTCAGTCACAGTCCTTAGTATCAGATAAGAAGTTGAAGTGCGCCCAAAATAGTCTTTCCTAAGGACCTCACAGGTTTATTTTCAAGGGAAAAAGCTCTCCTTCACTGCCTACATTTTAGAGATATCTCAGTCTTTCTAAAAACACAGGAATGATTTTGTCAAATCACTAAATCCATAGTAGGTGCTTGATAAAGAAATTATCCCTTCTTCTACATTAATAAGTCAAGTCTTAACAATCCATCTTCAGAATATTTTTCATACTGTCCCTTCCTTTCCAAGCCCTGACCGTCACTCTAGGCCAGACCCTTAACATCATATGAGTAGATTACAGTGACACCTTTTAATTGGTCTTTTTGCATCTCCTTCCAATCTGTCCTGCACTCTGCTGCCAAAAAGATTTTCCTAAAACATTACTTTCATTATATCATGGCTGTGATCATAAAATTCTAAAATTTCTTCCCTGAACATTTAAATTCTTCTGTCTGACCTTCAAAGCCAAGCACAATCTGCCTCTCTAGACATTATTCTCCTCTAGAAATATTTTCCAAATCACCAGTTGTAGTCATCCCTCCTTTCAACAAAAGTATTCTGAGGGCCTATTAGGTATCAGGTTACCCCCACCCACACACGTTTTTTTAAAGGTATAATTGATGTATAATAAACTGCATGTATTTAAAATATTGAATTTAATCAGTTTTAACTTACAAATCCATGAGATCATCACCAAAATTACCTCCTGGAAGTTTCTTTGTACTCCACCTTCCATCCAATGCTAGGCAACCACTGATCTCTTTTCCATCACTACAATATTATATACTTTTTCTAGAATTTTATATATATGGAATCAAATACTATGTACTCTTATGGTCTTGCTTCTTATTCAGCATAATTCTTTTTTCATGTTGTTGCATATAGTATTCTATTATATGAATATATCACAATTTGTTCATATATTCTTCAGCTGATGGACATTTGAGTTGTTTCCAGTTTGGGGTTATTACAAATAAAGCTGCTATAAAACATTCACATATAGGACTTTGTGTGGATGTACGCTTTCATTTCTCTAGGGTAAATACCTAAAGATGAAATGGCTGGGTCATATGGTAGATGTATGTCTAACTTTTTAAGAAACTATCAAACTGTTTTCGAAAGTGGTTGTATTATTTTACAGTTCCACTAAAAGCATGTGAGAGTTCCAGTGGCTCCACATTCTCACCAACACTTAGGATATTAAGTCCCCATGCTAGTGGGTATGTTGTGCTGCTATCTCATTGTGCTTTTAATTCATATTTCCATGTCAACTAATAATGACCATCATTTCATGTGTTTATTTGCCATCTATAAATCTCCTTCATGAACTGTCTGTTCAAATCTTTTGTCAGGCATTGCTTTGAAGTACTGAGGATACAAAAATGACTGATGTCTATCCTCATGGAGCTCACAGTATAGTAGGGAAGACAGATGAACAAGTAATTATAATAAAAGATGATAAGTTTTATCATAAGAGGATACCAGAGTGCTAGGAGAGAACTAGGGGTCAGGGAGACAGGAAGGAGGCTTACCTGGCCTAGGGGTCAGAGAAGTTGCCTCTGAGGAAGTGAAGTTTAAGTCCAGATCTTAAGAGATTAGATGAGCCAGAAGAGGCTGGGGATCAAGAAAGTGCGGGTCTTGGTATGAGTATGTGAAGCCTTCCAGGTGAAAACTATATAAGGGTCCTGAAATTAATTCAGTATGGCTGGAGGCAGAGTGTAAGACAGTAAGTGGAATAGGAGTCAGACAGTAGAAAGCCTTAAAAGCCAGACAAAAGAGTTTGAAGTAAAGAAAAATATAAACAGCAATTGGAGACCAAAATGTGGATAGGATCATATTGGGTCAGTGTTGGGAAGATCACTCTGACTTCTGTGTGAAGAATGGACTGAGGGAGGATAACCGGAGGTGGAGAGACCAACTGTGAAACTGATCTAGTCCAAGTGAGAGGTGATGGGAATCTAGAAGCAGAGGAGAGAGACAGAGGGATACCTAGATATGATCTAGATGATAAAATCAACAGGATTTGGCAATCAGGTGTGGGAGAGAGAAAGGGTAGAGAACAGAAGGAGGGACAAAGAATAACTCCTGGTTTCTGGCTCACACAACTAGTGGTGTCATTTACTGAGCCAGGAAAAGCTGAGGGAGCAGTGGGAAGGATGATACACTCTGTTTTGGATGTGATGAGTGTGAGGTGTCAATGACACACGTAAGGGGTGTTGAGTAGGCAGTTAGATATAAATGCCTATAGCTCAGGAGATAAATTTTAGCATAAATTTAAGCTTAGGTAAGATTACCCAGAAAACTTGTATAATGGGAACAGGGGGACCAGGGCCTAACCTTGAGGAACAAAAGTATTTAAGGGACACATCTCCCTCAATTCTACTTTTGACCATGATGTACTTTCCAACTTCTTTACCTCCCTAAATGCCAGCTCCCTTTCAACGGCCCAATAAAATCCACTGCTTCCATGAAAAGCTGTGTTCAGCTCTTTGTCACATAATATGGAATTTATTTACAACTTATTTAATAACAATTTCTTAGGGCCAGCCTGTGGCTCACTTGGGAGAGTGTGGTGCTGATAACACCAAGGCCATGGATTTGGATCCCTATATAGGGATGGCCGGTTAGCTCACTTGGGAGAGCGTGGTGCTGACAACTCCAAGTCAAGGGTTAAGATCCCCTTACCGGTCATCTTTAAAATAAATAAACAAATAAATAAAAATAACAATTTCTTAAGTAACAGTCTCTCATGTTATTATAGAAGGCTTGCTACAGGAAACAGGGCTAAGAATCACATGGCCAGATTTGTTAAAGATTAGCTAATTAGCAAGTTACCTAATTTATCAAATAGGTTAACAATAAGACTTGAATGGTATAGGATCGAATGAAATGATACAAACAAAAACACTCCAAAAAGAGTAAAGCACCATATTTACATAAGACTTTTGGGCTTTTCTTTTCCATATCTCAGTGCCTTGGTGACTGATCACCAAGTAAAAGCAAGTATATACTCACTTCTCTCTACTACCATACTTCCCACAACTTACCAAGCAAAAAGCCCATGAAAGATCTGCAGTAGCCTCTGACAGCAAGAAGATATTATGTGGTACTCTTGAACTTTGACTGCTGGTCCATCAACTACACCATGATTCTCAGCAGCTAAACACTAAAAAGGAAAATAATTTTAGGATAGTTGCTTCAGCAATTGCCCTCTTTTCACAGCCAAAAACGAAATCTCATGTTCACTTAGTGATTTCTAAGTCTCTATAATATAAGATAGGCTTCTGACCTGAAAATAGTTGTGAATGTTCTCCAGATGGTTACACATTGGGGTCAACAGTTGAACAACACAATGAGCAATTTCTTGGGCAGATCTCTGATGGAGATGTGAGAATCCAATATTCCGATTTCCTTTATTCTATAATAAATTCAGTTATGGTATTAAAAAACTGCTGGATAGCTTCTCTGAAACTAAAAGTTCATTACGGAGTTAAGTTAAACCTATGTCACCTACCTGTTAGGTAGCAGCAGATGGGAGAAATGAGTTGTCTAAGACTATATTTTGACAAAGGAATAAAAACTTTGCTCTATCTTCAGCTAACCAAGAGATTGGCTTTTGTAGAGTAAGGACAGTGTTTGATCGAGAAGCATAGACCCATCATAACTAATGACATAAAGCTCACACAAAGTAGAAATCATTTGACAAGACTATGGAGCAGATACTGAGTACAAAGAAAAAAAAATCAAATAACTGGATAAATTAATGTTTAAATGTTCATACTCAAGTCTCTCATGTTTTGCTGTTTGCACCATGCAACTGCTTCCTCAGATGCTAGGTGCACATCTGTACACTATATACACATCTGAGGTTCTGGCCTTTCTAGACAGCCAATTACTATACTGAAGCTTGGACAGGTGCTTAGTTTGGGAGGCTGTTAAAATCAAAACCTGAGCAAAGATCAGGATCCAGGAATGTTCAGGGCATGAGAAATATATTTCTTGTTTTGGGTGCCTTTATTGTTTTCTCTGTTTCAGAGTTCCTTTTTAAGGCAAAGTGAATATAGTCTGGCAATAGGACTGCCTCCGTGCCACCCAGTGACCCACATAATGCCAGAGAAAGTGACGATTTATTCACCACTAAGACCTCCTTGTTTCCTAATCAACTAAGGCCCAGTCCTATACTTCTGCATATACGAACCTTGAGGAAGGGGACTCTCCTGGCAACAGGAGTTGTCAGCATATTCTCTACCTTCTGGGAGAGGTCTTCCAGCAAGAAAAGAAGCTCAGGGGGCCCAAGCTGTACAACTTCTGTAGCCTGTTACAAGGAGGAAAAAGAGAAAAATTCTAAGTATGTCCTACTCATTTTTTTTTTTTTAAGATGACTGGTAAGGGGATCTTAACCCTTGACTTGGTGTTGTCAGCACCACACTCTCCCAAGTGAGCCATGGGCTGGCCCTCTAGTCATTTTTTTCTGTACATTTTATGTTCACTTTTCCCAATGGGTGAAGAATCTGACTTTTAACAAAAAAGGGAAAAATTTCCCCTACCTAATACAAAGGATGGCTGTTGTGCTTTATCAACCGATCAAGAAGTCAACATTTCCAAAATAAAACAAATTTTCAAATTATTAAAATAGAAATCTGAAGGCTAGCCAGTTAGCTCAGTTGGTTAGAGCACAGCGTTACAACACCAAGGTCAAGGGTTCAATCCCTGTACTGGCCAGCTGCCAAAAAAAAAAAAAAAAGGAATCTGTGACAGCATAGTTCAGAAGACACTTTTTTTCTAGAAATAAATTCTCTGTGTATCTTTCCAGCTGTGGATCCAAGATGCATTTCCTAAATATCCTATGATAAAAGATGACTAATTCAAGGGAATTTCACTTTTCTCTGTTCATTAAGTAATCCTTTCATACTTTCTTTACCTTAATATTTTGCTACTATTAACTCTGGGCAGGATCCCTATAAGTATATTATACTGCCAGAAGCAGAATGGGTGAAAATACAGTCTGACTTCAAACTGTTCACGCAATACAGACTTATGGGGAATCTCCGAAGGGCAATCTGATGCAGAAATACTAAAAAAAAAAAAAAAAAAAAAAAAAAAAAAGGAGATACTCTTTCTATTCTGAAGGTGCCTACATTCTTGTAACTCTCAGGTGGAAATCCACACTATTTCAATTTTTGTTAACCTGGAGAAATTCTACTCACTGGTGAAATCCCATATCAAAAATTACTTTTTCTGGGCTGAGCCCGTGGCGCACTCGGTAGCGTGCTGCGCTAGCAGCGCGGCGATGCTCCCGCCGCGGGTTCGGATCCTATATAGGAATGACCGGTGCACTCCCTGGCTGAGCGCCGGTCACGGAAAAAAAAAAAAAAAAAAAAAAGGTAAAAAAATTACTTTTTCTGTGAAAATGTTATCTACTCCCAACTTCATTATAAATACAGTACCATTCTCTCATCAGAGTTTCACTGGTACTTGGTTTAGCCACTAATACAGTAAGTGTATTAATATAATATGTGCTCTATTGATGAGCAGGTCATGCTAAGGTGGTGCTAGTTATTTCCACTTCCTCTATTAGATTATGAGCTATTTGAAAGCAAGCATCATATTATACATACTAACAAACTGCCAGTGTCTAGATTAGCGGCAAACACAAAAGGGCATTAGTTAGCATCTGTTGGATGCTGAACAAATGTTATGAGTTTTTTTGAGATGGCGGCGGCTGCGGTGGCTGGCGCAGAGTAGCTGAGGTGGAAAAGGTGGCCACTGGGCCTCAGGCAGCCGGGAAATTTGTGTACCTTCCTCTTGCCATCTCTTAAGGGAGGACCGCTGCTGCTGGCCGGTCATGGGGGGTGACCGCCACTTTACCCCCGGCAGGAAAGGCTGCCTCATTTACAGGCAACAGCTTTGAAGTGTGGAGCAGGAAAAGAACTGTTTCTTAGCTGCAAAAGCAAGTCTCTAAACAGGGAACACGGCGCCAGGGCTGCTGTGGATGCAGCCAGGATCCTGGAGGCCAGGGCCGCGCTGAAGGCGGCCAGCTGCCCTATTCAGGATTCGAGGTTTCAGGCCGGCATTAAAGAAGGTTCCTGGGAGCGCCCGAGCCGCGCCGCGACTGAACAGCCCAAGGCGGCAGCGGCTGAGAACTGGGAAGGCAACAAACCAGAGACAGAGTGAGCGCCCAACCTGGCACAGCACTGTGAGTGACCCCTGGCACAGCTCTGTTTGGGGGGTGGATGCCCACCGGGCTCCTGCCTGCACCACCAGGCCACTCACCGGCCCCGGTGCTGCCTCCATTTTCCCAGGTGAGGGCAGCCCCGCCCAGCTCGGCCATCACTGAGCCCTCCCACTTGCTTGGCCTGGCGCGGGGCTTTCCGGAGCCTGCGGACTGACCTCTGCTCCCACTCCCTCCGCAGTTCTCTGGCGGGGCTGGCGGCGGGGGGCGCCCCCGGCCAGTGTCAGGAGGGCAAGGTAGTACGGGCAGGCCGACTGTCACTCCATCACACCCTGGACTCCAGCCCCAGGTAAACTCCCTGTTACTGGGAGGCAGATACCATCTCTGTGGCCACCAGTTTGGAAAAAAGCCTAACGAATTTCTGGTTGGGAATAGTGTGGTAGGAGAGTTCCCAGGCCCGCTTGAACCTGCCAGAGAGCAGGCTGCAGGTGGGCGCTAGACTCGGTTTATACTGGGGGGATACAAAAGTGAACAAGACCCGAGAAAGATCTACATAGTGCTACAAAGGCACCCAGAGAGACCAGTCGTCTGTGCCTAGCAGAAACCTGGTAGACTTCCTGGGCGAGGCGGTGCCGAGCAGGGTCTTGAAGGCCCAGCTGATAGACGAGGGGTGCAGAAGACACACCCCAGCCCAGCACAGTGTGCACAGAGTGGGGAGACGTGCGGCCAGGGAGGCGGAGACTCGACAGAAACCACACACCCAGTGGGGTCACCACTGCACGATCTAACAGCCTGGGCCAGAGCATACGGAACAGGGAGAAGTCCTGCACAGGAAGTGAAAGCTCAACAGAGATCACAAACCCTGGGGCACGTGATCCACCAGCCCAGCAGAGTCCAAGCTGACCAGAAAGGTGGCTCCCCGGAGAAGCCCAAGACCCGAGGCAACCACACACACAAGGCACTAGAGGCCAACTGAGCAGTCACGGAGGGAGCCATACGAAATTGGCAACCACAGCAACATCCTAGTTAGTCATTAGTCTCAAACCGGTGGACTGTGAAACCCCCTGCCATAATGAATAAACACCAAAAAAAAGATACCAGAAATACAAAAAATCAAGAAAGTACACCACCAAAAGTTAATAAATCTCAAACTCTAGATCCTATAGAACAAGAAGCCCTTGAAATGACTGACAAGGAATTTCGAGTGATAATTCTAAGGAAACTGAATGAGATACAAGAAAACTCAGCTAGACATCATGATGAAATGAGGAAAAGTATACAGGATCTGAAAGAGGAAATGTACAAGGAAATCAATGTCCTGAAAAAAAAATGTAGCAGAACTTGCTGAACTGAAGAAGTTATTCAACGAAATAAAAAACACAACGGAGAGTTTAACCAGCAGGCTTGTCGAAGTTGAAGAGAGAACCTCTGAACTTCAAGATGGGCTGTTTGAAATAACACAAGCAGACAAAAAGAAAGAAAAAAGAATCAAGGACATTGAAGAAAATCTGAGAGAGATATCAGACAACCTTAAGCGCTCAAATATCCGAGTCATGGGTATTCCACAAGGGGAGGAAAATGGAGATTCCATTGAAAACATATTCAACAAAATAGTGGCAGAAAACTTCCCAGGTATAGGAAAAATCACAGATCTTCAGATACAGGAAGCTCAACGATCTCCAAATGTATTCGACCCAAAAAGACCTTCTCCAAGACATGTCATAGTCAAATTGGCAAACTCAAAGACAAAGAATCTTAAAAGCTGCAAGAGAGAAGCGTCAAATCACGTATAAGGGAGCCCCAATCAGGTTAACATCAGACTTTTCATCACAAACCCTAAAAGCCAGAAAGGAATGGGATGATATTTTCAAAATACTAAAAGACAAAGATTGCCAGCCAAGAATACTCTACCCTGCAAGGCTATCCTTCCGAAATGAGGGGCAAATAGTATATTTCTCAGACAAACAAAAACTGCGGGAGTTCACTACCACACGACCACCCTTACAAGAAAACCTCAAGGGAGTACTGGGTTTGGTTCCTGAAAAATAACCACCACTGCCATAAAAACCCAAGAAAAATCTAAACCCGCTAGTATAATAAAAATGGCATTCATGAAGAGAAAACAAGCTAATAAAAACACTATCTACAACCTAAGGAACCAACAAACACATAAACCAAACAGTAAATCAGAAAGCAAGGAACAAAAGACACCTAAGACAACCAAACAACCAATAAAATACTAGGAATAAATCAACACCTTTCAATAACAACTCTTAATGTAAAAGGCTTAAATTCCCCAATTAAAAGACACAGACTGGCTGACTGGATCAAAAACCAGGACCCAACTATATGCTGCCTACAAGAGACCCACCTCACCCATAAGGATTCACACAGACTAAGAGTGAAAGGATGGAAAAAGATTTACCATGCAAACAGAAAAGAAAAACGAGCTGGAGTAGCTATTCTTATATCTGACAAAATTGACTTTAAACTAAAAACCATAAAAAGAGACAATGAGGGACACTACTTAATGATAAAAGGACTGATCCATCAAGAAGACATAACAATCATAAATATGTACGCACCCAATGTTGGAGCAGCCAGATTTATAAAACAAACTCTATTAGACCTAAAGAAGGAAATAGACACTAATACCATAATAGCAGGGAACCTGAACACCCCACTGTCAATATTAGACAGATTATCTAGGCAAAGAATCAGTAGAGAAACACAAGATCTAAACAAGACTCTAGACCAATTGGAATTAGCAGATATCTACAGAACATTTCACCCAACAACCTCAGAATATTCATTCTTCTCATCAGCACATGGATCATTCTCCAGGATAGATCACATATTAGGTCACAAATCAAGTCTCAATAAATTCAAAAAAATTGGAATTATCCCATGTATCTTCTCAGACCACAATGGATTAAAACTAGAAATTAATAACAAACGAAACTCTGGAAACTATACAAACACATGGAAATTAAACAGCATTCTACTTAATGACATATGGGTCCAAGAAGAAATCAAGCAGGAAATCAAAAAATTTATTGAAACTAATGAAAACAATGATACATCATACCAAAACCTGTGGGATACTGCAAAAGCAGTATTGAGGGGAAAATTTATTGCATTAAACGCTCACTTCAGAAGAATAGAAAGATGGCAAGTGAACAACCTAACACTTCACCTTAAAGAACTAGAGAAACAAGAACAATCCAAACCTAAAGTTAGCAGACGGAAAGAAATCATTAAGATCAGAGCAGAACTGAATGAAATTGAAAACCAAAAAACAATTCAAAAGATCAACGAATCAAAAAGTTGGTTTTTTGAAAAGATAAATAAAATTGACAAACCATTAGCATGGCTAACAAAAAAAAGAAGAGAGAAGACTCAAATAACAAAAATTAGAAATGAAAAAGGCGATATTACAACTGATTCATCTGAAATACAAGGAATCATTCCAGACTACTATAAACAACTATACGCCAACAAATTTGAAAATCTGGAGGAAATGGATAAATTTCTGGACACACACAAGCTCCCAAAACTGAACCATGAAGACGTAGAAAATCTGAACAGACCAATAACAATAAAGGAGATTGAAGCTGTTATCAGAAGGCTCCCAACAAAGAAAAGCCCAGGACCAGATGGATTCACAGCAGAATTTTACCAAACATTCAAAGAGGAATTGACACCGATTCTTTACAAACTATTCCAAAAGATTGAAACGGACCCAAATCTCCCAAACTCATTCTATGAAGCAAACATCATCCTGATACCAAAACCAGGTAAAGATATAACCAAAAAAGAAAACTACAGGCCAATATCCTTGATGAATATAGATGCAAAAATCCTCACTAAAATACTAGCAAACAGAATACAGCAACACATACGTAAAATTATTCATCACGATCAAGTGGGATTCATCCCAGGGATGCAAGGTTGGTTCAACATACGCAAATCAATAAATGTGATACACCATATTAATAAAATCAAACACAAGGACCATATGGTCATCTCTATAGATGCTGAAGAAGCATTTGATAAAATTCAACATTCATTCATGGCAAAGACCACAGTTTAAGTTAGGTATAGATGGAAAGTATCTCAACATAATTAAAGCTATATATGCCAAACCCACAGCCAATATCATCCTGAATCGGGAAAAGCTGAAAGCTTTTCCTTTAAGAACAGGAACTAGACAAGGATGCCCACTCTCACCACTCCTATTCAACATAGTGTTGGAAGTACTAGCCAGAGCAATCAGAGAAGAGAAGGAAATAAAGGGCATCCAGATGGGAAAAGATGAAGTCAAACTGTCCCTGTTTGCAGATGACATGATCCTATATATCGAACAGCCTAAAACCTCTACAAAAAAACTGTTGGAATTGATAAATGACTTCAGCACAGTAGCAGGATACAAAATCAACACACAAAAATCAGTAGCATTTCTTTTCTCCAATAGTGAACATGCAGAAAGAGAAATCAAGAAAGCCTGCCCATTTACAATAGCCACCAAAAAAATAAAATACTTAGGAATTGAGTTAACCAAGGAGGTGAAAAATCTCTATAATGAGAACTACAAACCACTGCTGAGAGAAATTAGAGAGGATACAAGAAGATGGAAAGATATCCCATGCTCTTGGATTGGAAGAATCAACATAGTGAAAATGTCCATACTACCCAAAGTGATATACAAATTCAATGCAATCCCCATCAAAATTCCAAAGACATTTTTCTCAGAAATGGAAAAAACTATCCAGTCATTTATATGGAACAATAAAAGACCACGCATAGCCAAAGCAATGCTGAGCAAAAAAAATAAAGCTGGAGGCATAACACTACCTGACTTTAAGCTATACTACAAAGCTATAATAACTAAAACAGTATGGTACTGGCATAAAAACAGACACACTGACCAATGGAATAGAATAGAGAATCCAGAAATCAACCCACACACTTACTGCCAGCTGATCTTTGACAAAGGCACCAAGCCTATTCACTGGGGAAGGGACTGCCTCTTCAGCAAATGGTGCTGGGATAACTGGATATCCATATGCAGGAGAATGAAACTTGATCCATACCTCTCACCGTATACTAAAATCAACTCAAAATGGATTAAGGATTTAAATATACACCATGAAACAATAAAACTTCTTAAAGAAAACATAGGAGAAACACTTCAGGAAATAGGACTGGGCACAGACTTCATGAATACGACCCCAAAAGCACAGGCAACCAAAGGAAAAATAAACAAATGGGATTATATCAAACTAAAAAGTTTCTGCACAGCAAAAGAAACAATTAAAAGAGTTAAAAGACAACCAACAGAGTGGGAGAAAATATTTGCAAAATATATATCTGACAAAGGATTAATATCCAGAATATATAAGGAACTCAAACAACTTTACAAGAAGAAAACGAGCAACCCAATTAAAAAATGGGCAAAAGAGCTAAGTAGGCATTTCTCTAAGGAAGATATCCAAATGGCCAACAGACATATGAAAAAAATGCTCAACATCACTCAGCATCCGGGAAATGCAAATCAAAACCACATTGAGATACCATCTAACCCCAGTTAGGATGGCTAAAATCCAAAAGACTATGAACGATAAATGCTGGCGAGGCTGCGGAGAAAAAGGAACTCTCATACATTGTTGGTGGGACTGCAAAATGGTGCAGCCTCTATGGAAAATGGTATGGAGTTTCCTCAAACAATTGCAGATAGATCTACCATATGACCCAGCTATGCCACTGCTGGGAATATACCCAGAGGAATGGAAATCATCAAGTCGAAGGTATACCTGTTTCCCAATGTTTATCGCAGCACTCTTTACAATAGCCAAGAGTTGGAACCAGCCCAAATGCCCATCATCAGATGAGTGGATACGGAAAATGTGGTACATCTACACAATGGAATACTACTCAGCTATAAAAACGAATGAAATACTGCCATTTGCAACAACATGGATGGACCTTGAGAGAATTATATTAAGTGAAACAAGTCAAGCACAGAAAGAGAAATACCACAGGTTCTCACTTATTGGTGGGAGCTAAAAATTAATATATAAATTCACACACACACACACACACACACACACACACACACACACACACACAAACTGGGGGGGGGGAAGAAGATATAACAACCACAATTATTTGAAGTTGATACTACAAGCAAACAGAAAGGACATTGTTGGGGGGGAGGGGGGGAGGGAGAAGGGAGGGAGGTTTTGGTGATGGGGAGCAATAATCAGCCAGAATGCATATCGACAAAATAAAATTTAAAAAAAAAAATTAAAAAAAAAAAATTAGAAAAAAAAAAAAACAAAAACAAATGTTATGAAAAAGTGAAAACAGCATTGACCTCCATAAACCAGAACAGTGCTTCTCTATAAAAGTAATCTAAGTAGCATAATACTATTAACCCAAAGGTAAGAATCACATAATCAGCATGATATCTTATAAAGGCTTTTGAAGTCAGAGTTTAACTTGTCAATGTCACAGTGTTTTTTCTGAAATAAGAATAGAGGTGAGGAACTTTCTGAAAGAAGATTAAGTCTTAAGAGTCCAGTTTATTACTTACTTCAGTGTGCATTTCAGTATCTAAGATGAACTTGGTCACAAGCCCACAATGCAGAATAGAGAAGACCTCCATGTCCAGCTCTCGGAAGAAAGCACGGTAATTCTGTAGTGACACTGATGTCTTTTCTTCCTTCCCTGTGAACTCCTGGGAGGAAAGTAGCGTAGCCAAGAAAATAAATGTCTTCTACACTAATCTAAGTTTTAACGAAGATTCTAAAATGCAAATATGCATTCATTTTATGCGGAAAGTTATATTTTCATCACAACACCAACTGCCTTTCAACGAAGTTCTACATATTCCTGAGAAAGAGCACTTAATTTATTTTTTGTTTCATTTTTATTTTTTTTGCTACCTGGCTGAGAACTTAATTTAATATGGGGATATAAGTCAAACATCAAGACCATTGGTAGGTTTCTACTTAGGAATGAACTATTAGGTAAATTAAGGCATTATGGTATGGTATAGAAAACTATGGGCTGATGGGCCAGAAAGAAGTAGAATCAAATCCTAGCTCAAGCAGTTATTAACTGTGTGACCTTGCGCAAGTTACTTATCCTCACTGGGCCTTACTTTCTTCATCTATTAAATGTGTATATTAATACTAAGCTTGGGTTTTTAGGAGGATTAGAGGAGTTACACATAATAAATATACAATAAATGGTAGCTGAAACAGAAATAATTGGGATCCACGTGGTCCAGGAAATTTCACAAATTAATAAAACCTATTCTATGAATGGTACAAAGTTACAGGGAAAGAGAACTACTGTTAATCAAGTATCAGAAACTATACTAAGCATTTCATATTATCTCGATTCACTGAGAAGTTGACAATCTGGGACTAGAAGGGGAAAGAGGCTAAAAGAAGTATATATAAACTACATTGTAAGACAGAATTTGATTACTGCTGCAAGAGAGAATTCAAAGTACTGTTGGGGTGCAAAAAAGGGAGTAAAACATTCAAGAAAATAATTATAATCAACAACAGTGTGTAATAGGGTGAAGGACTTAAAGTCTAACCTGAACGTTGCTACTAAGAAGGTAATTCCAAGGCCTAGGAGATTTCTTTTGCCCCTCTATTCCTTAACTTTTTCCTTTGTAAAATGCAGAGAATAAAGCTGGCCCTGTCAATCTCACTGGGCTGTCACACATCTTCATGGATACCCATCATTCCAATACCTTGTCCAGTTGGCTTCTATCACACAGTGTAGGGTCACGACGTTCTGAATAATCCTCCTTTGAAAGTGTGTCAGGGGAGGATGTTTTGCTGCCATCTGCTTTTCTTTTCCTTCCTCCTTTTATTACAAAAAGAAAAAAGTGACTCAAATAATCAATAATCATGTTTGCCAAATATCACTGCCCTCAGGAAATAATCTGTTGAAGACTTCCTAGAGATAGAAGAGGTAATTTTATAACCCTAAATTATAGTGCATATATAACCGTGCTCAATTACATAATCTCTCCAATTACTGATGCCTTGATAAACATAACCTCTCAGGTTAATTCAATGCAGCTTATACAGAAATATTAGATAAGAAGAAAAGAATATACTCACCCATTTTTCCTTTTTTTCTGATTTTTGCTGAAATAGCTGTACTGGTATGAGGTGTTATATGTAAAGTTTCCAAGTCAAAGTTTGCAAGAGGAGGAACATAGTCTGGAGTGACTGAAACAAAGAGCAGGCAGGAGCTCAATATATACCAACCATACTCCACCATTAGACTTGGAACGCACTCACCCGACTAGCTAAATACTAGTTTCCAAAATTACCGTGTTTATAAGATACATTCAATTCCTCTGACATTGTTTTGACATAGCAAAATGGCCAGAGGTAACTTATAGAAATATCATATTTATTGATTATGATTAATTAACATAAAATAATTCTTTTTTTTTTTTTTTTGTGACCGGCCACACTGTGCTCAGCCAGTGAGTGCACCCGTCATCCGTATATAGGATCTGAACCTGCTGCGGGAGCGCTGCTGCGCTCCCAGCGCCGCACTCTCCCCAGTGTACCACAGGGTCGGCCCAACATAAAATAATTCTAAATAATGATATAAAGTAGCCAAGCAGGTAAGGATTAAAAATAAATTTACACTTAAAATCTAAAGATATTAACATTATTTGGTAACACAGCAGTTTGTTTTACATACACTTATTTTAGCTGAGGGTCAGAGGGAGGCTACATATATTCCCCAGAGAATCAAGCTAGCACTTTAAAATGACTAGTTCACTTAATGGTCAGAAGATACTAAGAGATCTTTCATCTTTACTCCTGGTTCATGACTATGTTCAGAGGCTGGCCTGTTAGTTCAGCTGGTTAGAGTGTAGCCTTATAACACCGAGGTCACGGGTTCTGATACCCTTACCGGCCAGCCACCAAACAACAACAACAAAAAAGAATCATGACTATGTTCAGGAAGGCAAAGGTTACTGGAAGTTTGACCACCAATGTAGGTATGTAAGTTTAAAACACCCCAACTAATGTTTTCTATTTTCTCAAGTAGTAAGATCTTTAGGAGTTATCAATGGGAGCAAAATTGATATACTCATTAAAAATTTTGTTTAGCGTACATTTTCTTTGACCCAGAGGAGTAGGGGACAGCTATTACTGTGCCTGGTTTAAAAGCTAAGTTCTTGGTTGGCCAGTTGGCTCAGCTGGTTAGAGCGTGGCATTGTAACACCAAGGTCAAAGGTTTGGATCCACATACTGGCCAATTGCCAAAAAAAAATGCTAAGTTCCTTATCCCCTCACCACTGACCTAGTAGGGCTACCAGTATAGGACACTTTCCTTACCTACAATATACTTTTCCAGGATTTTCTGCAGTTCTGCAATGTGCTTTAAACGTGTGAGCACCTTCCCCTTCATCTCAGGTGATGTCTGACTGCAGAAAGCATTCACAACCTATAAAGTACAAATCATATTCTCATGCTTTGAAATGTTCAGATTTTAACTTTGTTTGCATTATTCATCCAGAGCTGAAAAATGCCATTGAACTGCAGGATCTGTGAGTTTAATCTGTGATGTACAAGTGTTCTCAGCAAGGGGGTGGAGAAAAAAATCCCTGGTCCAAAATACAGGAGAGATGACTTTTAATCCTAGTTCTACTTATTGCTAGTTATGTAACAAGGTGAAATAGCAAGAGGGCACACACTTGGTGAAACAAGTCCTATTCTGCTACTTACTAGCTGTGTGACTTTGGCTGAGTCTTTAAACTTTCTGACATTTTATTTCTTCAATTATAAAATGGGAATGTAATTATTGTATGAATTAAGTACAGATTAAACATTCCTAATACAAAAACCTAAAATCTGAAATGCTCCAAAATCTGAAACATCTAGAACACCTACACGATGTTCAAAGGAGCATTTCAGATTTTGGGTTAGAGATACTCAACTGGTTAAGTATTCTACAAATATTCCAAAATCCAAGAAAATCCAAAATCCAAAATACTTCTGGCCCCAAGCATTTTGGATAAAGATACTCAACCTGTAGTATAAAAAAGAAATTAGCCTAGCACGTGGTACAGTGCTTAATAACTTTTAATGACTTTGAACTCTCTGTACTTGAAATTCTGTGTATGTAAAATAAGGACAATACTTGTCCTACCCTCATCATAATATAAGCTGAGCTGTGAGAATCAAATGAGCTCATTCAAGCGCATAAACATTCTCTGAAATAATATGAGAGAAGAAGGCAGTAAGAAAGAGATGTGGATGTTGCCATCATTGTCATTACTATTATTAAGCACAAACATGTTCTAAAGGAAGGGTAACTATCATTCACTCATCTCACTGAAATCAAAACAGTAAGGGTATGCCTGTGCTAGGATGAGCAGTGTTTCCATGGTGAGAAGGTGAGGAGGTTATTCTAGGCAGAAGTAAGAATACAAGAGGTCTTGGAGGAAGTAAAGCATGGGCAACACGAGGTGAATTCTAAGTACTGTATTTTGATTGGCTACACCAAGAGGTACATATAATAGGGGAGTGGTGGGACGTAACACCTAGAGAAGCACACATGGATTAGTACTTGGTGGAGACTTTTTTTTTTTTTTTTTTAAAGATGACCGGTAAGGGGATCTTAACCCTTGATTTGGTGTTGTCAGCACCACGCTCAGCCAGTGAGCGAACCGGCCATCCGTATATGGGATCCGAACCCGGGGCCTTGGTGTTATCAGCACCGCACTCTCCCGAGTGAGCCACGGGCCGGCCCTTGGTGGAGACTTTTTAGGGAGTCTTTTGAGAACCAAAAAAGTAGTTTTCTTTTGAGAGAAACTATGGACAATAGGAAAAATGTTCCAGTAAATATGCTCACCTCTCGGAACCAGTTGAGAGTAAGAAATATGAGTGAACACATGAATGAACGCTCTTTAGCAGACATGGACTCCACACTCTCTCCAGGCTCCAGGTCAGTGAGGAAGATAGGACAATCTGAGAGAAAAGAACAAACATTCTAACTCCCTTTAGTTCAAGCCAGTAGAATCTGGATGCCCCTAGAGCTAGCTCTCCTTGCTACTTACTTTCTACTTTAAGGCCAAGCTTTGATTGGTCTCAAAAAATACTCCCATATTATATAGCAATCAACAAATATAATTAGAAAGTTTTTGCATCAATTATAGAGGCAAGGGCCAGGAAGCAAAATGGAACTATGATAACAATTGGTTTGTTAACATAATGGGATTCTGTATTTTGCCTTTGAAATCCATTATTATTTCTATACTACTCTGCGAAGTTAGAAAATTCCTTCCAAATATGTACTGATTTGCATCTTCCCTAAGTTTACCAAAAAAGGTTCACAAAGAATAAAGAATCTTTGACTTCATCCTATACCTAATAGACCATCAATCTCCTCCAAGTTTCCATTATGTTGTCTATCCACACAAAGTCTCAGTAACCGGAAATAGGGAGCCAGGCACAATGGAGACACCAATCTGGAAAGAAAAAAATCCATTTCTAGAACATATTTTATAGACATATTAGTCCATGTTTACAGAGAGCTCAACTTTATAATTAAAGAGTTTGTTTTTTGTTTGGTTTTTTTTTTTTGGCAGTTGGCCAGTACAGGGATCCAAACTCTTGGTGTTATAACACCACACTCTAACCAACTGAGCTAACTGGTCAGCTCCTATAATTAAAGAGTTTTGCCCAAAATAAATGTCTAATTTTAAGAATAAATGGCAAGGAACTTAATAGATGCTCAGTGATAAATAATGAACGTTATTGTAGGAAGGCAGGGGTATGGTGGAGTGAATATCCATGTGTTAGGAGAAGATAAAAGAAGGGAGTAAGAGAAACAGAGGTAGTCAAGAATGCTCATGGGAGGAAAACAAGGGGTAAGGAACAGAAAAAACAGCCTCAAAGAATATCTGTTGGCTGTCATAAGGCAATACAAATCTCAACCCCAGGGTCCAAGAAAACAAGGAATCTGCCCCATTCTCGCTAACCCTTCCAACTGAGATCACACATGCAGATAGGACTCTCTAGATACTCATTTAAATTTAGGATCTTCTCTAATCACAACGGGTCTGCTCCTTGGTTTGTTTTTTTTTTTTTTTTTTTTTTTGGCAGCTGGCCAGTACAAGGATACAAATCCTTGACCTTGGTGTTATTAACACTGCCCTCTAACCAACTGAGCTAACCCACCAGCCCCCCCCCAAATATTTGGAAGTATTTGGGTTACTTCCAAATACCACTTGTCCTGGGAGAAACCCTTTTGATTCAAGTTCCCCACAAACTGAAAGAATTGTGGAATTCCCTGTGAATATTCAAAACACCAACAGAAGTAAAAACAAAAAATAAAAAACTGTACTGACTTTTGGCTTGATTGCTGTGAAGCAATTTGATCCCCATCTCTTGCAAAGTCCTGAGAGAACAACAGTGGCAGGAGGTTAACAGCAATCCCATCACGAGTATTGTATTCTTCCAGTCCATAGAGAGCTTTCACAGGAAATGGAAAGTCACTGTGGAAAGAACACAAAATATGATGTCCCAGCTCAGAGGTAAGCAAAGCTATGGGGGAAACTACTAGAACAAACTAATTTCAAACAAAACTATTATGTGGAGAAATTAGAAACAGGAGCAAGAACAAGTGGGGAATCCATTAGCAATTCTGGAGCTGGGGTGCAGGGGTGTTGGGAGGAAAGAAGCTGTGGGAGTGGGCAGACTTGGCTGAAGTCAAGGGTATTCTGAAGTTTGTATCAGCTACTGACAGAACAGACATAACTTCTTCACCAGTAGGTAAACAGTACATACCCTTCTGGAACAACACAGCAGTCCACCACAAAAGCATCTTGGAAATCATTAAAGATGGTCTCCCTAACCCATTCCTTCAAGAAGCAAACAAACAAAAAAGGCAACATAATCCAGAGTGTACTTGCTGTAGAGCCCTAGATAAATTACTGTTAACCTTTCTAAGCCTCAGTTTCCTTATGTCACACCTCATTATTGGCAGTAGAAAAGAGATAACACATGAAAAGTGCTTAGCATGCTGCCTGGCATAGAACAGGGCTCTCAAACAGGTGGTGGCTATCAACATCATCATCAACAACAACATCCTCCTCCTAGTTACTAGTATTATTGTTATTATGTGCCGGAGGCCTCGGGAGAGCCCTGAGGCAGAGTGAGGCAGAACAGCCTTCCCAGCTAAAATTTGGTAGCACTCACAGGACGATCTACTTTCACACTGCAACAGAGAGGTCTTGAAGCATGTGCAGTAAAGTAGCTCTCATGCTTTATTGCTTTTAAAAAAAGACAACTGGCCTTACCAGTGCTTTTGGAGCCAGCTTTTCTCCTTGGATCAGGTTGGCGAATTCATCATAATAAAGTGCAGAGGCCCGAGGAGACTGCTCACTACAGGAATGAACCAACTGCAGCAAGGAGGTCACCTGGAACAGCCAAAGAGAAAGAATAGTTCAACCCTTGGGCTGCCAACCCTTCCTAAATTCCATTCACCCCATTCAATAGCAAGTTTTTTTCTTTCCAACCTTACTGGCAAAAGCTCTGACTCTCTTGGGCTGGCCCATGGCTCACTTGGGAGAGTGTGGTGCTGATAACACCACAGCCATGGGTTTGGATCCCATATAGGGATGGCCAGTTCGCTCACTTGGGAGAGCATGGTGCTGACAACAGCGAGCCAAGGGTTAAGATCCCCTTACCAGTCATCTTTATATTAAAAAAAAACAAAAAAAAAAAACCAGAAAAGCTCTGCCTGTCATCTGAGGTTTTCCTGAGCCTCCTTTGTAATCTTTCTATCTTTTTCTAATCTAATTTCTTTTCTAATACTTCAGACACATGCAGTCAGATTAATTTTTCTTTTTTTTTTTTTCTTCTTTTTCGTGACCGGCACTCAGCCAGTGAGTGTACCGGCCATTCCTATATAGGATCCGAACCCGCGGCCGCTGGGAGCATCGCCGCGCTCCCAGCGCAGCACCCTCCCGAGTGCGCCACAGGCTCGGCCCCAGATTAATTTTTCTGAAGCAAAGCTGTGATTATGCCATTTCTGTGCTAAGAAACGCTAAGGACTACCTCTGCCTAAAAAATGAAATAAAAACATCTTGCTTGACATTTAAGACCCTCTATTTTCTATCTCTGAACTAGCTTTATGTCTAACTTTCCAATTATACACTTATTTGTCTCTATGCTTCAACCAACCTGCTATTCTTTAAACATGGCCTATCCTTCTTGCTAAGAATTTACAATTTATTTAGAGAGATTAGACAGACACAGAAATAAATGCAACCTAAGCCAGGAGATTCTAAGAGCCATAAGAATGGTACAAATGACAAAAGCAATGAGATCAGGAAGACACATTTTTAAAAAGAAGCATTCTTTCTGAGGAACTGACAGTGACAAGAAGCAATTCCTTGGTTACTCATAAACATATATGACTATATTATAAGAACTCACCTGTGTGCACTGTTCATTGCTCATGTCGGCTCTCCCTTGGGTTGAACTAGCAGATCTGCTTCTAAAAAGAAGGAATTTTAGTTTCATTTTTGCAATATTTTGTAACAACTGACAATAAATCTAAGAATCCTGCCTTTCTTGGGGAAGTGGTGGAGATAAAAGTGCATGAAGGAACGAAGGAGCATTTATTTTGTCCATATAAAATGTAGATTTGAGGGCCAGCCCGTGGCTCACTTGGGAGAGTGTGGTGCTGATAACACCAAGGCCATAGGTTCAGATCCCTATATAGGGATGGCCGGTTAGCTCACTTGGTCAAGAGCATGGTGCTGACAACACCAAGTCAAGGGTTAAGATCCCCTTACCAGTTATCTTTAAAAAAAAAAAAAAAAAAAAAAAATGTGGATTTGGTTGTCCACTTGGCTCACTCGGAAGAGAGTGGTTCTGGTAACACCAAGGTCAAGGGTTCAGATCCCCTTACTGGCCAGCTGCCAAGAAAATGTGGATTAAAGTAAAGAATCTCTCATACCTATGTTTTAAAGGCATGCTAAATTCATAATAATAAGAGCAAACACTTTTTTAGTGCATACTATGTGCTGGGCATTGAAGTAATACTATTATTATCCTTATTTCACACATGTGAGACTACAAAGGCAGAGAGAGGTGTAAAGTAACTTATGCAAGGTCATTCAGCTAATAAACAATGGACCCAGGATTTGACCCCAGGCAAGCAATATGGCTTCAGTGAAGGAACTCTTAATCAGTACAATATGCAGCCTCTTGTATTATTAATGCTGATTCTAAGGATGTCTCCTGAGGTCTCAGGAGTTAGTGACAAATAATTTCCAAAGAGCATGAACTGAATTCCAAGGTCAGTTTCCAATGGTAACAGCTTATCAAGTCCCAAATCTGATGTTTCTTTAGACGTTACAATTGGGGCATCAAAAAGCAAAAGGGGGAAATCCACAAGGAAGACCTTATTTGTACCATTCATGAAGTTCCAGATAGGAATACCACAGCAACACAGAAACCCAAATTGTCTAGTGCCTAGGTCAGGAGGAGATACAGAAAAATGCACTGCAGAGGGATCAGACTTCCCCTTTTGTGGAAAGATTTCTATCGCTTTATCTCTGTCCAATCCCTATTTTTAACCATCATGTTGTAATGATTACAATCACAATTCTGTAACAATTATACACTGTATATACAGTCATGATTAGAAGGGAATATGGAAAAGCAGCAAAAACACAGTTGCTCACTTCTCTCACAGTTTTAATGTCTACTGTTAGAATGAAGTCTGTGCAATGTAACACTTTTATTTTGTAAGGCAGCAACTCAATTGATCTTGAACCACAGAAGCCAGGGTCTCCATGCCTACCTGTCTGCCGCCATGATGCCAGCCATGGTGACAGCGCCAATAATCCCAATTAGTTTGTACCTGAATATGGTGCTAGAGAGCTGCTTTCGTATCA
Organism: Cynocephalus volans; assembly: GCF_027409185.1. Classification (NCBI taxonomy): domain Eukaryota; kingdom Metazoa; phylum Chordata; class Mammalia; order Dermoptera; family Cynocephalidae; genus Cynocephalus; species Cynocephalus volans. The sequence continues at coordinate 92,221,847 of NC_084470.1, read as the reverse complement.
CCAGGTGCATGTCATCCTGCAATGCGACAGTGATAGAGAAAAACGAAGATGCTGAGGTGGCACAGTAAAAGAGCGTATAGATATTGGAGCCAAAAAAACTAGACTAGGAAGGGTTCTATCATTTACTAACTGTGTGGCCTTTAGAAAGTCTTTCATCTCCCTGAGTCTCAATTTTCTCATCTATGCAATGAGGAAGGTTGTTTTAAGGATTAGAGACAAGTCATGAAAAATTCCTAGAACAGTGCCCAGCACATGACAGATATACAAAAATAATAGCTGCTATTATTTTTGTGCTCAGATAAAATAATGAAGTAGAATAAAATACTTAGGTATAAACTTAATCAAGGAGGTGAAAGTCTTATATATTAAAAACTACAAAACACTGCTGAAAGAAATCAAAGACCTAAATAAATGGAAAGATATCTCATGTTCCTGAATTGAGAGACTTAATTTTGCTATGACAATACTGTTTAAAATGATTCAATGCAATCCTTATCAAAATCCCAACAACATTTTTTCCAAAACCAGAAAAACCCATACTAAAATTCATATGGAATTTCAAGTGACCCCAGATAAAATAGCCAAAACAATCTTGAAAATGAACAAAGTCGGAGCGCTCACATTACTGATTTCAAAATTACTACAGAGCTGGCTAGTTAGCTCACTTGGGAGAGCAAACAAGTGCTGATAACACCAAGGTCATGGTTGGGATCCCCGTACTGGTCAGCCACCAAAAACAAACAAACAAACAAAATTTCTACAAAGCTACAGTTATCAAAAAACAGTGTGGTACTGGCATAACGACAGACATATAGATCAATGGAATAGAATAGAAAGTCCAGAAATAAACCTTTGCATCTGTGATCAATTTATATTACATATATCAACTTACATATGAAGCAAACTCCAAAATATAATGCTCAATGCAAAAAGCAAAATGTAGGACAAGAGGGGAAAGGGGTGACTATAGATAAATACAAATTTGTAAATGTTCAGAACATCTTAGAAGGCTGTATAGTAGTAAAAGTAATTGCCTTTAGGAGACAAACCAGATGCCTAGAGGACTCAGAGTGAGAGTTACTTTTCACTGTATATACCCTTCTATACATTTTGAATTTTGTTATCATGTATATATGACCCAGCCAAAAAAATTTTTTTAATTAAAAAAAGGTGCTAGTTATTCCAAGTCACAGTCTAGTATGGATTATTGGCACAAGGTGGCACTAAAGATACAAAAGAACTGTGAGTTATGATTATATCCTAATTTCTTCTTTCACTGGATTTTTCAGTAAATGATATCCACAAATGAAAGCCTGCCCAGGTGAAGTTCATGCTAGACATAGATGTTTCTTATGAAACAAGGGAATTCTGTGTCCCCACAGCACTGAACCTGAATGGCTTTTCTCAGTTTCATGGTTAGCTGATCACAGATCCATCTCCACCCTAATAGACAAAGCTTCCTTAGGGCAGAACACCTGATATACCTAGCATCTCAGCTCCTGGCACAGAGTAGGCACTTAATGTTTATGGTAAGAAAAGGATGAAAAAATGCTGGGACCGTGGCTATGTACTTTATTTCTACTACTACACAGGCTGAAGTTATTTTGTCCAGCAAACTCCAAATAAAGAGGCTTAAAAGATTCTTTCTCAACATACTACCTCTTACCTGGATATGGCTGCTGGCTTCATGTTGTTTGCTAAATGCCAGTGTGCTGAGAATATAGAAGAGTTTTCGTATTTGCTGAGGGGACATATTATCCAGATAATCTAAAATGCTCTGTGAGAAAAAAAAAAATGCCAACAATGAGGCTAGCACCTAACCCTTTTTCCCTTTAAAAGAAAAAAATTAAAATCCTTGAGACATACATATAGATGGCCACACAGATAGTTCTCTAAAAGCTTAAGTTTTAAAAGCTATGCTCAAGGCCCAATGGTTTGATATTCTGGATATAAGCTGAGAGGGCTCTTGCAGCTTTCTATTTTTTTTTTTTTAAAGATGACCGGTAAGGAGATCTTAACCCTTGACTTGGTGTTGTCAGCACCACGCTCACCCAGTGAGCTAACTGGCCATCCCTATATGAGATCCAAACCAATGGCCTTGGTGTTATCAGCACCACACTTTCCCGAGTGAGCCACAGGCCAACCCCTGCAGCTTTCTAAATCTATCATATTATCAGAGGCTAGGTACCATCACCAGGAAGGATAAAGTCTTATTTGTCCTCTTTCCTCTGAAGCACAGTCTTGGGCTTTAAACATCTCCTGCTTAGTCATCCTAATGTGCCTCCCATTTCTCCATATTCTTTACCTCCACCCTTCTCTTTTTCTTCATGAAAACAATATCCCATTAAAAGTCATGTTTCTGACCTTATTTTCCTGCCATACCATCCCTTCCCAGCTTCTATCCCATGAATTATTTATCCTTGCTCTACACATCTGAAAGGAGTCACAAGGAAACTATTTACTTTTTTACCTTGGCTTTCTCACCTCTAACATGGGGATAATAATAGCTATAACACCTTCCAAAGTTGGTCTGAGGATGAAGTAATAAAAGAGCTTTGAACGCTTTTAATTAATTACAAAGTTTTTTCCATAGTTCCTTTCCACTAAATCCTTCTCAGCCAGCAAATAATCGCAAACCTCCTCATCTAAAAAATATCTTCCTTGCAACCTGCTTCTTCCTCAAGCTACTTTTCTTATTCTCTCTTCCTTGAGGCTTCTCAACATTGAATCTATACCCCAGTCTTTACTTCTGCAAGTCACTGCTCTCTGGCTTCCAACCGTATTATTCAATTAATACCTCTCTCAGAGGTTACCAGAGCTATCCTAATTGCCAAAGCCAATGGACTCTTCTCTGTCTTCATCCTCTGTAGCACCCAGCCTTGTAGACAAACCCCTCACTCTTGAAGCTCTCTCTTTCCTAGGCTTTTGCTACCCCACATCATTCTAGTGCATGTTAATCATCTTTTAGTCTTCTCATTTTCCTTCTATGGACGTTTGCTTCAGCCTGCCACTTAAACATTAACGTTCTCAAAATTTCTGTGCTCTCATAAGCTTCTATAATCTTCTGCCTCAAAATATGACTCACTTGAGTTCACACCTATATGGTTATAAATACTGAAAATAGACCTTCCACCAAATGGTGCTTATTGGCTCCAAACCAGAATTTCCAACTATCCTCTGACCATCCACACACGGACATCTTAAACTGAAATTGTCTCACTTCTTTCAAAAGATGCACTCCCTCCTGGTCTCCTGAGCTCAGGAAATGGCACAACCACTCACCCAGTTTCCTAAGATGGAAAACTTGAATCTAGTTTCCCTGTTCCTCATTGCTATGTACTCTTGGCAGTCATGTTAATACTAACACCAAATTGTTTAAGTCATCATTCCTTCTCCATCCGCATGATCCTAATTTTGGCCCTTACTCTCACTCCCCTTGATCATTTATTTCAGTGGCCTCCAATCCACCCACCACATGGCCTACAGAGCTATCTTTCAAAGCCCAGACTTGATTAGGTCAACTCACTGTAAAAACCTATAATGGCTTCCTACGGTTTATAAAATAAAGTTGAGGGCCAGCCCGTGGCTCACTTGGGAGAGTGTGGTGCTGATAACACCAAGGCTACAGGTTCGGATCCTATATAGGGATGGCTGGTTCGCTCACTTGGGAGAGCCTGGTGCTGAAAACACCAAGTAAAGGGTTAAGATCCCCTTACCGGTCATCTTTAAAAATAATAATAATAATAAAAAAATAAAATAAAATAAAATAAAGTTGAAACTCTTTAGCATAGAATTTGAGACCCTTCACAACCTGTCCCTGTCCCATGTCTTACAAGCCTAACCTCCCACCACTCCTCACCATATATCCTATTCTCCAGCCATACTAGTCTACTTGTCATCCCTCAGGCATACCATAGACTTGGGCATCAATTTGCTTCTGTTCAAACTGTTCTCTGCCTAGAATGAACTTCTCTTACTTTCTCTCATCAATCATTCCCATCTTTCAAGAATCACTTAAATGTTATCTCCTCTTTGAAGACTTCTCCAGCTCCCCAGGCCAAATTTAATTATTCCTGCTTAGTTGTATCAATAGCACTTTATCCTTATTAGAAAATTCATATATTGGGCCGGCCCGTGGCTCACTTGGGAGAGTGTGGTGCTGATAACACCAAGGCCACAGGTTTGGATCCCTGTATAGGGATGGCTGGTTAGCTCTCTTGGGAGAGCGTGGTGCTGACAACACCAAGTCAAGGGTTAAGATCCCCTTACTGGTCATCTTTTAAAAAAAAAAGAAAAAATTCATCATATTGTATTTACAGTGACTTGCTTATATGTTTTAGTTTCTATCATCAAAGGCAAGAACCAATCTTTATGTCCGCATAAAGGAATAGACCTTGGTAGATAGTTATAAAGAAGTGTTTGCTGAATGAATTAATACATAGATAATTAGTCATTTTTTATATTACTTGCCCATGATCTCACCTCCTTCCCACCCCCTCCCACCAATCATAGTGCTCAGTACCTAAAGAGGATAAAATAAATGATTGCTAACAAACAGATATCAGATAATTTTCAAATACATGCAAGAAAGAAAAGCGATTCAGTATGTAACAGTGGAGCCAACAGATACCTTCACAAAGACAGCATTCAGCCTCATAGCAGATGGCTTTAGTACTACCAACTCTAGGAGGAGATCCAATGCAGTATCAACTTCAGCTTCATTCCCACTGCAGACATGTGTCACTAGTGCACCAACCACTTCCTATACAGGAGAGTCAACAGGACAGTGTGAAGCAAAAATATGGTATGGCCATTCAAAAGGGGTTTATGCCTGAGGCCTTTCCAATCTCTACTTTGTTAAAATCATAACCCGCCTGATCCCCTCGTCTATTACCTAGTTTTCATTAATGTTGGCTTCAGGAGGCTTAGAATTATGCCAATGTAACTACACTACCATCTAGTCTTGACCTATTTCCCATAATTTATCAGTGAGCACTATCTAAGCCCTCTTGATTTTGCTCCTTGGTGTAGTCGTCTTCTTTCTTCATCCCATACGGGTTAAACTTTACCCTTTAACTGTGGTTTTGCTTAATCTGTTGAAATTTCTTAAAAAGATGGCACTCAAAGAACTAAAGGTTTTCTCTATACAGTACAACTTAGGCTTGCATGTTTCCACGAGTCATGACAGTGCCTCTAAAATGTAAAAAATGTCTTAGATGCCATTCTCCCTTTCCATAACAGAGCAATAACAGAATTATAATCTTAATTGCAATAGCTAGTTTACGTCAGCTGCATTTACTGCTCTGCTTAAAATTTAAAAAGGTTTTTCACATATTCGTTTGTAAAAGTTCCATTCAAATATGTTTTAACATTGTCAATAATAGGTATAGTATACATAAAAATACAAAATAAGATACTTTGTCCTCTACTTGCTTTCATAATCCCTTTCCACAAACGCAGCCTTCCCTCTCTGGAGATTTGCTATTAAATGTTATATCTCGAGTTCACTGGAATAGGGTTAGGCCCTCAGGCATTTCTCATTCATTTGTTTTTCACCACACTTTTTTCTAGAGAACCAACTCCAGGATCAACCAGAAGTTGATTATTTACAGCTAAATTTCACTGCCATTCCTGTATTATAAAAACCACTTGATAACCCCAACCCTTTAAGCCAAAGTTTATTCCAAGTAAACTGGAGCTGGACCTAAGTTTTAGACTCAGAGAGAATTTTAGAGCTCAGAATACAGAGTTAGTTCCTCCAGTCCAGCCTCTTCATTTTTTCATGGTTGGGACTAGAACTGAGCTTCCCAAACCCCAGTTCAGAGTTCTTTCCCCTTCAATGCCTTCCAACCAACAAGAAATAAACACCAGAACACATGCAATTCACTTGGAACTGAATTTGTTTCCTTTTCCCTGTTCCCTCCTTGCCAAAATAAATATTTCAACATACCTGCTGGCAGTAAGTGTCAAAAAACTTAAATGCATATTTGTATAGGAGACTGCCAAACGAAATTATACGCTGGTCTACGGAGTGAAACAAACTCTGAGCCAGCAACAGAATGGACGGACAAACATCCTCAAGAACCTTGAGGGAAGAATAGAGAATAAAGAAGCTATGGGAAAACTTAGTTATTACAGAATCTAAGAATTGCTCACCCTGTTGGCTGTTAGAGTGCTCCTCCCCAACTCTCCTTTTAATTTAAGGAATATTAATCTTTGTTTTACTCAGAATAATCCTTTACCATTCTTTGTTTCCTCTCAGGATCAATGGGATTCTACATATGGATAAGAATTGACCTTGACACTCAAAGAAGTTAAATTACAAGCCTAATATTACCGTTCCTATCTGCCCAATTTGGGATTAGAAGCCAGATCTTCTAAATCCCAGTTTCCTCACTCAATCATACTGCCTCTCTGGAGAGGTCTGCTCTGCCTCGATTATGATTTGAAATTAGTCTATAAGATTCAATGCTAACTAAACTCATTTCTTTTAAAGAAGATCAAGAGTGATCGTGCCTTACCAATAATGAAATATAGATGTACACTAACGGACCCAGAGTAAATAACCAGTTAATAAGTCTAGCTTCTTTACTGATATCACAATGTTTAGAAAAATACTTATATTAAGTATTGAACTGGATATAATGCTTTAATGGGGAAACCCTGCAATGAAAAATTATATATGGTTTCTGCCCTCTGGATAATTACAACCCCAAACATATATAACTGCCAGAAATAAACATAGAAAAGAATGCGAGATAAAATAATGCAAACGTTAAGCTCATTCCTAAATATAAAATCTTAAGACCCAAGTATATATTCTCATTAGTTCCTGAGCCAAGCCCAAAACCACTAGCCCATCCAGTTTTCTAAGTTCTACACTGTTAATATCTTGAATATTCAGCTGGCAAAACACTATTTCCAGCTTACAAAATTCCAACTTGAATGGTTTACCTTTTGAGAGGAATCAACACCTAAGGTTCACAGTGTTAAACAGTCAAATAGGGATGGTACGACAGATTCATATTTATGTCTTTACTGGCATTCCTCTAGTTCTATTTTCCTCAGGATTTTTATAAACTACTTAGAACAGGATATACAAGGCAAGTTTGCCAAAGCTGCAAATTGCACAAATCTAGACAACTAAAATGAATAATTTAAAATTAAGATTTGAAAGTCTCAATGGGCTTGAATAATGGGCTGAAATAACAAGATGAAATTTTACATGGGAGCTGTAAAAGCTTCCATTTTAAATTGAAAAATCAAGTTATACAGTATAGAATCAGAAGTCCTGAATTAAAACATTTCCTATAAAGAAGAATTTAGGGTTTGAGTCAAATAAGTTCAATATAAACCAATTTTGTGACCTTTTTCCTAAAAAAGTGAAAATTAATCCTAGGTTGGTTTATTAACATCATAATGTCTCAATCAAGGCAGGTAATAATTCTACTATGTTTTGAAATATAGCACTGAGCTCTCTGTCAAAGATCTATACCCAGCAAGGGTGGTGGTATTAAGATTCCTATGCTGTGTTAAGATGGAAAGGAAAGGTTAAGATGACCTATATACAACTTTCAGACTAATGTTGTCTGATTGTCTGACACTTACCAAGTGATGAATATAGAATGTACCCCGTAACAGCTGTTCTTCAACACAGCCTGATCGAATCTTATTTCTTAGCACCCTCTCAATGCACTTCTTTGTCTGAGGGTTGGTGCTATGGATGATGAGCAGCATTGCCAGGTCAAAAATCTATCGTCAATAAATGTGCAACAATAGGACAATAGTTTAATAAATCAGTACATTTACTACAACAAAACAGCAGCTCTCAACTTTTTCCCATTGAAACAAAGAATGGGTGATACTCATTTGCTCAATGTACTCCCATGGGAGTTCCTACATGTTCATGAACTCAGTAATATTTTTCAGAGAAATAAAGTGCCTCAACTATTAATCTCTCAAGAAAACATTGGAATATAAGTGAAAGTGATATTACTACAGAAAAAACTTTGAACATCTTCATATTTATCGGAAAAAAAAACCTTGAAATCACTTACCAAGCACAATATATATTTTCAATTATTATTAGGAAAATTACTATTTGAAAAGTTGGAAAGGATGTAAATGCCCATCAATATGGGAAAGGTTAAATACATTATGATAGAGTCATTTTTGGAATATTATATAGCCATCAAAAAGAATGAACTAGACTATTTTTTGACAGAGAAAGACATTCCTGACATATAGTAAAGTGAAAAAAAAGGGCAACCTTCAAAATAATAATTACAATAAGATTCTACTTCTGCAAAACAATATGCCAACGTACACATATATGTGTATGTATGAGAGTAAGTATGCCTGCACTTGCATTCATGTGTAAGTTTGTATATGAATAGAAAAAATCTGGAAGGATGATTATCTCCGAGGAATGAGACAGAGTGAAGGGAAACTTTATTTTCTACATTTATAGATTCTTTGCAAATTTTTCTCCTCATTTAGCTTGTATTATCTATGTTTTAAAAGAAAAAGTTAAAAAGACAAGCAAGACAAAAAAAATTACTTGGGACGTGTCTTCACTGAAGAGATGGTATCTTTAGACATCAAAATTTAGAATCATTAGAACAGAACAGAATACAGCCATTAAAAATGACAATGAAGACAATGCAGAAGCATGCAAACTGTTTATGACAAGAGAAAAAAATGTCAAGAGAGAAAAATCAGAATACAAAATTATATTTATACAATGACTACAAATCTGTAAATGTAGGTATGCAGGCACCCAAGGTGGCCAATTTACTTTTATGCAAAAATTAAAAGTTGTGTTATGGTATTTTGATTTTTTTTCCCCCACAAAAAATTATTGATATTTTTTCATTTTTTTATTCAATATCATAAAAACTTTTAAGATAGTCTTCCATTAAACGTGATGGTAAAACTTTAAAAAAAAAATTTTTTTTTTTTTTTTTAAAGATGACTGGTAAGGGGATCTTAACCCTTGACTTGGTGTTCTAAACACCATGCTCTCCCAAGTGAGTCAACCGGCCATACCTTATAGGGATCCGAACCCATGGCCTTGGTGTTATCAGCACCACACTCTCCCAAGTGAGCCATGGGTTGGTCCTTAAAAAATTTTTAAAGACATTAATTCAACAATTGGCTGACCCAACTACCAAAAATTCCACAAAACAGATTCCAACTAAAGAAAAATTTTTAAAGGAAACCAGTCAGTACATAAGAAACTCAATCGTCTGGCTTCCTAACACAAGAAGATATTCCTAGAATTAAGAGACACAGACCCAGTACCATTGCCTTGAGTGGATGGACTGTTTGATGCACTCTGCTCAGGTCTACATGTGCAAAATAAAGTAAAACAAGGAATGCCATTATCTTGACATTATCCAACAGGTAGAAGGAAAGGCAATCAGATACAGGGACAACTCATGACCCAGGTGGCTATATTCTTCATCTCATCAGTGGGGACTTGGCTTCTCTGACTGAAATTCGGCGCTTGTTTAGAGTGCTAATATTTCCCCTTATGGATAATGTAAGCTTTTTTAATTAACAGAATTAATGAGTAGGGCAGACCTTCTGGCAGGTCACCCCCTCAGATTATCTTCCCCACACAGCTGATGTTTATTACAGCAACTACAGATGGTGCAAAAGGAGAGTGGAGGGAGGAAGAGAAAGAAAGCAGGAGGGCAAGCCAGCCAATGTCACTACTTTTAAGCCTGCAATACTTACAATTCATAGTACATGAACATTACCTTGAGTTCAGACACCGAGGCAGTGGTTTCAATCGCCTGGAAAAACAAGGGTCACAAAAATATTATGACACATCACTGAAACACATTTTACCTTATCTGATATGCCCAGTTCTCTTATTTGAAAGCCAATCTGTCCATCTGGCAACCATCATCTATCATTTCCACTTAAATGACTTTTTGGACTTTTATTTCAACCTACCTTACTCACACTTCTGTCACTGATTGCCACCTATTTCCTTCTTGATGCTCAAAGCTCCAAAGATCTCACTCACCTTAATCCAAGCTTCTGAAATGGTTTTCTCATATCTAACAGCTGACTTTATAACATCAAAGAGGAGAGTAATACAGTCCTGATCACTGCTTTCTTGATGTCCTGAAGAACTAAAAGGAGCAGAGGGAGAAAAGTTATTGTAATTACCAGAGAGAAACTTGTAAGACCTGGTTAATTCTTACTAGCCACATGCCCTGGAGCAGGTAACAGCCTCATGTATAAAACCACTAATAAACTTGTACTGTAGTCAATCTGGGATTAATCTGAATAGCTAAGGAAAAATATATACACACACATATATGATGTGAAAAACTATGTAGTATTATATGCAAATATATTACTACCATTATTTGCAGTTGTAAGTATTAAGTTCTAACTGTTCTGTTTTCAGGATAAATATTAAATAACTTTCCTTATCTATGTGAGAAAAGGGGCAATAATTGTCGAGGAGCTCTATACCTTGCTCGTCCTTTACTTTTCAACGTGCTTTGGGAAGCAAGAAACCGTGATGGCAAAATAAAATGCTCCACATCCAATCTCTCTCGAAGCTCAGAAATTACCTGCAGAAAGTAAATTTTAACTATGTGTTCTGCTCATTCATAGGGGACAGGCATAGTCCATTCTCTCAAAAGAACCACAACAACCTCCTAAAGGATGGAGGAAGAAAAAATTTAAAGGTTGGACAAGGCATTTAGAAAGAGAGTTGATGAGAATTACTAATACAAACATAGTATGTCACACCCAAAATTCCAGAATTCCTTGAGGTACTACACAGAAATAGCAAATATAAACTGCAGCAGCTTATATAGAATAATCAATCTGACTAGTAGCTCCATTCCCTTCCCTGAATACTATCAGCATTAATCAGCATTATTAATTAGTCTGGGGACAGAGAAGAGCAATTGGGACCTATTAAATAATTTTTCCTGAAGTACCTTTAACTAGGTTTGGTGAGAAATAATAGCATACCTCAAGTGCATCTGTAGCTGTTATAGAATGAAGAATGAACTTGATTATTACAGGTAAATCATTTAATTTGACAGACGACAGCTTACCCATCACCAACTGGCGGACCTAAAAATAAAAAGCACAAAATGCTTAAGTATTTTCATGTCACTACCTCAACCTAGTACTGACTTTTAGGTAAAATTAGAAAAATAAAGTCTCTCGCTAAGTTTTCCCACTTGTAATTTTGGAAGAAAACCACCTCCTTTTATTTTTTCTCAAATTACAAACTTTCAATTGTTAACACCACAGTTTCTTTAAAAATAGACAGGTGATAAATGTGATATCCTACATTTTGGAGCCTGAATTCTTAACTGGCTACAGGAAGGCATAAAAAATTGTTATTATGGAAAGCAGAATATATTTAAGGCAATATAGAAAATTTCTACTTATTGCTTACAAACAGACCAGCAAATCTATCACAGAATAACATCTCATCGAAACTCATCAGAAACTCATCAAAAAGGAAAAAAAAAAAGAGACCAAATATCATTCTCTATGGTTTCAAAATAAAATTTTTATTACACATTATTTCTCCCAAGGCAATGACCAGGAGGTCAGAAACTGGCTCTGTTTCTGGAAAGCAGAGCCTTTCCTACCTTAGACAGCAGGTTTGGGTCAAGTCGGAGGCTAGAAAGGACATCCAGGATTGGGACAGTAAGTGAAGTATTCTCCATCAGTAGGTCACTGTGAATGGGGAAAAAGAGAAAAGTCGAAAAAAGTTTAAACAGGGCTGGGCAAATAATGACTTGAGAAAATCACTCTTCAGAGTATGGAAAGAGAGGATATATTCAGTTCTCATTAAATTACTGTTTATAGTATGTTGCATTAAAAATTGTTTGAATTATGGGCCGAGCCCGGGGCGCACTTGGGAGAGTGCGGGTTCGGATCCTATATAGGAATGGCCGGTGCACTCACTGGCTAAGGGCCGGTCACGAAAAAGACCAAAAAAAAAAAAAAAAATTGTTTGAATTACAAAAAAAATACATTCATTATAAAAATTCAAACAACTAATAAAGTAGAAACGAGAAGCCCTCCTTCACCATCCCCACTATCCAGATGTTACTACCACTGACTTTGGTACATGTTCTTCCTGACAAAACGAAAAAGAAAACCCAAAACAGTCACAGTGAAGTGTGATAAATATGACAGATGTTATGTGTAGGGCGCTACAGGGCCACACAGCATTGAGAAGGACAGTGATGGAGTCTAAGAGAAGGCTATACAAGAAGACAAGCTGGCATCAGGCAGGCAAAGTGGGTGGTGATGTGCTTTACCCAGTGAAAGCATCCTGCCCAACAGCACAAAGGCAAGAAATCACTGGACATTTTTAGAGATAGCTTAGCAGACAACTATAGAAAAGAAAGTATTACAAACTAAATTTTAACTACTTCTAGGACACACAAAAAGTTGCACTGAGAAACACTATACCTACAGATATAGTTCTCTTCTTAATTACCACCCTAACAATTACTATTTTTCATGAGTAGCAGTAAGCAATGGATCTCAGCAAAAAGCCTGATGCAGGCATGTGCATTAGAATCATCTAGGGACCCAAAGAATGAAGATGTTTAATAAGCTCCACAAATGATTTTGATGTATAGTCAGGAGTGAGAACCCTTTGGAGGAAATGCTAATAAAAAGGATCATGCTCAGGTTCTCTATACACCAAATTTATATACTTAATCCTAAGCCAGACTTCATGTTCATAACAGGTGTATCACTTAAAATAAAGTAGGTGGATCAATTTAAATATATACCCATTATTAGGCCACGGGTTTGGTTCCCTATATAGGCATGGCCGGTTAGCTCACTTAGGAGAGTGTGGTGCTGACAACACCAAGTCAAGGGTTAAGATCCCCTTACCGGTCATCTTTATACAGGGATAAATGAATGAATGAATGAATGAATAAATAAATAAATAAATAAATATCCATTATTAGAATAAACAAGTCAAATCCCATATCCTACTCATGGAAGGTATTATCGCCCTCTTTTTATATAAAAAGGAACATATTACTACTATTCTTTCATACTGCAGTGATAAAGCTCCCACAGTGGAGCCTTGCTTAGGATGGTGACAGCATGCTTATCTACCTGAGTTCTTTCCCCACATCAGCATGCTCAGAATCCCCCAGGATTTCAGGTAGGCTGGTGATGAAGTCATGCTGCAGGTACACTGGAGCAATACTGATCAGCTGCATGATCTTGGTGGAGAGGTCCTGCAGTGGAGGACACTATTAGAATTGTAGCACATTACCCAGAATAGAGAAAGACTACCTCCTTGTGAAATACAGAGCTGAAATTAGTTTGTGTACAATATGACAACTATAGACTCATGCTCACAACATAAATTCAGAGGCAAATGGCCCAGAAAAGTTCATACGAGATGGTATATAGAAAAAAATGTAGGGTGGATGGTATGAGGCGACTTCAAAACATTCATAGAAAAATGGAATTAAAAGCTAAAAATATTGCTGGCCAGTTAGCTCAGTTGGTTAGAGCATGGTGTTATAACACCAAGTCAAGGGTTCGGATACCTGTAGTGGCCAGCTGCCAAAATAAATAAAAATAAAAAATATAAACTTTTTCAACGTAAGCTCCATCAAGTTCAGATACTTTTGTAAGGGATAATACCAGCCATGTCTACCATGTCAATGCAGTCTTTTCTACATTATTAACTGAAGAAAAATGGGTGCCTTTTAAAGATTTTTTTAAGATTAGGGAAAAAAAAGTCAGAAGGAGACAACTCAGGACTGTAAAGTGGATGCCTAATGATTTCTCATGGAAATTCTTGCAAAATTGCCTTTGGTGGATGAGAGGAACGAGCAGGAACATTTTTATGGTAGAGAAGGACTCTCTGGTAAAGCTTCCCCAGGCATTTTTCTGCTAGAGCCTTGGCTTACTTTTTCAGAACACTCTCATAAGTAGATGTTATCATTCTTTGACCCTCCAGAAAGTCAACAAGCAAAATGCCTGAACACCCCAAAAAACTGTTGCCATGACCTTTGTGTTTGATCATTCTGCTTTTGCTTCCTGGACTACTTCCACCTCCTGGTAGGCATGGCTTTGATTGTGTTTTGTCTTCATGATTGTACTGGTAAAGTCATAGTTCATCTCTTAATACAATTCTTTGAAGAAATGCTTCAGGATCTTGATCCTGCTTGTTTAAAATTTCCACTGAAAACTCTGCTGTTGTCTGCAGCTGATCTGGGCACAACAGTTTTGACACTCATTGAGTGGAAAGTCTGCTAGACTTTAATTTTTCAGTTAGAATTGTGTAAGCTGAACTGAGATGTCTATGGTGTTGGCTACTGTTTCTGCTATTAATCGTTGGTCCTCTTCAATTAGGACACAAACAAGATTAATTTTTCCTCACAAACAGATATGGATGGCCTGCCACTGCAGGCTTCATCTTCACCATCATCTTGTCCCTTCTTAAAATGAAATATCCGTTTGTAAACTGCTGATTTCTTTGGGGCTTTGTGCCCATAAACTTTTCGTAAAGTATCAATGATTTCACCATTCTTCCACCCAAGCTTCATCATAAATTTGATGTTTGTTTTTGCTTCAATTTTGGCAGAATTCCTTTTGTTCTGACTAAAACTGATGTCTTATCCTTTTTAGTGCCTCAAATTAGACCCTGTTCAGACATATTATAACAAGTTAGTATAAGTTTATTTAAGTGCAAAAAATTTTTGAAATCCATGCATAGTTTTTTCATAATGTGCATTTTCCATGAACATTTTGAAGACCCCTCATATAATATCTATAGGTGTTACACTTTATTTCACTTAATCTTCATAACTATGGAGTTAGTGTGACAATTACTATTTTTAAAATGTGGGGATATAAGTTGCTCAAGGATACATAGTTAAGTGGCAGACCCAAAATTCCAGCTTGGATGAGACTCCAAAATTCATGTTCTTCCAAATAAAGATTAGCCTTGAAATATCTGACAAAAATTAATGATTTTAAGAATTCCTGAAAAGAAATGGGCCTCAAGCACTAAACTCAAAAAACATTCAACTTTACCAAGGTGCTTAATACCAAATCACATAATTCTAAAAACTTTCTGTAATTTTCCTCAATATGTAATCAAATTAAAACATTTGCTGTGAAGCAGGATGGTTTGGCATCTCATCACTTTTGAGAAATAAACATAGTACTCTATGTTATCTCTGTACTTTGAAAAACTAATACATTTCTTTTCAAAGATTTAATTTATTTAATATGCTCTCTAATCATTGTAACTAGATAAACTTCTCTTTTGAAGAAATTTAGAGTGAAATACCCATGATTCTCAAATTATGAAAGCTGGAAAAAGCTAATAGATGGATGGAAAAATTAATTTTTTTCTGTTGAGAAAAAAGGAAAAAACCCACAAATTCCAAAAGACTGGTTAAGTGTGGAAAACATACTCTTTAAATTCAAGAGACAGATAAAGCCCCAAAGCCTACCTTGCCATCCACAACTCTTTCAAGCCATTTCAGTTGACTGATAATAAGGCGAGGCATGTTGATTCCATCACTGTTCGTGCTGAAATATTATGACAAGAAGACAAGGAACTCAGCCTTTCTGTATATAACAGCAAGCATCAATACTGCACAAAATATTTCAGCTATTCAATTAACATTTCCTGAACACTTACTATGCACTGGACATTGTGCTAAACATACAGGTAATACCAAAAAAAACAGGAGACATATGCTTCTATATATTAAGAAAGATATCTGCAAGAAGACATGATAAACTGTTAATGGTGGCTATAGGCTGGCCAGCTAGCTCCGTTATAACACCAAGGTCAAAGGTTCAGATCCCCATACTTGCCAAAAAAATAAAAATAAACAGTTTTCTAAAGAAGAATAAAGGTAACAAACTTTAAAAAATTAATTAAGGCAAATATTTTTAAAAGGTAAAAAATTAATTACAACAATGTGATAAGTGCTAAAAAAGGCAAGCATATACTGCTATAGAAACACAGCAGGTCAAACTAGATTATGTTCATGAAAGTATTGAAAACCATTTATGGGTAAAGAAACATTGATTCAGTTATTATTATTTCCCCCAAAATCATAGTCTCCACCTTCTTCCCAACCTCCTATGTCTAAAGTTTTAGACTACCTCCAGCTCCTTTTCTTGACAGCATTCTTGGTCCTGTTTACTCCAGTCAATCTAAACAGCTAAGAAAGACATAGCCAGGACACAGAGAATCTGGCATGAGCCATTTAACTAATACACAAATTTAAAAAAATAAACCTTCAAGATTACTATTATTATTATATACAGAATCCTAAAAAAACACATATTGAAAAGAAAATAAAAATAACTATAATCCTGTCCTTCCAGAGAAGTACACTATCGAGATATACATTTGTGTGTGTATGTGTGTGCATGTATCTTCTTTTTTTTTTATTATTATAAGATGACCGGTAAGGGGATCTTAACCCTTGGCTTGGTGTGGTCTGCACCACGCTCAGCCAGTGAGTGAACCGGCCATCCCTATATAGGATCCGAACCCATGGCCTTGGTGTTATCAGCACCGCACTCTCCCGAGTTAGCCACAGCCCACTCTGTATCTTCTTTTAACAAAGTACTGAACTGAACTGTAAATACTGATTTGTAACCTGGGCTTTTTCCCTCAATTAATGTATGCTATTAAATATTCCTCTTTATACAAAGGAGAGAAAGGCAGAGGTGGAAGGGGGGACTAGCAAGAAATTGGTAAAGTGCCACAAAAAATGAATACATTGTATAATGATAAACACAGTACTTATCCTGATTTGAATATCATATATTAAGTATTGCTATTCAATGCTGTACCCCAGATATGCACAATTATGTTTCAATTAAAAAAAAAAAATTGAAAATAAAAATTCCTCTTCATAATTTCTAATCTCCACATGATGTTCCTATGTTCCTATTCTTTTTTTTTTTTTTTTTTTTGGTGGCTGGCTGGTATGGGGATCCAAACCCATGATCTTAGTGTTCTAAGCTGCACTCTAACTGAGCTAACTGACTAGCCTGATATTCCTATTCTTGAACATGTGAGTCATTTAGAATTTTTTATTATTTTAAACAGTAATGTCTTTGTTTTCATTCACAGTTATTACCTTAAGATAAATTAGGAGACATGGCATTGAAGATTAAAAGGTAAGCAAAATCTAAGGTCTTGATACATAGAATCGATTGCTCTTCAGAATGATTAAACTAACTAATATGCGCATCAGCAATGTGTGAGCACACCTGCTCATTACACTCAACAAGCGAGAGGCCTTTTAGAGTGGAAAAAATGCATTTATTGCTTTAAATTTGTGTCTTTGATTCCTAAAACAAAATTGCACTTAGAAAAAAAAAAACTTTAATGATTTGTATTTCTTCCTTGTTCATTTTTTTCTGACATAGAATTAAAAAAAAAAAAATCTAGAGGTTAAAGAACAGTATGTATTCAGAGAATACCTGACTCTAGTCAATTGGCTCTCCTCTTTGAAGACAACCACTGCTTCCAGTTTACTGTGCATCCTTCTAGAGATAATCCACGAATATACAAGCATTTGGAATATTAATTACTTTTAACAATAATCTTTACAATTTTTAAAAAATATTATTTATTCATTTTTACTATCATTTTATTTTGGCAGCTGGTCGGTATGGACATTAGAACCTTTGACCTTGCTGTTATTAGCACCACACTCTACTGAGTGAGCTAACCAGCTGGCCCTATTTATTTTTATGTGGACACATTAAAAAAATGAAATTTCAAAGAAAGACACTCCAGTAAAACTTTGTAGCCACATAAGAACCAGGCATCTTGATAAATATGACCTTTATAAAAAACCAATAATCTTTCAGAGTAACCTTTTCAGAGAAAAACTTAAGTACACCAGGCTACTTTGAGCATTCCAGAATAACTCCACTTACTTTTCAAAAAGAAATTCTGGCAACTTTTCAAATAAGGTTTTGATAATGGCAGGCTAAAAAAGAAGAAAAAGGGAATTAGGAGATGGTCTCAAAATAAACAACAGAAATGTATAATTAGCCAGAATACTCCCCAACCAAAGCTCTTGGAGGAAAGACTTTGGTATAACTGATGTTCTGCTTATAAGAATATCCGCATGGATAACTGTCTATATTTTGAAAGAAGTTATTGGAATACAAAGACTTATCAATAATTTGTCTTCAGGAAAACTGTAAAATGATTATTAAGGAAAAATTAATCAGATGATCAGGATTATTATTAAATATGGTAACTGTTAATCCATGAAATGCTGACTTTGAAAGATTATCAAATGGTTTACAAGAAGAGAGGATTTCTCTTCAGAGGAACGAGGGGGCTCTTAGACTTAAGCTAAGTAAATTATATTCAAGATTTCCAATGAAAAGGAAGAGATTAAGGGTGTAGGAAGATTAATAGCAGGGGAGAAGAGAAGAGGAACTGGTGGGAGAAGAGATGGAGAACTGGGTGGGAGGGAGACTTTTCACTGTGTATACATTTATACAATTTGAGATGTTTAAAATATGTCAATGTATTGTCTACTCACTAAATTAAGAGCAAAAAGGAGGAAAAGGGCAGTATCAAGTTACATAAGCAACTAAAAAGCTAAATGGGAGATGATGCAGATATGAATATAGTAAAGAATACAAGGTGCTCAGAGCTCAAAAGATGAAGCTTTAAGGAGCAGGAGTCAGATGCTGAGGGAATAACTGGGACTACCAGAAGTACTGGGCTAATCAGACTGTTAAAGACACAGATATTACCCTGCCAGACTCGTCTTAGCAACAGGGCTATTGCCTTGTTGCAAACCCAAAGCTTCTGCAAATACAAATTCTCCAGTTAACCCCTCCTCTACCCTGTGCTCCAGCCACTTATACTTGGGTATACACCACAAATCACACCCATCAAATATTCACAGAAAAAGTGGCATAGTCTCACCTGTAATATGTCAATCCCCAGAAGCAGTTTGATGAGGCTCTTAGAGTAAGATGTGTTAATGCTGAAAAACAGAGATTTTGCTTTCTATTTTGTTTTCCTTGTTAATGTTTTTATTATCCCTTCTCCATAAAATTGGTTAAATAAATAACCTTTAAACAGAAACTATCCTGTTAGATAAGAAATACAGAACATGAGAAGACGGCTTTTAGCAAGGGAGAGGCAGAGGGCTGAAAGTCTATCAACACAGGTGAGTCACATTATAGAAAACACTGGTTCTTAGCCTCATAACCATAAACTTAATAATTTTAAGGCTAAGTTAAAACTCTGAAGAAAAGATAGCTATAAATCAAAAGTGAAATTCCAAAAAAATTACATCCTGCTCATTCCCCCCCATCCAGTTAGTTTAACAGACTGAATTTCAGCAAGATTTCATGCCTCCTCTCCACACCTGGCTTCCTCATCCTGCAGACGTTCACAAGACAAAAGGCAGTTTCTGAAACTGTCTTGGTCCTCAATGTAAGACTCCAGGCCACTAATAAATTCTTCTATTACCTTAATAAGGAGATTTAAAAAATAAAAAGACAAGGGAAGAATAAGATTTTTAATTTATCATTTGCTGTCAGTTCCCTAAAAATCATTCCAGCCCATTCAAATTTATGCCAGGGTCTTTAAATTCCCAATTCCAGAGTACTGCTGGCAAAAGCAAAAATACTAGGGAGAAAATACATACTTTGGGATAAGAAGGATGTTTCCTCAGGGTCTGAAAGAGCTTCTTTTGGAAAACTACTTGATCTACAGCTATGAGGAAAGAAGAATAACTGGTCACCAGAGTCTTTAACATCTCCTACCATCGTTTTCCTTCCCTAAAGGCCTGATGAAACTAACAAAGATATCTTCAACCTAATCTCAGAGCCAAATCTTCTCAACCCACAATAAAACATTCTTACCTCTTTTTTTTTTTTTTTTTTTTTGACCGGCAAGGGGGTTGCAACCCTTGGCTTGGTGTCTTCCACATCACCATGCTCAGCTAGTGAGCGCACCGGCCATCCCTATATAGGATCCGAACCCACGGCCTCGGTGCTGTCAGCACTGCACTCTCCCGAGTGAGCCACGGGGCCGGCCCCAGACTTAGCTTTGATAGAGGATAGCCACTAAGTGTTCTAAGGAAGGCCTACCATAACCTTAGCAGGATAGAATACCGTGTGCCCTCTAAGCAGAGCCTTACATGGCTTTATAAATTTTCTTCTGAAATTATTCTGACACAGATATAATTGCTTTCTGGGTATTACTTTATTTTTTTATAAGGAAACACAAAGGGATAGTAGTATATAATATTTTTTTCTAAAAAAAAGATTAGAAGTACTTGACTTAACATGCATTAACCAGGACCAAAAACTATAACAATATTCTCTAAAAAGCAATTTCATCCTGGTCTCAGAATGGATGGTCCTCCCATTTCCAAACTTCATTGTCTCTCTAGTTAGAAAATCCATGATTCAGTCCTGAGCCCTTTCACTGAACTCGGACAAGAGATTTAAATTAAAATATTACCTAGTTGATTCTGACTTTCTCCAGTTCTAAGAATAATTCCTGATGTCTTAAGAAGCCTTACAAAGACACTGTCATTTTCTTCAACCTCATTAGGAACATGAGATTCCTTGGTCCTTCTGGAAAGTGGTTGCTTCCTGGCTTCTGAAAATAGACAAAATTTTCAAAAATGTGACAAACAGTAAAAATTAAAATGTAAACCCAGGGATAATAATCCTAAAACGAAAATTTATTTGTTCCTGAAGAATTATACTAGAATTGATACAGTAGTGAAATAAACTATCTCTAACAATGGTCAGTAATAGTGGCTTCCAAATCAATAAATCAATCAACCAACACATAGAATTATTTTCATCTATTGAATTTTCACTTGAAGAATTCAAAATCTGCAAATAACCATAAAAATGTTTTCCACCCAAATTCTCTCAAGTTAGTGTCACTCAAGCTGTTGTCTGCAAACCACTACATTGGAATCGCTGGGAAGCTTATTAAAATGCATACTCCCAGGCCACATCCCAGAACTATGGAGTCAACATTTTGGGAATGGGATCTGGGAATCTGAATTTTTGACAAGCTCTCCAGGTAATAATCCTGATGTACACTAAACCTGAGAATCAATGATCTGTATGAAAGGGTAGACAAAATGGGGCAGGAAGTCCTGCATCACATCTCTGAGTACAAGCTCAGATTGGTTTTATCCCATGACTTTCAACCCACAAAAGGTAATAAGATGTAATAAATGAACAAACAAAAACAAATAGGAACTTGAAGCCAAGCATGAAATCTATCTACTCCTCTCCCTTAATAATGCAATTCTACTGTTTTTTTCCTTCTCAAATTCCTCTCCCTCTCTCTAATAAAGCCTTAAGCAGAATGAAACAAAGACCACCGCCTTCCTTAGAGAAACTAAGTCATAACCAGGACGAAAGATTTAATTTTCTCATCACTGACCAAAAGAACCCAAGTCCCTTAATTCAGAAGTCTCTTATCTTTTGGAGAACAGTATTTCCAAAGTATGACATTTACTTCTAGTGACTTCCTAAATTATTCCTCTTCAGTTCAAAAATTTCTACCAATTTCTCTATATTCTACAATTCCCTAACATTGTTGAGCCTCAGAATTTCCTTTTCTAAATCAAGCCTATTGGCCAGACGTTGGCGAGTGGCGTGTCTCCAAGATGGCTGCTTGGGGAAGGAGGTGTCTTGGCCTGGGCAGCAGCAGTGGCAGCAGTGCCCGAGAGAGGGTGAGCTTGTCGGCCACAGACTGCTACATCATGCACGAGATCTACAACAGGGAGAACGCCCAAGACCAGTTTGAGTACGAGCTGCAGCAGGCCTTGGAAGCACAGCACAAGTACATTGGGATCGAGCCAATCCGCATCGGTGATGAGACGGCTTGCTGAATCCCTGTGGGCAACTGCCTGCACAAGAAGGCCGTGCTGGCGGGCACCGCCTGCCGCTTCACCCCCTTGGCACTGCCCTTAGATTATTCCCACTACATCTCCCTGCCCGCTGGTGTGCTGAGCCAGGCCTGCTGTGCCCTCTAATTTCCTGGCAGTTTGACCCTTGCTACAAGTACCAAGTGGAGTACGACGCCTATAAACTGTCCTGCCTGCCTCTGCCACACTCACCTCCTCTACCCCCGTGGTGCTGGTTCGAAAGGACGACCTGCGCAGAAAGAGACTGCACAACACGATAACACTGGCCACCCTGGTGTACTGTGTAAAGAAGATTTACGAACTCTACGCAGTATGATTTCAGCAGAATAGGGAAAGAAGCAAAACAACCCAGCCCACGGGAGACAACAGAGTATTCAGATTGCCACAGTAACATTTTTTGCTCTGTGAGACAGTGGAGCCTGGGAAGGTGTTTGGTTTAATACTTGTTATTTCTAAAAAATAACACAGATCACGGGTGTACCAAGGGTTTTTTCAGCTCATTACACTAAGATGCAGATTTCCATAACCCAAGAGGGGGTCTGAGGCTATGGAAGTCCGATCGGGCAGTGGAGTGTGGACGAAAGCAAACACTGCTGAGGGTCTGTGAACGCGCTTTGGGGGGTGGGGGTCTTTAAGTATGTTGTTTAACTGTACCATCCAGAGCCAACCAGAAGCTATCGACTATTAAAATTATGAGAATTTCAATAAATAAATAAATAAATAAAGCCTATTGATATTCACATGGTTTGGGCCTTGAAATTTTAATCATCTTAAATGCTGTTCAAGAAGCATCAACAAGCATTTTCATCAACATTCATTGTATGTGAACAAAAGTCAGACCTAAATTCCTATAACCTAATAAAACTCTTCAATTGACAAGTTAGAACTGCCTTAAGAGAGTAAATAAGTGCAATAAATAAAAAGGACTATCAATTCCTTATCTTCAGAACCATTAGAGCCTTTGTCAACCACATTTTCAGATGGGCAGAGTCAGCACTGTTTCATTGCCTCTGGTGTGCTTACTTTGATATGATGTCTTTCTTTTATATAGCACTATCATAGCATTTATCTAGATCATAACTTTTTAAGGGAGGAAGTGGTACCATAAAGTTTTTTAAAGGGTTGGGACTGTGTCCTATCTTTGTGTCCCAGCACCTAGATGATGTACAGTAGATAAAAACTATAATAGTAATTCCTCTTATAGATGTGGAGACTGAAATTCAGAGGCTGTGAGCATGCCCAGAGTCATATGTGGAATCAGAGGCAGAAACTCAATCCCAAATCTCCTGATACTAGATTCTGTGTGCTCTATCCATTATGCCTTGATGACTCCCAGCACTTGAAAAGTAGGAACTTTACATCTCTTTAAGAGCCTCATCACACATTTCCTACAAGAAATAAAGGAACAATAGCTAGATACTTACTTGAAGCACCTTCTGTCAGATTCTTTTTATCCTCAGACTTTGACAATCTTCCTTTGGAAACCATTTTGACCAAAGTCTTCTGCACTTAAATTACTTCCTAGAGCAAAATCAGAGAACAGAAGTTAACTCTCTAGAAACTAAATTCTGAGATGTCAAAGCTATGGCTCAAAGAAAACAGCTTTATCCAAAACCAGAGGGTTTCTAGTCTTTACATTAATACTATCTAAATCCAGGTGCTAAGCAAATTTCAACTACTATATCTGGCCAATACTCCCTTGCTTGCAAGATTTGTTACCTAGTTGCCTCTTTAGCCAGACCACTTCCCTGTTGCTGAAGGATAAAATCCAGAGTTCTCCATCTGAGATTCATGACCCTTCATCATCTAACCCCTGTCATCTAACCCCATCATCTAACCCCTGTCCTTTAACTCATTAATTCAGTGCTTTGTCTTAGGGACTGTGCCAAGTGCTGGAGTTACAATTGGAAACTCCCTGAAGACATGATCCCTGTACTCAGGAAGTTTACAATATAGTAGCAAATACTCTTAATGTACTTAACTATAGCTGTGTAAGTGCCATAAAAGAGAAAAGTATAGATAGTTTTGAGGGCTTACAAAGAAATTTAGTCTAGTTGGGGGTAGGGGTGGTAAAGAAAAGCAGGGACAATTTCTCAGGGACAATCTCCCTGAGAAGCAATTTTTAATCAGGGACTTGAGGGTTGAAATAGGGGTTAGCCAGTAGAAGAGGTATGAGAAGAGTAATCCAGGCAGACAAAAACTCATACTGAAACAGGAAGGAGCTTGTGGAGTTAGAAATGAGACTGCAGAGGTAGGGGAGGGCCTGAACCACATGGCCTTCCTGGTCTCAGTGCCTTTGCACAAAGGTGCTCTTATTTGCCTGGAAATTCCTACTTATCCTTAAATATCAGTCAAATATCATCTTCTCTGAAAAGTGTTCCTCCTATCCCTAAGGGAGGTTGCTACTCCAGATTCCCTGCTCCACAGAGTACATCTAGGAGACCTTACCACATTACACTAGACTGTGGGGCTCGTTTTTTTGTTTTTTTTTTTCCGGCGTCTGGCCCGTCCGGGGATCCGAACCCTTGATCTTGGTGTTATCATCTCCACGCTCTTCCGAGTGAGCTAACCGGCCAGTCCGTGGGGCTCTTTGAGGGAAGGAACCCTGGTCTCATTTATCTCAGTGTCCCTAGTGCCCAGCACAGTACCTGGCATATAGAACATTTCTGAGAATATTCGCTGACTGAGAATGGCTGGCAGGGCAGTTAAAATACTAATAGTTAACAAGAACTATTTTAAAGGCTTTAAAGTTAGTAACTCATTTATTCCTCACAAAACTTTCTGAGTTAGGTATCATAATTATTCTCGTAATCAGTAATAGAGCTTGGATTCTAACTCAAGCAATCTGGCTCCAGAACCTGTGCTCTTTACCACCTACACTTACTCTTGACTATAGTAATGACTTCTACTTATGGTTAACATTTACAACGTACCGAGCACTGTGCTAGGCTTTTTATTTATCATTTAATACGTATAACCATTATCAGCCATTTTGCAGATGGAAAAACTAAAGTCAGGACCGTCTGACTTAGGGCACACGTCGCTAAAACTTGCGATACCGCCTCGCTTCCAGAGAAGCTTAAAAGACATAAAATGAGGCCGACTGCCTGGACTAGGTCATCCGGGAAGGGTTTGGGGGTAAAAGCCATTCTCATTTCGTGACTTTAACGACGCAGGGGAAGTACCTGGTGGGATTATCACACGATAGGGCAGATGAGCAAGTCGAGGTTCGGGGCGCGGAGCCCCACAGGTAAGGGCCAGGCTCGTCCCGGGCCTAGAGACCAGGCTGCGGGGGCGTGGGGCCTCGAGAGACCACGACCACTGCTCTACTCAACCGCCGAGAAGCCGTCACCGCCTTTTACTTTCGACTTTCCCGCCAGGCTCGACGCCGCTCTGACGTCACCGAGGCGCGCCTCGACGTGACGTCCAGCCTCCGCGCCGGAAGTGGGCGTCCGGGCGACCCAGCTGAAGACTGCGCGAAGGCCCGAGGCTGCAGCAGAGTTCCGGACCTGTCAGACTGAAGGGCGAGAGAAAGTCCGGAGGTGAACTGGAAGACGAGCCCGGCGCCCCGAAGAAGAGAAACCCGGCTACCCTCGGCCGGGAGCCACCTTTCGGTGAAGATGGCGGGGCCAGAGCTACTGCTCGACTCTAACATCCGCCTCTGGGTGGTCCTGCCCATTGTTATCATCACCTTCTTCGTGGGCATGATCCGCCACTACGTGTCCATCCTGCTGCAGAGCGACAAGAAACTCACCCAGGAACAAGTGTCTGACAGGTCAGCGCCCTTTCCTCTCCGGCTGACCTCACTGCTCCGTGACCTTGGGCAAGGAAGTGCAGGGGTTATGTCGGTTTGCCTGGGTTCGCATCTCGACCTTACTGGCAGGGTGACTTTGGCCTTTACTTCCGTGTTTTACTTTCGTCATCTGTAAAATGGGAATGATAACAGTACCTGCCTCATGGGGTTAAGTTAGGTGATGTTTGTAAAGCTCTTAGCACAGGGTTTGGGACGTATTAAGTACTCAAAGACACGTTGCTGTTGATATTGTCGGGCTAGTTGCCTGTCCTCGGTGGGCTTATCTATACAGTATTCCGTCGCACCCTTTCGTTGGGAAGAGTGCCTGCCGAGTGCCAGGTGCGTTACTGCTTTTGGGTTTTGTAACTTCCAGTTAGGTGAGTGTGCTAATCCCCGTTCTACCAAATTACCGTAATGGGCAGCTGAGATGCTAAGTAACAAAGCGCTTTACAAACTGTAAAACTACCTTCAGAGATGTGAGGAGTTGTAATAATCATTTCCCTTCCTGGAGTGGAGACAACTTCTTCCTCACATGCTTCCTTACAATATTTATCTGCGGAGACAGAAATTTGAAATGGTTTTAGGTGGTGTCTAGACATGTGTCCCCTCCATAGTGAAGTAAATAACAATTTGCAGTTGTTCCAGTTATTTTCAAAGACCATCTTAGGTGAGTGCTACTATGTCATTAACACTTCCCTATGACTTATTAATCTCATTTTAACATAGAGTAAGCCTCAGGCTCAGAACTCTCTACTGGTGACAATATCTAGCTAAAATTTAATAATGTTTTATTTTTATTGTATTTAACAGTTACTTTCTTTTTGTGGCAAGTGCATTTTCATTTTCTGCAGTTTCGGTTACCTGTGGTCAACTGTGAGCTGAAAATATTAAATGGAAACTTCCAGAAATTCATATTTTAAATTGTGTGCCATTTTGAGAAGCTTGATGAGATCTCACACAATCCTGCTCCCTCCTGCCCAGGATGTGTATCATCCCTTTATCATGTTTGTCCAGTGTATCCATGCTCTCTATGCCACCCACTGTCTCAGTTATCAGATCAACCCATGTCACAGTGCTTGTGTTCAAATAAGCCTTATTTTACTTAGTAATGGTCCCAAAGCGCAAAGTGGTGATGCTGGCAATTTGGATATACCAAAGAGAAACTGCAAAGTGCTTCCTTTAAGTGAAAAGGTCACCTTGCGGTTCCTTGGCTAGGGTGTGATACTATCTGAGGTTTCAGACATCCACTGGGGGTCTTGGAACATATCCCCCAAGGGTAAGGGAGACTACTGTATTACTGGATTTCCATTTGCTGGTAATTTAAAGATTTCTTTAAATTAAAAACATGTAGGGGGCTAGCCAGATTAGCTCAGTTGGTTAGAGTGTGGCCTTGTAACACCATGGTCAAGGGTTCAGTTCCCTGTACTGGTTAGCCACCAAAACAAAAAAATGTATAGGTAGAAAAAGAGTAGTAATATAAAAAATATTAAGTATGTAATAATACAAGTGTTAGGTGAATAAGACAAAAATCCTAACATGGGATGAGAATGACTGAAGTTTGGGAAGCACTGCTTTATTATTTTCAGTTGTCCTTCCCAATTATGCTGAGAAAAAGAAGCCAACATTTATTAAACACTTACAAGCTACCATGCTGAGCACTTATATTCATGAACTTATTTAAAACTCAAAGCAATTCTATGAAGTAGTTACTGTTCTATTTTATAGACACAGAGGCTTGAAGAGTTTCTATGGTCACACATGGTGACATTCAGGACTTAAAGCCAAGTCTTCTGGTTCCCAAATCTGGGGCACTTTCTGCTATACCACAGTGGCCACTTTTATTATTTCTCTATGGCATTTGTTTCAGAACTGCCCAGAGCCAACTCCCTGGAGCTAACCTTAATAAGTCAGTTTACCACAGAATGGAAGGCTATAGAAGGAAAGTGGAGAAAACTCAGACATTCAGCATTTATTGATACCTATAGATTACTATCATCTTATCCCTACAATAGCATTGAGATAGATAATCCTAAACCGGTTTTTACAGTTGAAGAAAAGGAAATCTGGAGAAGTTAAGTAGCCTTCCTAGAATAACAAGAATAATAAAATATTGTGCCTGTACTTGAACCCAGATCGGTCTCACTCCCAGGTTAAATCCTTTTAACCACGATTTCTGCTGTCACAAGTTCTCTGCCATAATTTTCTGCCCCTGGTTCACCATGGGATTTTAGGGCAATGGTTCTGAATGGTATCAGACACAAAGCACTCTTTTCTTTTATTTATTTATTTTTTTTTTAAGATGGCTGGTAAGGGGATCTTAACCCTTGACTTGGTGTTGTCAGCACCACGCTCTCCCAAGTGAGCTAACCGGCCATCCTTATATAGGAATCCGAACGCATGGCCTTGGTGTTATCAGCACCACACTCTTCCCAAGTGAGCCACGGGCCAGCCCTAAAGCACTCTTTTCTAACCCCAAAATGGAGTTCACAGTTGGTGCTGTCTACACACAAGAACTTTTTTTTTTTTTTTTTTTTTGTCTTTTTCGTGACCGGTACTCAGCCAGTGAGTGCACCGGCCATTCCTATATAGGATCCGAACCTGCGGCGGGAGCGACGCTGTGCTCCCAGCGCCGCACTCTCCCGAGTGCGCCACGGGCTCAGCTCCACAAGAACGTTTTTTAAAAAAACAAAATACAACATAATGCTCAAGTTGTAACAATCAAGAGAAATGAAAATAATTTATAAGAAAACTTATGTTTTGTAAGTGCTTGTGCACAATCATCCTAGAATGTGTGATGCAAAAGTCAGATGCATGCACCTAGCTGTAAAATCACCTTAATTGGGATGAGTTCAATTGTCGGCTGACACAGATGTGTTGGCTACTTAAATATCACAGAAGGCAGTACTGTCTTGATGTGATTTTCCTAAATGGTGAACTACTCTTGATAAAGTTCTGAACAAAACAAAGTACAGTTTTCCCTATGTTTACTCAATGCTTGCGTACCTGGTAATTTAGTATATATAAAAACTGTGCCCCCCGCCCCAAAGGAATTAGGTATGAGGTTCAGATAATTAAAAACAATTCGGTGAGATATTCAAAAGTAGTGTGGGACATGGGACAATTCTTTGCATTGCACGACTGACTGTCTCCAGCATTGAGCGATGCTTAGCATCTCTTACCTCTAACAAATGACAGTTACATGCTTTTTCCCCTCCACCCTATCATTTTGACAATCAAAAAATTTCTACAGATTTCCATAAAGCCCCCTAGAGGACAGTACCACCCCCATGGAGAACCCCTGCTTCATAGAAAACTCTGTCTCTGGTCATAATTGGTCCATCCCCTATGTGAAATGGTTGGATCATGCCAGCTCTGACATGATGTGACTTTGTCCCACGAGATCATCACTTGCTTGGGTATAATGCCATGCATTCTGAACTGACCTAAGTCCAAGGCAAAAGATGCAAATTGTAAAACATTTCTTTGAATACAGTATAAATTTCTATTAGCCTAAGTAATCACAAAATGGGACATTGGCTTAAGTTATTAAGCTTTTACTGCTTCAAAACGTCACTAAAATTTTTCTAAAATGTATTAAACCAAAAATGAAAAATACTTAGCTAAAATATATTAGGCCATATTTGGAGACAGACTATATCTACAAAGTGATTCTCAAACATAGAGAATGTACTGACTCTTTGGAAAGGAAAAAAACCATCGTGGATTCTTAAGAATATGAAAGTCTGGTCTGAGAATTACTGACTAAAGTTTTATTCTAATGGTTTAGGGGACACTCAGCTCCTAGCCGAGGCTCCCCAGAATTGATATTAAACTCATAAGTCTGGATGCCTGCCCCCAGACAAGAGCAAACCACTCAAAAGTCAAATGTTGGTGAAAATGGAAGTCTACTCTTATTCAGGAATACCAGTGACCAGAAGGAGAGATGGTAGCTAACCTATCTCTCTGGTAAATCTGAAGGAAAATGGCCAGACTAAAGCCATCTCAATGATTCAGGTTTACTGAGGGTTTTTTTAAAGAGGGGGTTCTGGGAGTGGAACGTGGGAAATGAAAAGCAGGAGGGAGGGGCACATGAGCAGCAAGGGCTTCATGCAAGGTCTCAGGTGCAAAGTCTCGCCCAGATTCTTTCTGGTTTCTGCTCTTGTCCTTGCTGTTATCTCAGGATCCTGCTGGAGGCGTGGAATCAGCATAGCTTTATTGATGTCTTCCTTGGTTTCCCTTGGATAGAACATGCAAGTCTGCAGCTTCAGGCTGACTGGAAAACAACTTTACGTTCATGTAAATAATGTCATCTTACCCTATAACCAAGGTTCAAAATCTCAAATAAACATGAGAGAAGAGGGAACCCAGAAATGCATGCCAAGAAAAAAAACTGTCCTTTAAAAATCTTTTAGAGCTCATGTGGTTTTAGGTCCCAATATGGCTTCAGTCCTGCTTACTCCAATACTAAGAAAGGTGCGGCGCTGGGAGCGCGGCGACGCTCCCAGCGGCCGCGGGTTCGGATCCTATATAGGAATGGCCGGTGCACTCACTGGCTGAGTGCCGGTCACGAAAAAGAAAAAAAAAAAAAAGAAAGAAAATGTCTTTCAATTGCAAATTACCAAAATTTTATCTGTATAACCAGTACAAGGACTTCTTTTTAGATATTTTAGATATTCATAGAAATGAAAGCACAAAATAAAAAATTTCTTGTAGAATTTGTAGACTTTGGAGAATACAGCTGTGGATCTCAAACTGAATGTTTAGGGCTGGCCATGGCTCACTCGGGAGAGTGTGGCACTGGTAGTGCCGAGGCCGCGGGTTCGGATCCTATATAGGGATGGCCAGTGCGCTCACTAGCTGAGCATGGTGCAGACCGTGCCGAGGGTTGCGATCCTCTTACTGATCCAAAAAAACCCACAAAAAACTGAATGTTTAGAATATACAGTATAACTCAACCCCAATTCTACAAAATTGTTTGGCAGTGTAAATATAGAAGACCTAGCTGAATTTCTGTTGATCACAGTTTCTGGAAAAGTTCTGAATTTTATAAGGAACAAGTTGTTATTGTTGACCTACCATGTGCCCTGCATTCTGCTGTATGACATAAAATAAGAAAGGGAAAATAATCTAGTGCTTAGGATATCACTTTAAATGGGTTCATATATATGAAGAACTCAGTTTATAATCCTTCACTATTTTCCTTTTGCTTTTAAGCTAATGATCAAAGTACAGTGGCACCCACATGGCCTTCTATAGTCTGGCTCTTGTCCAGCTCCAAGCCTTGTTTTTACCATGTTTTCTAGAGTTCTCTTTCTTCTATCTGTATGGCCTTTTCTCGGCTCCTCAGAGATAGATTTACTCTTGCCACAGGGCTTTTGCCCATAATGTTCCCTCCAGCTCTTTGCCAAGGTAATCCCCTCTCATCTTTTTGGTTTTTTTTGCTTTTGGCAGCTGGCGTACAGGGATCCGCCTTGGTGTTATAAGGCTGTGCTCTAACTGACTGAGCTAACTGACCAGCCTCATCCTTAAGATTCCAACTTAATTCTACATCCTCAGCAAAGCTTTCTCTGAGACCTTGACTTCCCAGACTCAGTCAACTCCCCATGTTATACATTCCCATAACAGCATGCATCTCCCTTCCTAGGACAGCAATTGAATTTCACACTTATTCCTGTGGTTGATTAATGTCTTTCTCCCCAACTAGACTTTAACCTTCATGAGATATTTGCATTTTGATCACTGTTTTTCATGTCACCTAACACAGTACCTGGCACTCAGAAGTTCAAGAAATATTTGTTCAATGAAAGAATAAATCTATTATTGTACAGAATATGAGTGGAGATTTAGGGAATTAAAGTGATTTGCCGAAGACCACATAGCTAATAAGTGGCAGAGCCAGGATTTGAACCCATCTGTCTAACTCCAGAGCTTTTTTTTTTTTTTTTTTTTTAAAGATGACCAGTAAGGGGATCTTAACCCTTGACTTGGTGTTGTCAGCACCACGCTCACCCAGTGAGCGAACCGGCCATCCCTATATGGGATCCGAACCCGTGGCCTTGGTGTTATCAGCACCGCACTCTCCCGAGTGAGCCACAGGCCAGCCCAGAGCTTAAATTTTTACCTGATATTCTAGACCCAATGCTTCTGAAACTGTCAGTGGTTGGAGGAGCAGTTTTTGGCGTTTTTGTTTTTTTAACTTCTAATCAACTATAGACTGATGCTTTTGTAAAATACTTTTATCACATGTGTGGATGTGTGCCAATGCCAAATTATTATAAAAGTATCTAAACCCTTACTCTTTTTTTTTTTTCCTGGTGGCTGGCTGGTATGGGATCCGAACTCATGACCTTGGTGTTATAACACCGTGCTCTAACCAACCAGCTGAGCTAACCAGCCAGCCCCTTCTAAACCCTTACTCTCAAACATCTGTACTTATCTCATCACAGACCAGCATTGGTATGTAGGCCACACTTTGAGTTGCTTTAGACCAGCTCTCAGGGAACAGAACATAGTGTATGTCACCTTTGTAGACCTGTGTACAGAGTAGCCAACTGTACAGTATAATGAGGCCAAGAGGAAGACCAGAGAGAATTTCATGGGGAAGATAGGTCTTGAAGAAGATTTTAAGACATAGTAGGGTAGCATTGTTAAAGGAGAGGGCACTAGAGCACTCCCAGCATATGGAGAAGCTAGAATATGTATAGGGTGACAAGGGGACCCTGAGGTTACTGACTGCTTAGTTAGGTGGTTTGTACTGAGGAGGAGAGAGAGCACCAAACACAGTTTTCTTGTGTTCATTTCTGTCTGGAATCTTTTTTTCACTTTTCAGGAAGGATTTCCATTAATTTAAGGGCTATTTTTCCTTTTAAACAACTTTTTAAAACCTGAAATGATTAGTATTTTGATCTCTTCTGTTTGGTATTTGTATCTTAGTAACATCCACTTGTTGTATAGCACTCTATTATCTCTCACAATCAACTGTGTTCTAATATCACCAAATAATTTCACTTATTCATTCAAAAAGTACTTATTAAAGCTTACTAACAGTCTGAATTCTGGGTGGAGTTTCTATTTGTTGTCCATGAGATTATAAGTCTCTCAAGTCCTATGCTATTTCTGTGTAGGTATTAAAAATTTCCTTTTTCTATCCTCATTCTTTCCCCCTCCTCCCACCCCCAAGTCTTCTAAGCAGTGTCCAATTGCTACCCTTTTTACTCAGAGAAATTTCCTTCTTAGCTCATTATGGAGTAAGAAAAAGCTGAGTCCCAAATGTGCCCTCTTTAGAAATCTTTATTTGTTCAGAAACAGTCACTTCTGAAAAATATTTTTTTGAAAACCTGATGTTTTCATTAATTATGTTATATTGGTTTTAAGGACACTTGTATTTGGGAAGTTTCTATATACATCTGTTACCAAATAGGCCCTCTTTGTGTTTAAATAGGTCTCCTACTTTATTCTGTTATTTTCTTCTAGTGTTTCACTTTTAAAAATCTCGTTGTCTTGGTTGTATTTTTCAGTCAGGTCCTAATTCGAAGCAGAGTCCTCAGGGAAAATGGAAAATACATTCCCAAACAGGTACTCATTTATCTTTTATTAAAAAGCTACACAATTCACTGTTGAGGGTAGTAGATATCTGAATGTTTCATAAGGGGACTCTTGGAAAAGCTAAAGATTGGCAACTAAGTAATTAAGCTGTGGCCTGGTGCTGTTTACTGTCATTGTGACCTCACCCATCTTAGGAAATTGCTTTTAAATGTGACTCAGCTAAAGTGTCAGGTCAGCTGCCAAGTAGGCTGACAGCTCTGAGTGTAACTGCATATTCCAAGGGCCTTCTGACTAAACCTCTGGGGAGTAATTTAACAATTTGCTATGTCACAGTTCTGAGACTTAAAAAGCTTTTTTTTCTACTAGTCTTTCTTGACACGAAAATATTACTTCAACAACCCAGAGGATGGATTTTTCAAAAAAACTAAAAGGAAGGTAGTGCCCCCGTCTCCTATGACTGGTATGTTTATTCCTTTCTCTCATCTTTAAGGAAGATTTTTAACATGAGTTTGGGTGGGGGGACCAGGGAGAGTGTTGTTGTATTTAAAAGATAATAATCTAAGGGACCTTAGAAATCATCTAATACAGGATCTATAGTAAGTAGAATTCTCTTTTTAAATAAATCTTCTGGGAACCCCAGTGCATAAAGTAGATTTTAAAAAAAAAGCTCTCAGCTAATGGAGTGGGGAGGCCAGAGCCATTATTCCCAGTTCTCTCCTCATTGCATTCCTCAGGACGCAGAGCTCTGTGGAGCAAGGCTGAAAAAGCATTCCAGTCCCAGCTCCCACCCAATGCCTGGATCCTATTGCTGTGCCAGCTTCTGCCTGAAGGAGGAAAAGCTCATACTTCCCCAGATCAGCCATTTCGTTGTCAGACATGTTGTCATGTCTTGGTCCATCCTACAATTTTTACTCTTACAGATTTCTTACTTGCACTGATCCCAGTCATGCAAAAAAACAGCTTATTTCAAAAACAAAATATTTTATTGTTCTGTATTGACTGTCCTCTCATTTTAGGACTCATTTGTTTAGGTGAGATAACCAGCTATTTTAAATCCATACAAAAGGTACTGGAATTATTTTAACAAGTCTTGAAGAAAACAAAAGACCAATAAATATATGAAAAGATATTTGACCTCACCAGTCATCCACAGAATACAAATTAAAACAAGATGCCCTTTTTATCCCATTAAATTGGCAACAATTGAAAAGATTGACCAAAGCCACTGTTGTCAAAGTCAGAGGAAGTTAGGCCCTCTCACCACTGGTGGGGATGCCAAATGGTGGGGCCTTGTCGAAGGACAGTCTGACAATATCTATCAATTTTAAATGTACAAACCCCTTGACTCAGAAATTCTTCTAAGAATTTCTCTTATAGAAACATTTACATAAACATGCAGATTTAAGTACAAGATAGTTATTCCCAGCATCATTTATTGACAAAAAAAATTGGAAACAGTTTATAGGTCCACCCAAATGTGGTACAGTCACACAGTGGAATTCTATGCAGACATTGAAATATTGAAGGCTGGCTGGTTACCTAAGTTGGCTAGAGCGCAGTGTTATAACACCAAAGTCAAGGATTCAGATCCCAATACCAGCCAGCTGCCAAAAAATATATATATACATATCAAGAGATAGATATTATACCAATGTGGAAATACCATCCGTAATATATTAATTTTTTTTAAATTGAGAATCAAAATAGTAAGCATAGTATTCCTTTAGTGTGTGTGTGTATATGTGTGTGTGTGTGTGTGTGTGTGTGTGTATGTGTATAAATTATTGTATGTATATAGAAAGATGTAAAGATATGCAACGAACAGTTAAAAGTGTTTAGAGCGGGCTCGGAGGGACTGTCTACATCTATGTTTCTATGTCATTTGAATTATTTTTATAGTGAACTTGTCTTTAATTTTCTAATATTTAATTAACTAAAGATTTACAGAAAATCAGGAAAATGTCCCTGCCAAAAGGTAAAATCAGCTGGTCTCTTGTGCTCTTGTCTT
Organism: Cynocephalus volans; assembly: GCF_027409185.1. Lineage (NCBI taxonomy): Eukaryota > Metazoa > Chordata > Mammalia > Dermoptera > Cynocephalidae > Cynocephalus > Cynocephalus volans. The sequence continues at coordinate 92,186,542 of NC_084470.1, read as the reverse complement.
AGATCCCACTATGCTCACAGACATGATGAAAGGGAATGTAACAAATGTCCTCCCTATGATTCTTATTGGTGGATGGATCAACATGACATTTTCGGGCTTTGTCACAAGTAAGTTACAGACCCAGCAGACTGCATGTTTACTTCATCAGTGTTCCTGTCCCATGTTTCTATTCAAAGAAATCCAAGTGCTGCTGAGGCTAGTATCACAGGTCTTATGTTTTCTTGTGGAAACCGATTACATTCTTTGAAAAAAAAAATTTAGTAGGCTGTAATTTTATGTTTTTTGTCCCAAATTGATTCTAAATTTATGATATGGATGCCTTTTTCCTAGTAGAGACTCGGAGTGACTTGCTAGTTTGTACCAAAAACTAATTTGGTATTCTAGTTGAATAGGATAAAGGGAAGCCTGTTTCCATTTTGACTTCATTTGCTAGGTGTTGGGGTGAGTTTTCTGTCTATTTGTTCATAAGTCAATTTGATTTTAATCAATTTGGTTTCTTAGTACAATTCTGTTGTGTATATATTGCACTTAGGGTTTAATGGGTCAGTGCAAGTTTTTTCCAGATTTAGGTCACAGATCAGTTTGAGTTCCTGCTTCCTCAGCAATCTAGAAGCTGGTATTATTCAAGGAAACTAGAGCAGAGTGACATTTTGGTGTTTTTTCTTCAGAAATTGCCACAGATTTCCTTGTGGAAATCATTTTCCAAAAGCTGTTTGGCACAGAGTTCCCACCTCCTCAGGGAAAGAATATGTGCTTAAACTGTTCTAAAAATAAAACAGCTCAGAGTGGTTGTGAATTTTTTTTTCTTTGCAGCCAAGGTCCCATTTCCGCTGACCCTCCGCTTTAAGCCAATGCTACAGCAAGGAATTGAACTACTCACATTAGATGCATCCTGGTAAGAGCTTTCTTTTATTTAATGAAAACACAAGTCAAATTCTAAAACCAGTATCTCTTAAAGATTAGAATTTCCAATTTGTATACTTCACTGGAACAGGTTTCTAAAGTTTTTTTCATCAAAACTACACTCAAAATGCCACGGGTGGATTATGACAACATGAGTCTTGCAAAAGGAGAGAATGTGTCTGCCTCTTTTCTCTAGCTTCTTGGGGTTTAGGAATGCAAGGGTGGATGTGTTGATCCCAAGAAAGTTTGAAGATTAAGCCAGAAACTGGTCAAGCAAACCTTTTTAGCAGTCCCCTGGAGCTTATGGGATATTTGTGGTTGTTTTTTTTCCCAAAATACATTATTACCAATGATCACATTAATAGTTTTTGTTAGTTCCAGTCACTGTGCTGTTTTCCATATATTATTTTATGATCATAGCATCCTATGAAGTCTGTGGAGGAATGGAGATTTGACCACAAAGTCTGTCCAAATCCAGCACTCATGTTTTATTTACCAGTGTTTGGGGTTTTTTTGGCAGCTGGCCAGTACAGGAATTGAACCCCAGACCTTGGTGTTATCAGCACCACACTCTAACCAATTGAGCTAACCAGACAGCCCACTGCTGTTTTTGGTCTTTTGTTGGCTGGCTGGTCTAGTGATCTGAACCCTTGACCTGTATTTTTAAATAGTAAAATAATAAAACCTAAAATATGAAAAACTTAGAAAACAATGCTACAGTGTCTGGTGCCCAGTAATGTTGTTTCATTTGAACTCTCCAGACTGACTGGCTATGCCTTCCAAAGACGGGCATAAAAAGAAGCCAAACAAGAAGAGGAGGAAGTCTTGGGGCTGGCTAGTTACCTCAGTTGGTTAGAGAGTAGTGCTGATAACACCAAGGTCCAGGGTTCCATCCCTGTACCAGCCAGCCACCAAAAAAAAAAAAAAAGAAGAAGAAGAAAAAGAGGAGGAGACGAGTAATAGGCAATGGGGTCACCAGTGGTAATCTTGACTCACTACTTGGTTTGAGCAGAGCCATCTCTGGTTGTAAGGGAGGGGCAGGACAGACCAGATGCTGGGAGAATCTTGGCTGTACACAGCTCTACTGGAGGAGAAGCGCTGTGCTTTCTATGAGTAGCATGATTCTGTTAAACTTTTACCTTCCAGTTTTATTTGCCTTCCAGTCTAAACAAAAACTTCATGGGTTGGTATCTTTTCTCAGTGTCTGGGCAGGTATGTGACTGGCATCCTCACATGGACAAAGGGGAGTCTGGAGCCTCAGTGTACAAGTTCTGTTGTAGATAGAGCAATGACATTACATACAGATGGGTCATTTACTCACCTGCAGCCTGACGGAGTATCCAGAATGGACTCGTGCTGTTAAGTCACCCAAGTATTGAAATGAAGTGTAGAATCTTTCATTTATGTATCATTTTTCATATTCCTTTTTGTTTTTATTATTTGCAAACATACTTATTTTATGGGGACAGGGTAAGAAACCTAAGGAAGCCTTGGGGATAAAGTTCAAATTTGAAATGGCTCTTCCAGTAGCAGTAGTCCTCAGTGTTGCAAGTATTTCCTGAAAGTCACCTCTAATCCTTTCTTGTAAGTATGGAATACACTGACACCTATGATTTCCTCTAGAGAATGGGATTCAGGACAGGAGGCCTCCTTCAATTTTTATTTAATATACTTCTGTATTGGTAAGACTGCCTTAACAACTTGTATTTCTTCCTTTGGTTGTGGTTTGGATGAATATAGCCTGTCCCGGGGGATTTCTTTACATACACTGAACATCCTTAGTTGGTAGAAAGATGTGAACTACATTAATTTCTGAAAACAATAACTACCTACACTGTTTCCCTTTTCCCTTGCTAGGGTGAGTTCTGCATCCTGGTACTTCCTCAATGTTTTTGGGCTTCGGAGCATTTACTCTCTGATTCTGGGCCAAGATAATGGTAAGAAGCATGTCAGGTTTAGTAAACAAATACTTCAGTAGGTGAATCAACCATACTAGACTCAGAAAAATCATATAGGTTATGCTATTTGTTAGCATAGTCAAATACGAAGAAATATTCCTTAAGTTCCTGAGATACTCTGAAAGAGTCTTAAAAATTCCAGGGGTCAAACTAAGATCTGAATTCTCCCTGGCAATCACTGGAACAATATTTGGTTCCCGAAAGTCTGAAACCTTCATGTGAGGGATCCAGCACCAGCAATGTAAGCCTGTAAATCTGAAGCTTAAAGAAGGCCTGGTTTAGTCAGTTAGTTTGTTGACTAGAGTCCTTGCCAGTACTAATCCCAGCTCTCTTATTTAATGGCTGGGACCTCAGACAAGTTACTTAACCACTCTAATCCTCTGTTTGCTTATCTGTACATAAGGACCTTCATAGTTTACCCGTGGAGTTGTTAGGAGCAGATGAAAGCACTTAGTGAAATACTTGGGATATTGTAATAGTTGCTCAATAACTGGTGGCTATTGTTATTGTTGTTGAAATTTGAAATAAAGTTTAGAGCTTCCTTCAGTTATCTCTCTCCTCCTCCTGTTATCATCCCCATTTTTCAGGAATGGTAAAGTGACTTTCTCAGGGTCATATAGTCAGTGGGTGACAGGGCCAGTCAGTGAACTTGTCGTCCAGTTCTCTAACCCGCTACTGAGCAGCTATAAGTTCTGTGTGAGGCCCCCTAGTGCTGGGGTGCTTACTGAGCCTGGCACTCATGTAAGTGTGTCTTGTGCTGCAGCCGCTGACCAATCACGAATGATGCAGGAGCAGATGACTGGAGCAGCCATGGCCATGCCCGCAGACACCAACAAAGCTTTCAAGGTACACGTGTTTTGCTTTCCAGAGCTGTGGTGAGGCTCTGAAAGGTGTTGCTGGAGAGTTACTTTAACATTGGATTCCATGCAGCGTGTGTAGTGTGGTTCCATCATTTGAATTTAAATTTAGCAAAAATATAGTTTACATGATTCTTCTTGAGGCAGAATTATCTATTAGATAAATTGGAGATTTTTAGCACTTTTACTTGTTTTTAAATGCTCACCCGAATTTAATCCACACTATAAATGAAGCTGTAGAATAGTCAAATCAGAGGTACCAGGTAAACATTTGGAATATTTTGGACCCCATAGACATCAAATGTAAATTGTACTTAAAAATTCAATACGTAGAGCCTTTTCGTGAAAGGATTCTGGAATTTTTAAAATCCAGTATAATTTTTGTACAACAAAATCTCACTGATTTTTCGTGATAAAAACTAGAAATAGAAGGGAACTTCCTCATCCTGATGAAGGACATTTTTGAAAAACCCACAGCTAAGGCCGGCCCGTAGCTCACTTGGGAGAGCATGGTGCAGATAACACCAGGTCAAGGGTTAAGATCCCCTTACCAGTCATCTTTAAAAAAAAGAAAAAGAAAAACCCACAGCTAACATCATACTCAGTGGTGAAAGACTGAAAGCTTTTCCCCTAAGATGAAGAACAAGACAAGGATGTTTTCTCTTGACGCTTCTATTCAACATTGTACTGGATGTTCTGACCAGGGCAGTTTCACAAGAAAAAGAAATAAAAGTCGTGCAGATTAGAAAGAAAGTAAAACTATCTCTTTTTCAGATGACATGGTCTTGTATATAGCCTATCCTAAGGAATCCACAAAAAAACTATTAGAGCTGATAAACAATTTCAGCAGTTTTAGAATATAAGATCAGTATACAAAAATCAGTTGTATTTCCACATATTGGTAATGAAGAATCTGAAAATGAAGTTAAGAAAACAATTCCACTTATAATAATATCAAAAAGAATAAAATACTTAGGAATAAATCTAACACAAGAAATGCAAAATTTTTGCAGTGAAAATTACAAAACATTGCTGAAAGAAATTAAAGAAGACCTAAATAAATGGAAAGACACCCATGTTCATGGATTGGAAAATTTAATATTATTAAGATGGCAATACTCCCCCCAAATCAATTTACAGATTCAACACAGATCCTATTGAAATGCCACCTACCTTTCTTACAGAAATTGATCGGAAGCTGATCCTGAAGTTCATATGGAAATGCAAAGGAACCAAAATAGCCAAAAAAAATGTCGAAAAGAAGAAAAAAGTTGGAGGACTTACACTTCCTGATTTTAAAACCTACTACAAAACTACAGTAATTGAAACTGCAGTACTGGCATAAGGATAGACATTTAGATCAATGGCATAGAAATTGAGAGTTCAAAAAGAAACACATACATTTATGATCAGTTGATTTTCCAGAAGGGTGCCAAGACAGTTCAGTGGGGGATGAGTAGTTCTTTCAACAAATGGTGCTGGAAAAAGGACATTTACATGCAAAAGGATGAAACTAGACACCTACTTCACACCATGTACAAAAATTAAGTCAAAATGGGTCAAAGACCTAAGTATTTCATGATTCTACTTATATGAAATATCTGGAATAGGGAAATTCATAGGTTAGTGGTTACAGAGGCTTGGAGGAGGGGACAGTGGGGAGTTATTGCTTTCTGGGTATAGAGTTTCTGTTTAGGGGGATGAAAATTTCTGGGAATAGTAGAGATGGTTACACAACATTGTAACTATAATTAATGCCACTGAATTGTATAACTAAAATAGTTAAAAGTGGCGAATTTTATGTTATATATTTTACTACAATAAAAAGATTTAAAAATTTTTTAAAAATATGTGTCTGGGGGGGGTATATATGAATGTGTGTGTGTGTATATATATATATATATTTTTTTCTTTTTCTTTTGTTTTTTTTAAACGGCTGGCCAATAAGGGGTCTGAACACCTGACCTTGGTGTAAAAAAATAAAAATTTTTAAGTGGGTCAAAGACATAAACTTAGTTAAAACTAGAATACCCTTAAAAGAAAAGATAGCTGTAAATCTTTGTGACCTTGGATTGGATAGTGATTTCTTAGATATGACACTAAACGCACAAGCAACAAAAGGAAAAATAAGTAAATGGGACTTTGACGAAATCAAAACTGTTATGCCTCAACACTATCAAGAAAGTGAAAGACAACCCACAGAATTTGAGAAAATGTATACACATCATCTATCTGATAAGGGTCTAGTATTCAGAATATATAAAGAACTCTTAGAACTCAACCATAAAAAGACAATCCAGTTAAAAAATGAGCAAAGGTTTTGAATAGACATTCCTCCAATGAAGATATACAAATTCCAATAAGTTTATGAAAAGATGCTCAACTTAATTAGCCATCAGAAAATGCAAATCAAAACCACAGTGAGATACTACTTCACACCCACTCAGATGGTTACAGTCAAAAAGATGGACAATGGGCCGGCCCGTGGCTCACTTGGGAGAGTGTGGTGCTGAGAACACCAAGGCCCCGGGTTCGGATCCCATATACGGATGGCCGGTTCGCTCACTGGCTGAGCGTGGTGCTCACAACACCAAGTCAAGGGTTAAGATCCCCTTACCGGTCATCTTTTAAAAAAAAAAAAAAAAAAAAAAAAAAAAAAGATGGACAATAACAGGTGTTGGTGAGGGTGTGGAGAAAGTGGAACCCTCAGACATTGCTGGTGATGCTGCAGCCACTTTGGAAAGCAGATTTTACCATTCCTTAAAAAATTAAATAGAGTTTCCTTATGACCCAGCAATTATATTCTTGGGTAAATACCAAAGAGAATTGAAAACATATATCCACACAAAAACTTATATGAGAATATTCAAAGCACTATTGGTAATAGTGAAAAAGTAGAAATAACCAAAATGTTCATCCTCTGATGAATGGATAAACAAAATGGATTATTTTGGAATATATGTACATTGTATATACAACAGAATACATAAAAATAAAAAGCTATAAAAAGAATGAAGTACTGAATCATGCTCCATACAGCAGGGATGAACCTTGAAAACATGCTAAGTGAAAGAAAACAGTAACAAAAGGCCATATATTATGTCCAGAAATAAATGAATCCAAAGAAATAGAAAATAAGGTAGTAGTTGCCAGTAGTTGGGGGAGTGTGTAATAGGGACTGTCTGCTATTTGGTATGAGGTTTCTTTTCGTACTGCTGAAAGTGTTCCAGAATTAGACAGTGGTGATGTTTGCACATATTTGTGAATATACTAAAAACCTCTAAATTGTACACATTAAAAGGGTGAATTTTATGGTATGTAAATTATATCTGAAACCACACCTAACATTTGTATTGCACATTAACTTTCATATAGCATTTTTTAAAAACCACTGATTTAAGGCAAAAGTAGTCAGATCAATAGAATATTTGAGAAATGTAATTTCTTGGAAAATTCTACAAATTTGTTTTTGCTCAGCATATTAATAGCATACATGCAAATGATTATAACTGAAAACAGGTTTATAGTTCACACTATCATAGTCTTGCTTCCAGTAATGAAATCATCAATTACTGGACTACCACAAACTGTAGTGAAATGCCATTATATATTTGGACATAAGGTTGAAGGAAATGTTCTCAGGCCCTTAAAAGTATTCCCAGTGACTTATGCTAAACCATCTTTGACCCTGCACAACTTAAACCAGATGACAAGTTCCTTGATGAGAGGGCTCAGAATCACAATGCACTAATTTATCTGTGGAATGTTCCTCAAGGGTAGTATGGAGCACGAAGCAGGTGCTTAGTGAGCATGAGCCGATCGACAGTTAAGAACTGGGGCTTTGGAGTCAGACCAAAATTTAAATCTCAGCTCCATTAGTTACTAGTGCCAGTGACCCTGAACAAATTATTTGACCTCTCTTAGCCTTAGTCTCCTTATCTGTAAATTGAGGCAGGGGGGAGAGGGGATAGCACCACCTACCTCATAGGATTGAATGAACTTATACATATAAAATAGTTTACCCCAGTGTGTAGCCCAGAGTAGGTGGTTGAAAAAGGTCAGCCACAGCTGTCAGTAACAAGCCCTTCTCTTCCTGCCCTGGTATTCTATTTCTTTGCAGACAGAGTGGGAAGCTTTGGAGCTGACAGATCACCAGTGGGCACTAGATGACGTCGAAGAAGAGCTCATGGCCAAAGACCTCCACTTTGAAGGCATGTTCAAAAAGGAATTACAGACCTCTATCTTTTGAAGACCAAGCAGGGATTAGCTATGCAGGAACTTGGAGTAGCACTTAACCTTGTAACTTTCGTTGGAGCTGGCGCCTCTCAGAATAAAAAGGAGGATGCAAGGGCTGGCGGGTGTGCAGCAAGGCTCGTTCTTGTCTGAGATGGGTTCCCCTTTATGTTTGAAACTAGAGGAAATAGGAGGAGTATACTTGGTGGCTATTTTAAAAATATTTTAAATTTTACTTCTGGTGACTCTAGTAATGACAGTCAGAGAAAGGGGGAAAACTCAAGCTACTGATAATATATAAAAATTTAGCAAAAATTCAGTCCTCAGAAGAAGCATTATCAATTATAGCTAATTACTGTGTACAGTCAGTCTGACTTCTAACAACAGTAGATTCCTGTTTTCTTGGAATCCAAAAACCCTGCTTTTTACCTTTAATTTTTTGTTAGTATTTTTAACTTTCTTTACAAAAGTGACACATTTTCACTACCAAAAACTTAGAAACTATGGATTAGCAAAATGAATCTCTCTGCATTGTTCATTTTGAGCCTGCAGAATGACATAGGGAGCAAAAGTGTCAAAACCTTACTCAAACTCTTTTCAGAGTGACTACCCCAGGCCGGGACAGACTTAGCAAACCTCTTATATCCGTTAATACTGTCCAGTGAAAATTGGTGACCCTAAGGCACTGCAGGATTATCAAAAGTGCCTTTGGGATCATCAAAGACAGGTTAAATAATACAAGGTTTTGATCCGGACTTCAGAATATGTCAAATCCATTGACAAATCAATGGTGCTGTACTGTGAATGGCTACTCAGTTGAACAAAAGACCTCATTTCCCAGTTATTCTGGACGAGAGAGTGTTCACATATCGCTGTAAGAAGGAAGAGAGGGCAGTTGCTGGCAAACACACAGGTGAGGGTTGCCCGGGAATAATTCTGTCTGGATTAATGGTCCCAGGGAAGTGGCAGGGTGCCATTTCTGTACTGAGAGTTGGATGTAACTTGCATGTTGAGCTCTGTAATCAAGAACAAATGACTCTTGACTTTACAAATTAAACCATCCTGTTTTCTCTTCTTTGCCTGTGAAAGTGTTGCCTCTGTGGATCACTGATGGGCTTCTGCCAATAGTCGTGAGTGTCTGGACCAGTGCTGGGGAGTCTAAAGTGAAAGAGATGTGACCGTTGCCCTCAGAGAACTTGTAAAAGGAAGACACAAAAGAGAGTGACCTTTTCTTGAGGTCACAGAACCTCTTTGAGAATCTGACTGAAGCTGACTCTTCCCTCTAGAGTAACACACGTGGGCCCAGACACAAAGATTTCCCAGGTAACCCAGGCACATTGACAGACCCTCTAAGGCCATTCATAATGACCCACAGACCCAGGTTAAGAAACCCTGACCCTTAAATATAGTTAAAATACTGCTTAGGAGCCAGCCTGTGGCTCACTTGGGAGAGTGTGGTGCTGATAACACCAAGGACACGGGTTCGGATCCCTATATAAGGATGGCTGGTTTGCTTACTTCAGAGAGCGTGGCGCTGACAACACCAAGTCAAGGGTTAAGATCCCCTTACTGGTCATCTTCAAAAAAAAAAAAAAAAAAAATACTGTTTAAACCAAATATTAAAGGAGCAAAGATTCACAGATAAACCGATCTTTGACCTAGGCCTTGGAAGAAGGGGGAACAGAATCAGCAAAGGCCTGCAGATTGAAATGTCCACAATTCATTGCACCCTGAGGAAGTGGGGAGTGGTACAGTATGTATCGGGAAGGTCAAAGTTGGGCAGGAATGAAAATAGTAATTGGTGATTGAGTGGTGCCACCCTTGTGATTGAGTGACTGAGTGGTGTTCCTACAAGGCAGCATCAAGGCATTTGAGTCTACTTCTTCACCCACACAAGGTTTGCTTTTTTCCCTGGTATCAAAGTTGAATGGTTGAATGTGTGACTTTCCTGACCCATCATAATGGTGGTAAATGCGCATGTCCTTGGTACCAGCAGGTTTAGTGGAAAAGCCAAGTTTGTCTTCGCAGACTCTTCCCAGAACCAGCATACAAGTTCAGAAAGCAGTGCTTATTGTGTGTATTTCTTGGAGTTCAATTTGGAACAGGCTATAAATTAGCATTTTATCTTTCCCACTAACCTGGACTTATCACCTAAACCATTTAGGACACCATAAATATCCACTTACTGATCATGGTATAGAAAATACTATGCAAGGAAAGCTAAATATTGATAGTCAACTGTACAGCACAACTCAGAAAAATAACTTAGATTTGAGGACAGTAGGTAAATGTGCACTTAGGGGCAAAAGTCAGCTTGGTTCCTCTGTTCAGTGTGTAAGGTTTTTGATGGGCATATGTATATGTGAAGAACTGGGTTAGCAATATTGCAGTTGCAAGTGACAGAAACTGAACTCGACCTGACTTAAGCAATTAAAATAGAAAGGATATAAATTGACTTGGTAACTACCTCCCCCCACCAAAAATAAATAAATAACTCAACCATCTCAACTACCCACTGAATTTTGAAATAACAGGTCATCACAACAGGTCATCTCCTGGAGTCATGAGTTTTTCATTTCTACGTGTTCTTTTACTCTGGCTTGTTTTCTAAGACTTAAATCCCAGAAAATCAGAATGTGTTCTCTTTCTTGTCAACGATGACTCATTTAACGGTCTTTTCTATATCAGAGACAGAAATATATTTCCACTGAAATTTTCTTTTTTACTCTGCAACTCTTGAAGGTAACCAGGCGCAGAAAGACAAAAACTTTCCTTTGAAGAGTAAATGTTACTGGCACTTGGTCCTTTTCTTTCTTTCTTTTTTTTTTTTCTCTTGTTTGTAAAAGTACAAGTCCTAAGATTCGAGATACGTTGTTGAATTCTGTCTGGTTTCCTATCCTAAACAAACCACAATTGGAGGTGCCAAATTAATTCTAAACAAATTTGTTTCTGGGCACCTGCAGGGGACATGGGCCCTTAATCTTCACGTACAAGAATGTTTATTCGCCTCTGCTGGAAAGAAACGCAGGTTGGAAAGTCGAAGGTTAGTCAGTGGAGGAGAAAAATGGGGTACAAGCTCTCAAGATGATGGAAGAAAGAAATGAACCCTGCACATATTTTCCCTGGCAATCTGAGAGAACTGCCAAGTTTGGGTCAGAGGTCTAATTTAACTAAGAGTACCATCTTGCTCTTTTTAGGTTATCACAATCTCGGTGAAGCAGGTGATCGTTCCTAACTTAAAAGAATTTCCAAATTACAAACCCAAAATGAAAGCATGCCACATAAAGCAAACTGTGAATATCCAACAATTGCTTGAAATTTAACGGGGTGTCAAGTCTGTTTATGATATCAATACAATTTTATTAAGAAGAAAAAAATGGGGCTGGCCAGTTAGTTCAGTTGGTTAGAGCATGGTGCTGCTAACAGCAAGGTTCAAGGTTTGATCCCTGTACCAGCCAGCCAACAAAAAAACAAAAAATAATTAAAATGTCCAGTGATCAGCTGGCTTCAAGCACAACTGGATTAATGGCCTCAAATGATGTCATTATGACTCAGTTGCTTTCTCAAGTCTGCTTTCTTCTATTCTCAGGCAATCTGTCTTCTCATGGAGAAACCAGCTTAGTAACCCCAGTGAAAAGAAAGGGCCCCTTTCTTTAAACTTTCAGCAAAAGTCAGGATTGCATCTAACTGACCTGGGTTGGGTCATGTGCATATTCCAGGAACTGCTTAGCCTCTCCTAAGTAAACTACAATGATTAGGGCCGGCCTGTGTCTCACTTGGGAGAGTGTGGTGCTAATAACACCAAGGCCACGGGTTCAGATCCCTATATAGGGATGGCCAGTTAGCGTGGTTCTGACAACACCAAGTCAAGGGTTAAGATCCCCTTACCAACCATCTTTAAAGAAAAAAATAAAAAAGTAAAATAAACTACAATGATTGAAGCAGGACAGAGTGATTCCCCAAAGGAAAACGGGTTCTGTTGTCAGAAAAAAAGTGGCATGGGTACAAGGCAAGAAAAATAATGTTTTACTCTTTAATCACCAACTGTCTAGAATGTTCCCAAAAGGAGGTACTGCCCCTGTCCTTTACCGGATTTCTGTGATGTGCTCAGTGCCATGCTAGATCTTTTCAGATCTTTCTGTTCATTCAAGAAATATTGAATGTGTGTTGCAAGGCATTGCACATGAGCAAGACTCACTCGCAAACCTCTATGTTGGAGGCCAGGACAGGGATAGTGCAAGGGAGGCTGTGGGAATGTTCTGCAGGTCATCCAACCAAGCTGTGTGGGCAGGGAAGCCTTCCCAGCAGAAATGTCATCTCAATTAAGATGTGAAGGATCACAAGGAATGTGCCAGAGAAATATATAAAGAAAGGCTATTCCAGGCAGAGACAACAGTGTGCGCAGAGTACCGATAGCAAAGGTAGTGGTGGTTTTCAAGAAACTGAAAGACCTGCATGACCCTGAAGTGCAGAAAATAAACGTTGATGAGCATTGGATTGTGTACTTTAAATGGGTGTATAGTATGGTGTGTGAATTATAGTTCAATAGGACTGCTTCAAAAAACCAACAAAAGAAACACATGACCTGGCAGCAGTAGTGCCAGATGGCAGAGGATCTTGTAAGTCATCCTGCAGAGGTGGGAACTTGATCTGGTGGTGGCAGCAGGGAGACTTTGGGAGGGACTGAAGTTAAGGGATTTGCTGCTGGGCAGGGAGGGGCAGAGGCGGGTGTGAGGAGTGTTGGAGTGAGAGTGGATGGTAGTGAGGTCTGGGAGAGAGGGATGGCCTTGAGGCCATGTGGACAATTGGCTCCTGCTTTCTTGCACTCACTGCATGGCTTTGCATAAGGCACTTCCCCTCTCTTGGTCTCCCCATCTGTCAAAAGGGGATCAGATGGTGCAGCCAGTTTGGAAAAGTCTGGCAGGTCCTCAAAAGCTAAAACATCAAGTTTCCATGTGGAATTCCCAGCAGGTCCACTCCTAGGTAGATAAAACCGTCAGGTACTGCTGATCTTGAGCTGAATGATAAGTGGCTAAATGATGAACCAATTCATCTGCTCACTTAGAAACTCAAATTGGCCTTATTTTTATTTTTTATTTTTATTTTTTTGGTTGCTAGCTGGCTGGTCCTGGGATCTGAACCTTTGACTTTGGTGTTATAACACCACACTCTAACCAGATGAGCTAACAAGCCAGCCCAACCTTGGCTTATTTTAAAGAAAATATTTCTGTCTGTGTATGAGTTTTAAATGCAGAAACTGAAACGGGGACTTATTATTGCCTTTAATAACTTGATGTCACCAGAACAGCTCAAGCATAAGTAAATGCTGCCATGTAGACCTGCTCTAAGAGGAAGACACCAGAATATTTCTTGCAACTGTGTAATAATTACAAAAACAGTAAATGAAAGGTAGGCGGGCACGGAGAAAGAGGCAATAATCTAAATGTCCATCAACAGGGTATGAGTAAAGAAAAATGAAAACACATGTCCACCCAAAAACTTACACACAAATATTCATAGCAGCATTATTCATAATAGCCTCAAAGTAGGAAACAATCCAACTGTCCATGTATTAAAGAATGGATAAATAAGATATGGTATATCCATACAATGAAATATTATTCAGCATTAAAAAGAATGAAGTACTGATGCTACGACACAGATGAACCTTGAAACATTATAATAAGTGAAAGAAGCCAATCTCAGTAGAGCACATACATAATCTCATTTTTTCGAAATGTCCAGAATAGGAAAATCCACAGAGACAGAAGGTAGATTAGTGGTGACCAGGGCTTGGGAAAGCAGGATGGGAAGTGATTGCTAATGTGTAGTGAAAATGTTCTAAAACAATGTGGTAGTAGTTGCACAACTCTGTGAGTATACTAAAAACCACTTCAAATAGGTGACTTATGGCCTGTAGATTAGATCTCAAACCTGTTCCAAAGGCAGAGGGGAGGGCTGGCCTGTGGCTCACTCGGGAGAGTGCAGTGCTGATAACACCAAGGCCATGGGTTTGGATCCTACATAGGGATGGCCGGTTCGCTTACTGGGTGAGCGTGGTGCTGACAACACCAAGCCAAGGGTCAAGATCCCCTTACCGGTCATCTTAAAAAAAAAAAAAAAAAAAAAGGCAGAGGCAGTAGGGGAGGGCCTTAAGCCCTTGGCAGCTGGCATCAAGGTCTCTCATGATTGTGGCTCTTGTAGGCTATCCCAGACTGCAGATGAGGAGATCAGGGAGACACCTGCAACTGCCAAGTGCAAAGGGCACTCGGGGTCAGCTGGCATGGTCCTGAGCCTCTCATGCACTTTCACCCTGGCCCTGTCACCCCTCCTGCTGGCCCTGCTTCCACCCTGGCCCCACCTCTCTGTCTCCCTTCCTGTTCTCTCTGCTCCTCTACCTCACTGGAGTCAGCCTGGGAAGCTCAGCAGGGTTCAGCAACATGGGTTCTGCACAGTGCCACTTCCAAGAATGGCAGGTGCCTAATAAATAAAACATTTTATTTCTGCATCCTGCTCACAAAATGGTTGAGCCAGCTCTTTGCAATCTTTTTCTTTCTCCTGTTTCTTTTTAAATCTTTTTTTATTTTTAATGTTTTATTATGGGAAATTTCGAACATACAAGAATGGAAAGAGTAGTATAATGAACTCCCACGTGCATATCACCCCGTTTTAATAATTATTAATATTTTGCCAATCTTCCTTCATGTATCTCCCAAACCCACATTTTTTTTTTTTTTTTTTGGGCAGGGGGGCTGGGATATCTTAATATGCCAGATACTATATCATTTCACACACAAATATTTAGTAGCTATTTGTAACAGGTAAGAAATCTTTTAAACATATCACAAGGCTATTATCTCACCTGATACATGCTTATTCTTTAATGTGTTCTAATACCCAATCCATGTTCAGATTTCCCCAACTGCCTTAAAATGTCTTTTTATAGTGTGTATGTGTGAATGAGAATCCCAGCAAGGCTCCCACGTGGCATTTGGTTGCTATGTCTCTTAAATCTCTTTTATAACAGTTTCCCTCCCCCTACCTGTTTTTTCAAGGCATTCATTTGTTGAAGGAACCACGTTATTTGTTCCTTCTGTAGAATTCTGTGTATCTCTGAAAATATTCTTGACTGCATGGGAAATCAAATTTCCAGATTGTTTTTTACTTTAAAGAAAGACTGAGGAATGAATTAATGATTGATGTATAAAAAATGAAGCCAATGAAAAACCAAGCATTATTTACTGGAAAATATTGCAGGAAAAACAAGATATCTAGAAAAGGAATTATAATCACAGTGCATTTCTTGAATTAGCTTGAATAATTGTTTCACAGTTCTAGTATTGTAAATGCAGATAATAATATACACAAAAATGTACAGGAAAATGTGGAAAGTAATATAAGAGCTAAATATTCATATTATCTTCATAGTAATCAATAGAGAAAACCTAAAACTGAATGAAATTAACATTAGCAGTATAAGTCTGATGCTTAGAAAACAGATACAAATATCAGAAGACATAACCAGAAATACCAGAAAGTGTTGAAAATGACTGCTTCCAAGGAGTGGGAATTGAGAGTGAGAGGGAATGTGGTAAGGAACTGTTGATTTTAAAGTAAGGATCAGGGCCAGCCTGTGGTTCACTTGGGAGAGTGTGGTGCTGACAACTCTAAGTCAAGGGTTAAGATCCCCTTACCAGTCATCTTTTAAAAATAAAAATAAAAAAAATAAAGTAGGGATCAGATTTTTTTATTTATTCATTTATTTATTTTTTATTTTACTTTTTTTTTTTTTTGGCAGCTGGCAAACCATTAAGGCTTAATTTGACCAGTGGAGTGTACCAGTATAACTTCTCATGCCTTCAGAGTTCAGGACAGTAGACAGAGCACTGAGAAGTTCACCAGCCTGCACCATCTTCCACCTGTTCTGCCTTTTGTTTATTTGCTCATGCCTGCCAGAGCAACCAGCCAGAACGAAAATGCCAGCCAACTGTCCTGGGCATTGTCTAAGCAGAGAATTCCTTGTTGCCACCCACCTCCCCATTGCCTTTTCTTCTCTCTCTCTTTCCCTGGGAGCTTGCAAGGTACTCCTGGGTGGGAGCGCCCAACAACCTCCAACTCTGTCGGTTTGAAGTCCTTTCAACAGAAATCCAAGCTGGAGGGCCTGTTTTCATAGATTCAACTCCTAACACAGCAGGGGCCACGTGGAAGCCCGGGGTTTTTTTTTTAATCTCCCCTTCTCTCCTCTTTTAGAGGGGCAGGATGGTGTCATCACCATTAAGAGCGCTAGCTCCAAAGTCAGACTTGTGGCTTGGCCTCTTAGTTGCAGTATCGCCTCCAACAAGTTATTTAACCTCTCTGAGCTTCAGCTTGCCAGCTGTAAAATGAAGAGTATAACAATACATAAGGTTATTATGAGGACTTAGACTAATGCAAACTAATGCAGGGGCTGGCCATTTAGTTCAGTTGGTTGGAATTACAACACCAAAATCAAGGGTTTGGATCCTCATACCAGCAAGCAGCCAAAAAAAAGAAGAAGAAGAAGAAGAAGAATGCATTTAGGTGTGTAGCATGGTTCTTGATAGACTAAGTGTCTGGGAAATGGGAGCTATTGACCACCAGCTGTATACTTGGAATCATCTCCCACCCATCCCTGCCATCCCAGTCTCCCGGATGATGCTGGGAGCTCCTTCTGGAGCTGAGATAATGCCCACCAGACACCTGGTGCCTCATGTTTCCCATTTACATTCACCTCCACCCCAGCCAGTTTCCTCTTTCCTCTTTTAGGATCAGCTTTCATCTTGGCCTCTGGCCAAAGGGATCATAATCTCTCTTGCCTTTGTCTGGAATCTCAGAACCCCTGCCAATTGGTGGTTTGGAAACACAATGGGATTGGGTTTCTGGCTCCAAAGAGGGCAGCAGTAGGAAGTCCTATGTGGATGGGGGTTGGGCCCACACCCGCCCTCCTCAGGAGAAACTGAGGAAGGGAACCAGGCCATATCCGAGCCTGCTGAGGGAATCTCAACATCTCCAAAAGAGGCTCATCAGAGAGTTCACAAGGGATCTGGGCCCCTCAGCTTCTGTAGTGGGCCCCTAGGACTGCTCTCTCACCAAGAGTGCCCATGGGGGAAAAGATGTAGGTCCCCCAGAGGAAATTAGGTTGCTGCCAGAAACGGGAATGGATCTTGGACAACCCCCCAAAATGTCAATTATCTATTATATATAGAATCAGAACCAGACAACAACTGGCTAGATCTAACAAGATAAAATAAACAACAAATGTAGAATCCTACATTTAAGGTCAACTACATGTAAAGACATGAGGAAGACCTAGTAGATCAATATTGGGTAACATAATGATGTGGCTTCCAGAAACATTAATTCATTGTGAGGCCATATTAATGGAGGAGTAGAATCAAGGAAAGAGGAGGTGAAAGTTCAGCTTTATTTCCAACTGGGTTCATTTCTAAGAGGCATACTTTAAGGGAGACATTGTTGAGATGGTAAGAATCAAACAGAGGAGAGATGCCACAATGGTGAGAACCCAGAATCCTGTCCTACAAGGAAAGGCTGAAATAATTGAAAGTGTTTAGCCTGGAGAGAGAAGACACCAGAGAAATGAGAAACCCTTTTACAATCCTGAAGGGGCTCCTACAAGGAAAACAGTAGAGCTGGTCAGAAGTTATGGTGAAATGGGAAAAGCCCACACCCTTTCCCGGAGTCAGGAGGACTGGATGTAGGCCCCACCATTTACCAGCTATTAGGGACTAGACACTCTTCCAACTGCAACATGTCAGACACACTGAGAGCTGAGTATTCCTTTTCTGTGAGAGCCAGAGGTAGGAAACCACTGGGTGGGAGATTTCAGCTCAACCCTGGAAAGACTATTCTTTCTTTTCCTTTTTTTTTGGTGGCTGGTCAGTACAAGGATCCAAATCCTTGACCTTAGTTGCTATAACACCACACTCTAACCAACTGAGCTAACCCGACTTTTTCTTTTTTTAGTGAAATTTATAGTTTTTACCTCTGATCACAAAAGAAATACATGGTTGTATGTACAGAATATTGGTAAACAGAAAAGCAAAATTAGGTAAAAATCACATCAGCCACTATTTACCTTCTAATATTTAGGTATGAAATGGATGGATGGACAGATAGATTGGTAGATATTAACAAAAAAGGGGTCATACAAATAATTAACTCAGAGAATTAGAGTATAAGCATGTAAGGATGTATGTATTGGCATGTAAGGATGTTTACTGAAGTTTTGTTTCTAGTAGAAAAGAAAAAGTTGTAAGCCACTTGATTACCTATCAATAGGGAAATTCTGGGAATATTTGGGTAAATGACAGTACATCTCACCATGCAAAGTGTGGAGCTTATCAAGTATTGCCTTCAAAATGTTTCCAACATATATTTGCTTTTTTTTTTTTTTTAAAGATGACCGGTAAGGGGATCTTAACACTTGACTTAGTGTTGTCAGCACCACGCTCTCCCAAATGAGCCATGGGCTGGCCCTTATATTTGCATTGTTCAAGGCAAAACAATGTTGTAAAATAACATACATAGTGTGATCGCCTTTTTATAAAAATATGTATGCATATGTGTGTTTTCATAAGCAAAGGATTGGTGCTAACAGTGGGTGCGTGTGGGGGACAGAGTTAGAATGGCCAGGGATAAGACAATTAACTCGTTCTTTGAACATTTCCGTGTTATGAGAATTAAGAGTCAGCATATGTTCCTTTTATAATTCAAATGACTAAAATTTAAATAAATAACCACCTTCCCTGGAAATTTCTCCATGCCATTAAAGGTTCTACGTAATTTTTGATAACCACATGAATTTCTTGTGTGGGTTTTCCTTAACGGATTGAACCTCATGATGGATGTTTAGTACGTTAAGAGCTATCCAAAGAGGGACCTGGGGTATTTTGACAGTGTCTATCAGTCCTGCAAATGTGCAGACCCATAGATCTAACCATACCTCAGCTAGGAAATTATCTGATAGGATCATAGTGCATGTGCACAGAGATGTCTATGCAAGAATGACCCCTGCCTCATTATTCCTGCCAGCAAAAGGCTAGAAACAACTTAAGTGTTCAGCCACAGGGGACAGGCTCAATAAAAATGACCATATGCTGGAATTCTGAGCAGCAGACTCAAGAAATGAGGTAGATCTTTACATGAAAAATGTGCCAGGATTTACTGTAAAGTGAAGGAAAAAAAGGCAAGTTACAGAAACAATATGTACAGCATGATCTCATTTTTGTATAATATGTATGTGTAACTGCATTAAAAAAGATCTGAAGGATACCATCAAGCCATAGGTAGGATACCCACAGGTGTAAGTATGCATGTATTCCTGTAAGGATATAGGTATATCCCTAGATAGATAAAAAGGCAGTGAGCTTCCCGTCCCATGAGGTATGCAAGCAGAAGCTGGCTGTCCAGGTTTGCAGGGATGCTGTAGAAGGGACTTCCACGTCCCTCGGAGATGACCTCAGTTCCGCTCTCAGCCCTGAGACTCTCTGAGAGAGGGGAGGTCGGGACTGGGAGAAGAGTCCGCGCCTCGGGAAAGGGTTAAGCGGGGCTGGTGCTGCTGTGGGCGGGCCCGCGATCGGCAGCGCGGGGCTCTGCAGGCTCAGTCTGAGCACCCGGGAGGATGCGGCGCGGCCGCGGCTGCAGGGACGCGCGCAAGGTGAACGCGGGGCTGCGGCGCCCAGGTGAGGAGCTGGCCGGGGGCGGGGGCAGGCGGGGAGCACGGCCTGCAGCCCCCTCGTGGGCGCGGGCCTCGAGGCCTGCTCGGCGCCCACCCCCGCCCGGGACACTGCGGAAAGGCGCGGAGCCAGGGAGAGAGGAGACGGAGGAGGAGGAGGAGGAGGAGAGGTAACCCGAGATGGACCAGCTCCCGGAGACTGCCCTGCGGAGGCCCTGCCCTGCCCCCAAGCCAGCCTCTCCCCAGTCCCTGCGCAGCGAGATCCCCCCACCCCCACTTCACCCCGAAAATCTCTCCAGCAGTGGAACCCCGCGGCTGGGCGAACCCTCACCTCGTCCGCAGGTGCCCACAAATCTTGGTTTGGGTGGTGGGCAGATGACATGTTTATCACTGAAGACCCAATTCAACCATCTCTTCTGCAAAGCTTTTCAGACGCCTGTGCAAGATGAGCCACTGTAGGCTTCACAACCCCTAGTGTGTCCATTCAGCTGGCTGTGTGACCTTGGTCGAGTTGCTGAACCTCTCTGAACCTCGGTTTCCTCCCCTGTGAAATGGGTATACCCACATCTGCTTGTACTGGGAGCTTAGCACAGGAGCCTACCGGGTAAGAGCTCAACACAGGAGCACTACTGTTAACCAGTACCTGTATTAGGGGCCTCAGTCCTTCCCCCTCACATCACCCCTACTCCCCAACCCTGGAGCTGAGGCCTCTCTGTGGGTCCCCAGCCTGGGCCAGAAGTAGAGCATGGGGCTCAGTGAATGTTTGTGAAATGAACTAACAAAGCTTTAAGGCAGAGTCTAAACTTAGGTTTGGGGAATAGTCCTAAGAGGTCTTTAAACCCCTTAGAATTGTCCACAAGCTTTAGTGAGCCCGGGCATTTTCCCAGGGAGAAACACCTGGAGTTTTCAGCGGCTTCTCAAGGTGTCTGTGAGTCACCAAGGGTTAGGAGCCAGGGAGCTTTGTGGACAGCTGCTTCCCATAGAGGGAAAGAGCATGGCCTCTGCGCCCAAACACACCCAGGCCTCAGCATTCATAGCCACTGTGCCCCTGCCTACCTAGGGACTCTCGGGAACAGGAACCTAGAGGGAATATGGGGGCCAGGTGTATACAGGAGGTTGGAGGTATGAATTGAAAGAGGCGGGAACCCAGGCCAGTGGGGGAGAGAAATTACTACACAATGTGACCAGTGCCCAGGAGGGTCAGGAAAGGAAGGCTTCCTGGAGGAGGACTGTCTAAGCTGAAACAAGTCACCATCATATCTTACCTGGGAGTTTGCCCTGGCCTTTCTCTCCCCCTTTTAAAACACTAATCAGACCTTGTCACTTCATGCTTGCCATCTCAGTGGCTTCCTGTGGCATGGAGAATAAAATCCAGATGCTTTACTGTGGCCTAAAAGCCCCTTTCAATCTAGCCTCTGCCTTCCTGAATTCATCTCCTTCTGCTACTTTCCCCTTCATTTGCTGTGCCCCAACCACACAAGTGTTCTTATTTGAACACACCTAGCTCGCTCCTGCCTCAGGGCCTTTGCACTTGCCCTTCCCTCTGCCAAATGCTTTCCCCCCCAATCTTCAGATGACTGGTTCCTTCTCATCATTCAGCATTTAGCTTAAATGTCACCTCAGAGAGGGCCTCCTGGCACCCCCTGTGTAAATACATCTCATCCCTCTATCTCTTAACCTCATTTTATTTTCTTCATAGCTAACCTTATTTAAAAGTATTTATTGTCTGTTTCTTACCGAGAATGCCAGCTCCATGAGAACAATCTTGCCGATCTTTTTCACTGCTTTATCCCAGGGCCTGGCACAAAGTATGTGTTGAAATTATTTGTTGAAATAGTTAAGGGGAATGAGAAAGAGAAGGCTTTCCGGACAAAGGGAAAAGTGAAAGGGCTCTACTGCTTATTAAGCTCCTATTTTGGACCTGGCTATATGTGTTCTGTTCTCTAAATCTTATAAGAGCCCCCTTGAGTTAGGTATATTTATTATCCCCATTTTACTGATGGGAAAACCTGAGAGCTAAAGGAACTCACCCAGGAAATGGTGAAGCTGGGATTCAAACTCAGGTCCCTCCTCAAAGGCATGTCCATGTGCCTCTACCTCTCCACCTTTCTGATTGGTATTCGAGCTGGGCCTTCAAGAATAGGATTTCAGCAAGTGAAGGAGAAGGGAGAGGGTATTCCAAGCTGAGGGAACAGCATGAGCAAAGACATGGGGACCAGGACACTCCAGTGGGTGTTGGAGGATAGGTGAGCAGCTTGGTGTGGCTGTGGCCTTGGACGGCCAGGAGAGGAGCTTGTATTCTCTCCTGAGGGCAGTGGGGAGCCACTGAAGGTTTGAAGCAGGGCAAGTGGCATGACCAGAGATGCAGATTTAAAAGTTTTAAAAGCAGGCTGTTGCTCTTTTCTTTCCCACTAGCCCCTTGGGGAAGCCATGGAAGTCCCCAGTGCTCATGTATCATTTCCCCTCTCCTTTTTTATAGGCTCATCCAGTGAGGACTAGAAGTTGAGGGTTCTAGGCCCAGGCATTGGAGTAGACCATGACCCCCAGCCCATGGGGCCTTATATGTGGCCTCCTACTGCTGTTGCTGCTGCCGTCCCTGGGGGCTGGCCCTGTCCTGGGCAGGAGCCTTCCTAGGGCCCTTGAGGACTCACAAACCCACCTGATCCCAGGAGCCCACCCCAATGGCCCTGTGGGGTCAGAGCCCCATGACTTTGACTTCCTCTGGGAGAGCCCTAGAGATGAGAACCCCAGGAACTCTGCTGTCTCCCAGGCCCCTGCTGAAGAGACGCCTCAGAGGCCTGTAGACTTTCTCCTTGGCCCAGCCCTGCATGGGCCCAGAGCAGCCCATTGGACTCAGAGAGAACGACTCCCAGTAACTGATGACCTCCAAATGGCTCGAGAGCCAAATTCCCAGGGCTGGACAGGACCTCCTGACTCTCAGGAGCCTCTGGAGCAAGAAGCACTGGCCCCCCACCCTGTGGGGTTCCCCCACCTCACTTTCAATTCCACAGCTCCCAGACTTCAACTCAGGGTAGCTACAGTTCCTCCCTCCCCACAGGAGCCTAGGGGTCAAGCAGCACAGCGACCACAAAGAGATGATGGTCTGAAGGCCAAAGCCAAGTCCGAGATCTCACAGACTTCTCCTTTGGACCACCAGCACCCTGCCCACACTCTTGTGCCCCACTCAGGCACCATCAAAAGGCCAATGCTGGAAGAACAGGGTGGGGATAAGGAGGACTTCCAGGAGGCAGCTCAAGGCCCCCTCTTCACCCAAAAAGATCCAGCAGCTCCTGATATTGCTTCAGTATCCCCAGTTGAGGTGGCATCCTCTCAGGAGCCTGGGGCCCAGCCAGACTTGGCATTGGCCAGAAGCCTTCCTCCTGCTGAGGAGCTGCCAGTTGAGCCCCCCGAGAAGACTGGAGCTGGAGAGACCTGGGAAGTCAGCTCCCCAGGTCCCCCGGCCAAGCAAGCTGACCTCTCCGATGTTAAGGGTTCACCAGGACCCCAACCCTCAGGTCCTCCAGCCTCAGAGGCTCCTGATGGGCAGCCCAAGCCAGGTGAGTATCACAGTGAGGATGCTGAACAGGGCTGGGAGGCGACGGTGTTCCAGGGCAGCTGGGTGCCCTGGTTCTGTGTGATCTCCGGGTCCCATTTTCCTCATTCCAGCAAATGAGGGTGCTTGTGCCTTCCTCTTGAGGGATTGGATTTGGGGACCGCTGGAGGGTCAGGCAAGTTGATAACTGCTTTTGTCATTTCAGAGATAGCAGCAATGAATGGGGCAGACCCTATCTCCCCCCAGCGGGTAAGAGGAGCACTGGAGACCCCAGGTACCCCCAAGTCCCTCATCCCTGGTCCCTCGGACTCTGGCCCATCTACAAACCAAACAGAAAGCCCTGTGGGGACCCTGCAGCCAGGTGAGGGCATGAGTAGGGGCTGGGGAGAGGGAATACTCTGCCCAATAATTAAGAACCTGTGTAAAGTATATGTGAGAGTGGGGAGTGAATGGGGACAAACACCTGCTTAGAGGAACTGGCCAGGACCTCCTTCAAACAACTTAGAATAATAAACTAATACTCACTGGGTATTCTGGGAGAAGTCATTTGCCCCTTTGGGGCTAGAGTGCTCTTAAATATAACACAGATGTATTTAGTGCAGTGATTCTCCAACTCTGGCAAATCACTGGAGGAGCTTTTAGAAAATTCCAGTATTGAGGGCCAGCCCGTGGCTCACTCGGGAGAGGGTGGTGCTGATAACACCAAGGCCACGGGTTCAGATCCCTATACAGGGATGGCCGGTTACTCACTTGGGAGAGCGTGGTGCTGACAACACCAAGTCAAGGGTTAAGATCCCCTTACCAGTCATCTTTAAAAAAAAAAAGAAAGAAAGAAAATTCCAGTATCCAGGCCACATCCCAAGAAATTGTGATTCCTTGATCTCCAGGTGATTCTAATATGCAGCTCAAGTTGAGAACTGCTGGGGTATTACTTTCCTAATAGTATCATTAATAAAAATGATAGCTTGCATCCATTTAGCAATTATTGGGTGCTGGGCATGATGCTAAACATTTCATCCTCTGCACAACCCAATGAGGTAGGTGCTGTTACCATCTCTATTTTACAGATGTGCTTGGAAAGTTAAAATAACTTGCCCACCACACTAGAGAATGGTGGAAAATCAAAAGCACTTTTCAAAGGGCTATTTTAATATTGTTATTATTGCAGATGATGCCGAGGAGTGGCCCGGGCGCCCCCAAAGCCATCCCCCAGCACCCCCAGTCCAGGCCCCCTCGACGTCACGCCGGGGCCTCATTCGAGTCACTACGCAGCGAGCCCTGGGCCAGCCTCCCCCTCCGGAGCCCTCAGCCAGCTCCATGGCTTCAGCCCCAGCCTCCAGCCCCCCAGCCAACGCGACCGCACCTCCCCTGCGCTGGGGGCCCCTGCGGCGGGTGCTGAGCTTTTCCTGGGAGCTGCACGTCTACGGGGTGGGGGTGCTTTTCCTGTTGCCTGCGTTGTTGGCACTGGCCACGCTGGCAGCCGTCCCTGCGGGGCCCCGGCTAGCACTGGTGGCCGCAGTGCTGGTGCTCGTGGCTTCGGGGCTGCGATCTGCCTACATGCTCACCGACCCTTACGGTTCGCAGGCGCGCCTTGGCGTCCGCGCCGGCCTGGTGCTGTACAATCTGCCCTTCCCCTTGCTGCTCACGGCTCTGGCCGCCCTAAGCCTGCTAGGCCTGGGCGCGGGGCTGCCACAGCAGCTGCAGAACCCTCTCCTGCTGGGAGCTTTGGCGTTGGCGCACTGCGTGGGGCTGCTCGCTACAGACCTGCTGTCGGTGAAGCCTGTGCTCAACCTCCTGGCTCAGGGCTTATCGTGCGCCTGGGGCGCTGCCGTGGCTCTGGGCACGCTCTGCCTGTGCCGCCGCCGCCTGCTGGACGGGCCGCGCGGCTGGGATACCAGCCCGGGCCCACGGCTGCTGGCCGTGGCGGGCGCGCTGGGGCTATTGGCCAGCGGCTTGCAGCTGGCGGCTGCGCTCTGGCTGTACCCGGGCCCAGACCGGGTGGGCCGCTTCTCGTGGGCCTGGTGGGGCGTCCACTTCTGGCTGCGCCTGCTGGAACTGACATGGGCACTCGCCTTGGCGCTGGCCGCTGTGGCCGCCGCGCGACCCAGGGCGCCCACGGAGCACGCTTGCTGGGCTAAGCTGCTGCGCCTGGCATGCCCCGCGCCGTCTGGTAAGAGCGAGGTGCCCGAGCGACCCAATAACTGCTGCGCGGGGCCCAGTGGCGTCGGCGCAGGCAGCTTGGACATCAGCAAGAGCCTCATCCGCAACTCGGCGGAGGGCGGGCCGCCCGCCACTCCCAGTTCAGGCGCCTGGGGCTCGGCTGCGTCCCTGGGTCGCGGTGCCCAGGGAGGCCCGGGACCGTCCCGCAGCAGCGTGGGGCCGGCGCCGTCGCTAAGCGAGCTGGATCTGCGGCCGCCATCGCCCATCAACCTGAGCCGCAGCATCGACGCCGCGCTCTTCCGAGAGCACTTGGTGCGAGACAGCATCTTCCGGCGCTGCGGCCTGCGCGGCCTGACCTCCCCGCCGCCTGGGGGCACCCTGCGGCCGCGCCGGGGCAGCCACCCCGATGGCGAGCTCGACGGCGCCGGCTCTTCCCTCTTCCGTGGCCGGTGCCGGTCGCTCACCGACGTGCGCGTGCGCGGCCCGGTCCCATCGCACGTGGTGGACGAGCCCGACTCTGCGGCCGCGGCGGCTTCTGGCAGCTCCCTAGACAGCTTCTCCAGGGGCTCGCTCAAGATCAGTTGGAACCCTTGGCGCCATGGGCTGTCGTCGGTGGACAGTCTGCCCTTAGATGAGCTGCCCAGCACGGTGCAACTGCTGCCTGCCCCGACCCCAGCCCCTGCCCAAGCTCGGCCCGGGGAGCCCCAGGGTGAGGTCCAGCCGCGCTGCAAGCCAGGGGACTCCCGTAGCGCCTCCAGTGATACCATCGAGCTCTGAGGGGTCCTGACGCAGGACCAGGAGCCTGCCCTGGATACTCGCATAGCATGGCTGACTGGGACAGTTAAGCGTTTGAAAAACTGGCATCCCCGGGCCTCCAGACTGCAGTCCCCGGGGACAATCGGGCGTCAGTCCCTCCCCCATCCCCGTTTTTTGTTTAAATCTTTCTATTTTTTTCAGTGGGTATTTTGCACAGAGACCGTGACTTATGCGGAATACAGGGTGAACGTGCATGGATTTGGGCATGGGGAACTGGGACCAGTGTCCCAGACTTCCCAGTGTAGAGAGATTAATCTACCTTATCCAGATTGACTGTCCTCTTTGTGCCAAAGAAATAAACCCTTAGGACTTGGCTCATGCCTCTCTCCAGCCACGCCAGTATCCTGTACTCCCCGCGAGGAGATAGGCCGTGCCTCACAGTAATTCCATGTCCTGTGTATGGGGAGAGGAGCACTTCCAGAGGAAAGGTTGCTTGACCCTTAGAGGCTTTGGTAGTTATGGCTACCAATATTTTACTGAATATCTATTTGTTGTAAACTATCCAGCTATTCTCATTCATCACCTCATTTAATCATCATATTAAGCCTGAGTGGAATGCAACAGTGAAGTTCAGGGGCAAAAGTCATTTGTCTGGGTCCTTGGGCAAATGACAGCTGGTCTTAAACCCAGAAAGTTCTACTCCTAAGCTTGGTTCCTCTATCCCCCTTCTTCTAATGCTAGTTTTGGGCCAAGCCTTTCCTCTGTCCTCCCTCTACTCCTCCATCAGGGCAGCCCTCAATTTCCCAGGGCTTTAGAAAACTTCCCCCAAAGTGGTAGTGGTGGTGGGGATAGGAAGACTAGAAGCTTCTCCATTTTCCAAGACCTTTATTTCCTGAGATAAATAAGTCAATGGCTGAGGGGGTATGGGGTGAATACAGATCAGGAGCTGGCAGCATGCAGCTAGCAGGAGGGGGGCTGTGATGGCCCTACCCCTGTGGGGACCCCCTCATCCTGGGCAGGGGCCAAATCTCACTAGCAGCCACCATAAGGAGAAACTTTTCTTTTACAATTCACACACATTGTGAAGCCTGCCCAGTGCCCCCCAGGCGAAGATCTCATGGCATCCACCTACTGGGCTACTTTTTCACCTGAGGCCATGTCTGCTGGGCCTGGGTGCCTGGGCTGCTCTGTAAGGCCGGTAGGCGGTGCTTATCTCACTCTCAAAAATAAACCAAGCTGCCCTGAGTGTCCAGCAGGGAGGAGGCCTGACCTGTGAGGGCAGCAGGTGGCAGTAGGGATTATCTGCCCTTGATGAAGCCCTCCAGCACACGGTCACTGCGCTCTGACAGCCAGTAACCAGTCATGGCGGCCACAGCCCCAATGAAGATGGCAGTAAACACCAAGTCGCCCTTAGCAGCCAGCGTGGCCAGTGCACAGATGATGACACCAAAGAACATCTGCTGCAGCACCACCAGCTCGTCCTCTGTCATCTCCGAGAAGAAGCCCGCCGACTCTGTGGACGAGCAACAGATGCAGCCTGTCACTCCTAGCCCAGTTCCTGGTGCCTCTCCAGGACTCCCACACACCTGTTTATCACTGCTGGCATGCCTGCCCAGCACAGCAGGCACATAACATCATTTACTGCTCAGAACAACTCCGCAAGGACTAGTTATCCCTGTGTCACTGAATGGGAAACTGAGGCTCAGGAAAGTGAAGGGATTTGCCCAAAGCCATGCAGTGGGCGAGTCATGGGCAGAGCAAATTATATGCCCAGCTCCAGAGCCAGACGGGCTGGACTCAAATCCAGCTCTGCAACCTACTTGCCATGTAGCCCTGGGCAAGTGACTTCACCTCTCTCTCTACATCTTAGCTTCTACCTATGTAAAATGGGGATGAGAATAATACCTCCGGCGTTGGATTGTCCCAGGTTAAATAAGTGAGCTCGTGTAATGTGCTTGGAAAAGCATCTAACATAGTAAGAGCTGCAGAAATGGTCCCTTATCATCATTGCTAGGATTACCCTTCACCTCACCACACCCAGGGCCTACGACAGCTCTCAGCAGGCCAGGGCAAGGACTGGTCCCATTAGATGAGGAAACAGGCTTAGGGAGGCAGAGTGATTTGATGTCAAGTCCAACTCTCTTTCTACTGTGGGAGGAGTGAGGCCACCAAATGCCAACCTGGAGATCAGACTTATGGTCCAGGTCTCAGTGTATCCTCCTGAGGTCTGGGTGGCAGTGCAGGTGGGGGAAAGCCTGTAGCTACTTGGAGAAGGGGCTTACCCGC
Organism: Cynocephalus volans; assembly: GCF_027409185.1. Taxonomy (NCBI): domain Eukaryota; kingdom Metazoa; phylum Chordata; class Mammalia; order Dermoptera; family Cynocephalidae; genus Cynocephalus; species Cynocephalus volans. Next base: position 92,158,123 of record NC_084470.1, on the reverse strand, counting down.
CCTCCCCCAGATGAGGACCTCCCCCACCCCTCCCCAGGGCTCACCTGGGATCTGCTCCTTCACGCAGATGCCCTCCACCTGTTTGTAGCCCTTGGTACAGATGCAGCGATAACCACCCTCGGTGTTCTCACACTGCTCATTCTCTCCTGGACACACCTCTGTCTCACACTCGTCCACATCTTGAGAGAGGGTGGGGAGGGGTCAGGGTCCTGACCACCAGGGTCCCCCACACAGCACCCGACTCTGTCTCACTCACATCCTGACACTCCCCTCTGCTGCTACCCAGGTGACATTCCACCCCTTCTTCCCCTGCGCTGGCCATACTGCAGCTCCCTCTTAAAGCATGGTGGGCAAGGCGCTCCCAGGTGCCTTTGCCCCATGGTGGGAGACTCACCGAGACACTTGGAGCCCACCTGCTGGTAGCCAGGGCTACACTTCTTGCAGCGGCCTGGACCTGCTCCCATGCAGCCCAGGCAGGCCTTGGCACAGTCTGAAGAAGGGACAGGAGAGAAGAGGATGAGAGCTACCCCTAAGCCTGGGGGAGCCGTGCTCTGAAAGAGGAGGACTGGGTGGAGCTCTGGAGCCTGAGAAGGCGGAAGTGTGGAGGGACAGGCACGGAGTGGCTCCTCTTCCCTCTTGGCCACTCCTCTGCAGAAGCGGACACTGACCTCGGCACTCATAGGAGCCCTCTGTGTTCACGCAGAACTGGTCACCTCCACAGTTGGCTCGCTCTGTGCCACACTCGTCGATGTCTGCAGAAGCAGGCAGGGTGGGAATTTCAATCCATATTTAATTAACAGGGACGCTGAAGACAGGGTTGTTGGGGAATGGACTTGCCCAGGATTAAATGGTGTGGCAGAGACTGCAAGCTGTCCACCAATACCGAAGTAGAGGAGCAGCTGGACTCCAGCCAGAGACTACCTTTTCCAACCTGCCTTGCAGTGAAGTGTGGCCTGGGATTGAATTCTGGCCAACAGGATGTAAACGGAAAGACTGTGCTCCCCTGTAGCTTAGCCTTAAAACAACGGGCGTGGAATCCTCCATGTACTTTCTTCCCCTTCTCACTTCCTGAGTGCTGGAACGTGGAGGTGCCTGTGACTTGGCATCCACCATGCAGACAACACCAAAGGGGATGAATGTGCAGTAATATAGAAGGAATCTGGGTCCTTGAATGACTGTGACAAGCAGAACTTCCCTGCCAGCCTGGACCACTCACTTTGGGACTGCGATATGAGAGAAAAATAAACCCCTACATTCTCTAAGTGGTAGTCTTTTGGGAATCTTTTTGTGACGGCAGTTCAGCTTTGACCCTGGTCTATATAAGTGGCTAGGAAGGGACCAAAGTCTTGAACCCAGGTTTCCTGACCCCAAGTTTAGTATCATCTCCCTGGCTTAACCCTTCCTCAACTTTCAAGACTTTGGGCTGGCTGGCTAGCTCAGGTGATTAGAGTGCAGTGTTATAACACCAAGGTCAAGGGTTCAGATTCCCACACTGGCCAGCCACCAAAAAAAACATATTTTTCACGACTTGGCCGAAGTGACGACACCTCCAAGAAGCCTTTCCTGATTCCCTCCACCACCTCCACTGAGCTGTATCGGGGCCATCCCTCACCATACACAGGTCAGTCTGTACTATAAGTAGCTGTTACTCTTCTGCCTTCCCAGCCAGGCTGAGATGTCTGTGAAGATGGGGACCATGCTGGTCGAGCCTGGGCATGTATGAATTGAGGGAAAGAGGGACCAAGCCTGGGCTCTTCCCATCCTCCCCAGACCCAGGCAGAGCCCCACTCACCCACACACTTGAGGTGATGCAGGGCCCAGCCCTTCTTGCATTGCAAACAGTTTGATTCCTCAGGTCCTGAGCAGCGGGCACAGGGGCCAAAGCAAGCTAGGTGGAATGGGGGCAGTATGAGAATGGGCAGGTGGGTGCCCCATCTGTCCCTGCCCAGCGCCACACCTTTTGGCTACCTACCCGAACATACCAGATGGCTGGTGTTGCGCTCTGCCTCAAAGTAGCCGAGACCGCACTGGCCACAGGCCTCACCCCCATAGCCGGCTTGGCAGTCACAGTGCCCGCTGCCACCTCGTGTCCCTTCCCCTTCACACTGCCCGTAGCCACTGCAGGGCCTCTCTGTGCCCCCAGGACAGGCTGTAGGCAGACACCAAACCAGTGAGATGTTATATACAACCCTGATATATAAGAGAATATATATTCTGCATATTATTAAAGTTTTTGGAGAGGAAAATTAATTTTAATGACAACATAATATTTTGTCATAAAACTGCAAGAAATTTATTTAATCACCAGCCTATTACGCAATTAGGTTATTTACAAATCTGATCTGGCATGGACAATCAAAGAGCCCGGGGGCCAGCATTTCCCTAATACATGATAATAACCACAACCATATGTCAGTCCAGCCAGCCCCTGCATCTTTTTTCAAAGCCTTTCCCCCTTGATTTGCTCTTCTTACTAGCCCTGTGAGGCAGGCGAGAACTGAGGTCCAGAGAAGTTATCTGAGTTGCCTGAGCTTACACAGCCAGCTAGAGGCAGAGCCAGGGCTGGATCCCTGGCCTCAGCAGTCCCCTCCCATTCCCCAAGAGGAACTTGGAAAAACTCACGAAGGCAGGAGGGCCCAAAGGTGCCTGATGGGCAGCAGAGCTTCAGGGAATCTGAGCAGAGCCACTGGAAGAGGTCTGGGGCTTCCTGCTGCCTGAGGCAGGGGCAGGGAGAGGGCTTGAGGAAGGGACACTGACAGTGTCAGAGGTGCTGCCCACCTCCCCTACCTCCCACAGAATCTGAGATTCAACCCATCTTCGGCATAAGACCCATAAGGCCACCTGTTCAATGCCCTTTCCCCATTTGGCAGAAGGGTAAACTGAGGCTCAAAGTTGGAGCACTGGTCACCCAGCATGTCCTTAGCAGATGTGGGTTTGGAAGGAGCTGAACCAGGACATGGCCCCCAGCATACAACCCTGTGGTTCTTGGCCAAGCCAAGGCCTTAACACTAGGCCCCGCCTTTGTCCTACTCCCAGGGAAGGTGCCACACCACTCACTTGTGAAACCACCAGCTCTCCACCAGCTCCTCACTCAGCTCCAGCAGGCGGTGGCACTCGAAGTCCGACTTGCTGCACACGCTCTCAAGCACCTCTACCAGGCGGGTCTCACTGACCAGACAAAGCAGGAGTGGTGAGAAAAGGCTCCACCCAACCCCTCCTCAGGTCTCTCTCCACCCTTCCTCATGCCCATGACAACATCCAAGGAGAGGTGGTGGGCCATAATGGAAGGGGTTTTGGTTCAGGAACCAAACAGACTTGGGTTCAAATATAGTTGTGTGACCTTCAGAGACAACCTCTCTGAACCTCTGTTTTCTCATCTGTAAAATGGGGACAACAGTACCTCCCCTGCAGGTTTTTTGGAAGGCATTTTAGTTCTTGCATCTGAACAATGGAATATAATACCCTTGCTGGGTAGATATCATATAACAAGCATTGGCAAAGATGTGGAGAAATTGGAACCCTCCTACGTTGCAGGTGGAAATGCAAAATGGTGCAACCACTGTGGAAAAACAGATCCTCAGTAGGTTAAACATGTAATCACCATGTGATCCAACAGTTCCACTCCTGGGTATATGCCCAAAAGAATGGAATACAGGTGTTGAAACAAAAACCTGTACATCAATGTTCATGGCAGCACTATTCACAACAGCCAAAAGGTAGAAACAACCCAAATGTCTATCAACTTATGAATGGATAAACAAAATGTGGCATATCCACACAACAAAATATTACTCAGCCATAAAAGAGAATGAAGTACTGACATATGCTACAACTTGGAAGAACCTTGAAAACATTATGCTAATTGAAAGTAGTCAGATACAAAAGACCACATATTGTTTGATTCCAGTGGACTCAGCAGATCCACAGAGATTTCTGCTTGTTTAAAGCAGATTAGTGATTGCCAAAGGCTGGGGGAAAGGGAGAATCGGGAGCTTAACAAATATGCGGTTTCTTTTTGGGGTGATGAAAATATTTTGGAACTAGACAGTGATAGATAGATGCAATGGTTGCACAACATTGTGAATGTACTAAATGTCCCTTTGGTTAAGTTTTTTACGTGCATTTTACCACAATTAAAAAATAATAAATAAACATATAAATATACGATGTATGAGGGGGTCTTCAAAAAGTTCATAGGAAGGGCCGGCCTCGTGGCGCACTCGGGAGAGTGCAGCGCTTGGGAGTGTCAGCGGCGCTCCCGCCACGGGTTCGGATCCTATATAGGAATGGCCGGTGCGCTCACTGGCTGAGCGCGGTGCAGGCAAAACCACACCAAGGGTTGAGATCCCCTTACCGGTCACAAAAAGACAAAAAAAAAACAACACAAAAAGTTCATAGGAAGATTCATATTATCTTTTAATTCAATTTTTCCACAAACTTTTTAATGTACCCTCATATTATATTATGTATTTAAAGCACCTGACAGAGTACCTGCCATATAGGAGAAGATTATTAAAAACAACCCAGGGCTGGCCCGTGGCTTACTTGGGAGAGCGTGGTGCTGACAACATCAAGTCAAGGGTTAAGATCCCCTTACCGGTCATCTTTTAAAATAAATAAATAAATAATAAAAAAAATTTTTAAAAACATCCCAGGAGCCATTATAGAGCTGGAAGTGCCTTTGGGGTTATCTTGGCCAATCCTCTCATTTCCTAAATGAGGTAACTGAGGCCCATCAAGTGGGAAAAGAATGACCAATGTTACATAATAGCAAAACCTTTCATTCCTACTGGGCATCACAGTTTGACCCTTACCACGATCCTATGAAATAGGCAAAGCAGGTATTAACATCTCCATTTTATAGGTGAGGAAACTGTGGCTCTGAGAAGTTAAGTGACCTTCCCTAGGTTACAAATGGTAACAATAGACAACCAGATTTAAAAAACAAAAGTATAGAAAAGAAAAGAAAATAATTGACAACCAGGTCTAACTCCAAGTCTTTGCTGACTTCTCTACAACTTGACTTTGAAAAGCTGGAGACAGCTGGCCGGTTAGCTCAGTTGGTTAGAGTGCAGCCTTATACAACACTAAGGTTATGGGTTTGGATGCCCTGAACAGCCAGCCACCAAAAAAAGAAAAAAAAAAAAAAAAAGCTGGAGGGCCTAGGGCTCAGGCCTTGGCTTTCTATGTAATCTCGTATCTTCCCATGGCTTTATACACTGACTAATTGCTGATGACTCTTAAATTCCTGTTTCCAGTTCCTACTTCTCCCCCGAACATCAGACTTGGATGGAGTCTATTTGTACTTCTAATGGACATCTTACCCCAACATGTTCAAAGAGCGTGCCTGATTCCTCCTCTCCCCTAAACCTTATCATTCCACAGTCTTACATCTCAGAAAATAGCCCCACTATTCACCCAGTTGCTCAGGCCAAAACCTAGTAAACATCTTTTATTCTACTTTTTCTTTCATACCCTATAATGAATGCACCATCAAGTCCTATTGGCCTATCTGCAAAATATACCCAGAATGGCACCCCTTCTCACCACATCCACCACTAGATACCATGCTAGCTCGTGCTACCTTCATGCCTGACTATGCACTAGCCTCCCCAACTGGCCCCCTATAGTCTCTTTGCTATATAGCAGTGTGAGTAATCTTTTAAAGGTATAGACAAGACCACAGCACTTCTGCTCATAACCTTCCAGTGGCTTCCAATTACACTCAGAATAAACTCTACAATCCTTTTTTGTAGCCTTCAAGGCCTGGGCCTCCACCTTCTACCACCCTCCCTTTTGCTCACTCCACTTCAGCCACTTCTCAAATACACCAAGCTCAGTCCCACCATCTGCCCAAATCCCTTTCCTGACTCACATAGCTTGCTTCTCCTCTTCAGGTCTCTGTTCAAATGTCACTCCTTGAACACCTTGCCTCCTGTTGTTCTGTACTCTATCTTGCTTTACTGTTCTTCACCTGACATATTTATTTACTTACTCACTGCTTGTCTCCTCTACTAGAATGAAAGCTCCATGAAAATGGGATTTTTGCTTGTCTTGTTTACTGCTGTGCTACAGATGTTCAATGATATTTGTTGAATGACTAAGTGCTCCCCAAGAGTCCCCAGCCCCCAACCAATAGAGAAAAGACTGAGATGGGCCAGCCCGTGGCTCACTCGGGAGAGTGCGGTGCTGATAACACCAAGGCCACGGGTTCGGATCTTTTGAAAAAAAAAAAAAAAAAAAAAGACTGAGAGGTGTACAACCCTCCCCCTCACCCCCCAGTCCCTTACCTGTCTTTGTATTTGGACAACTTCTCTTCCTCCCAGGCAGTGTTTCCACCTCCAAAGTTGTCCCGGATGGTTCTCTCTAGGCCCTGAAAATGGAGAAAATTAGTAATAGCTAAGTACATGCCTTGCACATTCTAGCGCTTGACTATTTTACTCAACAGGAAACTGAGGCACTCACAGGCAACCTGCCCAAGGCCATACAGCTAGTAAGCGACCAAGAGGGGATTTGAATGCAGATTTGCATCCCAGAGCTTCCCACTCTCAACCGCTGTGCTGTAGTAGCTGAGCCCCCTCCCACGAGGCTGCCGGTGCACCCACCTTGTTGAAGCTGTCGACCAGTCCTCGGCAGGTACGACACGGATGGGGCTCAGGTGGAGGAGAAGACTGGGGAGGCGGAGAGGGCTGGAGCCACACGAGGCGTGGGAGGCTGAGGAAGAGGCTCAGGCTGCAGAGCAGAGCTGGTACCAGGCCCCTCGGGGGCCGTGGGGCCATCTTTTCCCAGGCCGGCGACCTGCAAATAGAGGGCGTGGCGTGGGTTCACTGGAGAAGCTCGACCCCGGGTGAGAAAGAATGGGGTCGGTTCTGGGGTGCCGTGAGGCTGGAGCCCAGATCTGCGTTATTAAAAGTAGGGGAGGCCAGACTGGGGCACTGCAGAGGCAGGGGGAATGAGGTGGTGGGAGAAGGAGCCTAATCTTCAATTCCGGGAGGGAAACGTTATCCCCGTTACCGGGGGGCAGGTGACCTGGATTCTTGGCAAGGGGGCAGGAGTCAGCCCATTGTTTTAGGGTCTGAAGAAGGTTATTACGGGCCAGATCAGCAGAATTAGGGAGAAAGTGTCAGATTCCAAGTATTAGGGAGAGGAGGCCGGTCAGGCGGTCTTGGGGGAGGAGTCCGGAACCGGGTCCTGGGGGGAAGAGCCCGGATCCGGATATGGAGAGAAAGGATCAGGCTCGGAGCCTCGCAAGCGGGTAGAGGCAAGGCCCACAAGCCGGTAAGGGGAGTATCCACACCCGCATAGAGCGCGGAAGAGGAAGAAACGACCGCCCCAGCGCGCGGGCGCCGTCGGCTCAGTCTCCTCAACGCAGCTTCTGCCACCGCCTGCGTAAAACGTACGGCCTCCACCGGCGCCGCAGCCCGCGGGGCGGAGCCCGCCCCCAGCCAATGGCGGCAGGCCATGTGCCATTACGTCACCACACGCCAGCCAACCAGAGGCGGCGCCGGGCTGCACCTGTCCCAGCTTTAAAGGGCCGCGGGGCAAGGGAGCTCATCTTGTCAGCCTAGCCGCTCCACCGCAGAGACACATGCAGGCAACGTGGATAGAAAAGCAGCGTCTGCCTTTATTCAAGTCCTGTTCCCCGCCCCAGGTCCCTTCCCGCATCCGGGCCCGGAATACCCGAGGGCTGGAAGCAGCTGACCAGGGCGGGCTGAAGGGCCCGGGACACTTGCTCGGCCATCTCCCGGAGCCCCCCGGGGCGGGGGGCGCCGGGCCTCTGCAGGGCCCCTAGGAAGTCGGGCAGCTGCGAGGGCAGTGAGAAGACGGGCACGGTGCGGAAAAGGGTGGGCACGGCGTCCGGGTGGAGCAGTCCGTCGAAGCAGGCCCCCACGTAGCGGCCCGGCGCCCGGCCCTGCAGGAAATCGGGCAGCACGCAGCTGAGCGAGGCGGCGAAGGCGTCGTGCGGGCTGTGCGCCCGGGGCGCGGCCGCCCCGTCCTGCAGCCACTCGCCGCACAGCGCCACGGCCCCGGGCGTGAAAAGCAGGACCACCGTGCCGCCCTCCTGCAGGGTCTGGCGTCGCTGCGCGTGGAACCAGGCCAGGGGTCCTTGCGCGCTCAGTTCACGACGGCTCCATAGGTCCACGGCTACGCGCAGCGGTAACCGACACAGCGCCGAAGCCAAGGCGCCCACCAGGCGCTCGAAGCCCGCGTCATCGGCGGAGTAGAGGAGCAGGGCCGCTCGGCCCCTGGCGGCCGCTGCTAGAGAGAACAGAGGAGGAGGGAGGGGGTGAGATGGCCAGAGGCCCGGGCGGCGGCCCCCCGCCCCGCGCCTGCTCACACTCACCCCCCAAGCGGATGTCCTGCTTCAAGAGCCTCAGCCACCCTGTTAGGGGAGAGGGATGGGGGCAGCCAGTGAGCATGGCCACCGCCTTCCCTCGGAGAAACTCCCAGGCCCATTCTGGTCATGCCCCTGGGGATCGGGGGCCGAGAAGCGCTCACCTTTCACGTGGTCCCTTTTGAAAAGGAGGAGGAGGAAAAGCGCAGAGACTAAAAGTAGGCAGGCCAGCCACACCAGGGCCCAGCGCTTGTGGATGTCTGGGAGACCCAGGGAAGAAGACGAGTTAGTAAGAAACCCTACACTTCTACTCCACAGAGGAGAGAAACAGGCTTACAGAAATAAAGTGATTTGCCCAAAGTCCACAACACAGCGTCAGAGCCTGGATGTGAACATAGCTCATCTGTTTGGGTGACCTTGGATAAGTGACTTCACCTCTGCCTCAGTTTTCACCTCTGTAAACTTGGGATAACAACAGTACCTACTTCATGAGGTTGTTGTGAGTACTAAATATATTAATACACATAAAGCACTTATTGTTGAGTATAGTTAAGTGCTCAAGTGGCAGCTAATATTGTCCCCTAACCCTAGGGTTGTTGGGCCCTTGACCTTGCTGTCTTGGATGACTGCAATAGCCTCATAACTGGTGTCCCTGCCCTGTCTTTTTTGTCTCTGATCCATTCCATTCACCCAGAGAGCTTTTAAAAATATGCTTGTTGGGCCGGCCCGTGGCTCACTCGGGAGAGTGCGGTGCTAATAACACCAAGGCCCCGGGTTCGGATCCCATATACAGATGGCCGGTTCGCTCACTGGGTGAGCGTGGTGCTGACCACACCAAGTCAAGGGTTAAGATCCCCTTACCGGTCATCTTTTAAAAAAAATAAAAAATAAAAAAAAATAAAAATATGCTTGTTACTGGCCAGCTGCAAAAAAAATAACATATATATATGTTGTATATATTTGATTATAACTCTTTGGGAAGTTTCTGCTGCTCTAAATATAAAATCCAAATTCCCTTCATAACTGCTGCATCTTCATCTCATGACAGGCCCATCTGCCCTAGCCACACTGGCCACCTTGGAGTTCATCAAAAAAGTACCCCACAGTCTCCACAAAAATTCATCTCTACCCACTTCACCTAGCTCAACCTTAGAGTGTGGCTGGAAACTTTCCTCCTCACCCCACCAAGGTCAAGTCCTTATTTTACACATTTATAGCATTGAACACTTTATAGTGTTTCAATAACTCACATGATTTTGAGTTCATGCTTTTGTATATGCTTCAATAGCTCGCACTTACTAAATATAAGTAGTGATTGTTTGGCTCATGTCTTTCTAGTTTTCTGTGGGTGAGAGCAGGAATTGTATGCATCTTCTTGGTGATCCTGGAATCCCTACAGGCTCTCATCTTTTTTTTTTTTTTTTTTTTTTTTTTTATAAAGATGACCGGTAAGGGGATCTTAACCCTTGACTTGGTGTTGTCAGCACCACGCTCTCCCAAGTGAGCTAACCGGTCATCCCTATATGGGATCCAAACCCATGGCCTTGGTGTTATCAGCACCACACTCTCCCAAGTGAGCCACAGGCTGGCCCCTCATCATGTTTTTTGAATCAATGAAGGAAGACCTGATTTATCTGAGCCTGGGAAGGACAAGGTCATTGCCCCCAGGAGTGGTCTCTGTCAAGATTCCAGCTCCTGGTACAGAAAGGAAGGGCAGTTCCTGTAATACTCACACTTGTCCATGGGACAGGCCCACAGAGCTCCCATGTCATCATCCCATAGCTGTAAGATACAAACAGAACCAAGTCCAGAGCCTCCAGCTTGTTGTTCAATACCCACCAAGTTCTGGTGAGCCTGATTTCCAATTCCCATCCTCAACTATGCATGTCCCCCCCACCCCCCTCGCATACAGCCAGTTCCTGCAGCTTCTCTGCCTTTGCTTATGCTGTGCTGCTGCCTGGGCTAGGACTTCCTCCATACCAAACCTGGCCCGCAGGAAGAATCCTTCCTTGAAGCTCTCTCTGGAACCCAACACTTAGCACCTATGGATGTGACTGATTATCTGTTTACTGGTCTCTAGTCAGCAGTGAGCTCCCTGGGGACAGGAACTGTGCTTCTTCTACTCTTAATGTCCCCAGGGCTACCTAGACACAAAATAAGTACAAATAGATTGTAGATGAGTTCTAGCTTTAGGCCTGTTGCCCTTGGGCATTGGGGCAGGGTCCTCCTGCCACCTACTCACCTGCAGACACTGGCCTGACTGGAGATCTTGAAGTAACTCCTCTCCAAGGCGAGCTGCCCTCTGCCAAGCCAAGGGATGGGGGATTGTCACCTGGGGGCACCACTGAGGAGACCACCAGGCTACAGCTGGGCAGAATGGGGGTGAGGGGAAGGGCTGGGAGACTTTTGAGAGGCCACCAAGAATAGGGTCCAGGTTTGAGTCACCCCCATGTTCCCAGAGACCAGCACAAAGCCTGGCACAGAATAGGGGAATATTGGATGGAGTACAATTTGAGACCAGGTTTGAGATGGAACTGAAGAGGTCTATGGAGGAGGGTCCTTCAACCCTCACCGTGGAGGCCCTGCTGGGCAGTAGAATACAGCCACTGGGTTCCAAAGCACAGAGTGATCTGTTATCCTGAAGGCCTCGTGTCTCCACCAGCAGCATATCATCCTTCAGTGGCCCCAGGGAGTCTGGAAGGAGAGAGGCCACTCTAAGTGAGGCCCAGCCTTGCTAAGAATTGCCATTTGTCCCCCCTCCATGCCCTGACCTTCACTGCCAGGAGCCGGCACCTCCAGGGTTCACCCCTACTGCAGCAGCCCTGCCCCAGCCTCCCCCAGGCCCCACTTACCAGCCCACAAGCACTCTTGCAGCTGCAGCTTCTCCCAGCTGCTCACCTGCTTGGAAGGGGCCGGGGTTAGAGGCACTAGGAAAAGCAAGAGCCAAGGCCAGAAAGACCAGAAGGGAAGAGGCAGGCAAGAGGAGGCCCGTCGGGTTGGGAGTCTGCTCTCTGGACCTGACCACAGGCAGATGTGAGTTCAAGGCTGGATAATTAGGAGTCACTCCACCTTTCTCAGCCTCAGCTTTATGAGGTCATCTGTGCTATAGCTCTTTTCATGTCTTATGAAGCGTTTTATACATTCCCTTCGCATCTAACCACCTTCTCAAAGAGAAGATTCCCTTCTCACCTGACCACCCCACTTAAGATTGCAAACCCAATCCTTCCTTATCCCTCCATATTTTCCCGTAGTATTTGCATACAATTTTAACATACTGCATAATTTACTTACTATGTCTATTGTCCATTTTTCTCCATTAGAACATAATCAGTTTTATGAGGGTGGGGACATTTATTAGTTTTAGTCACTGTCAAGTGCCTAAAACAGTGCCTGGCACATAGTAGATGCTCAATAAATCTTGAACAAATGAATATTTTTATAATCACCCTTTGAAGTGGTAGAGCAACCCATTCTACAGATTGGGAAACAGGATGATGATAGCAATAATAAAAACAGCTAACATTTATTGAGCATTTAGTCTGTGCCAGTCCCTAAGGTGAAGCACTTCTCCAAGCACTTCCCTGAGGCCTAGTAACTATCGCCCATCTGCATTAAACAGATAAAGAGGCTGACGTTCAGAGAGGTCGAGCAACTTGTTTAGGGTCCCATGCACTGCTAAAGTAAATAGTGGAACTCCCAGAAAGGAAGCCGTAACCACTATACAGTAGGGGCCCAAGAATAAAGTGGGTGCAGAGGACAGTGACTTGTCTGGGGGTCTGTGCGAGGTCCACCCCCAGCCCATCGCTCTGGCGCCCCTTCTGACCTGGACACAGAGGTTAGGGTGGCCTTTCAGCACAGGGAACTTGCGGGCCTTCTGTAGAAAGCGAGGGGAATGGGTGGGGTCACGAAAGGTGGCCCCTGGGCTCCCCTTTCTCCCCCCAACCCCGGGCGCCACAGACCGCATCTCTTACGTTCACAGTGACATTCTCCCAGGACAAAGGTGGGACAAGCGGCTGGCAGGAGCCCCAGCCCGGTGCCCGCCAGCACAGCACCGCCTCGGCGGGCAGCGAGCAGGGTGCGTCCAGCCGCCAGCTCTGCGAAGGTAGCAGCTGAAGCCGGGCGGCACGCCAGAGGTTCTGGTGTGCGCGGGGGTCTGCAGGGAGAGGGTGCGGGTCACCGCGAGCCACGCACCCACCGACCCTGGCCTCCGGCCAGTTCACTCACCATCCTTGAAGGGGCAGATGCTTGTCCTGACGGAGTCGGGCTCCAGGGGCCACACCTGAAAAGGAAACAGGGCTCGGCTCAGGTCAGTTCGACCTAGCCAACCCTGCATGAGTATGTGCCAGGCCCCTGCTAAGCACTGGGGACGCATTCATTCAGCCGGTATTTCACAAGGGTCTCCTCGCCTTTTACAAAGCCCTAGAGGGACACACATTTATTCTTCCAGCAAACACTATTCCGAACACTGGCAACATCTTATCTCGACAAATTTTTAATAAGTGCCCACTATGTGTCTTAGCAGTATGGTAGGCACAGGGGACATTTGGTAATTAATTTCAATTCATTCCACAGTCATTTTGTGAGCACCTATGTGCTGTTTCAGACACTAAAGACATATTCGTTCAATCTTTCAATAGACCTTTTTTGTTTGTTTTTTGCTTCTTCGTTGGCTTGATCCCAACCCTTGACCTTGGTATTACAAGGTTGAGCTCTAACCAAATGAGCTAACTAGCCACCCTCGATACTTTTTTTTTTTTTTTGAAGATGATCGGTAAGGGGATCTTAACCCTTGACTTGGTGTTGTTAGCACCACGCTCACCCAGTGAGTGAACCGGCCATCCCTATATGGGATCCGAACCTGTGGCCTTGGTGTTATCAGCACCGCACTCTCCCGAGTGAGCCACAAGCCCGCCCCCTTGACAGACTTTTTAAGAGCACCTATTATGTGATTAGCCCTGTGTTAAGCACTCTAGATAATTTAACTTATTCATCAAACCTTTCATTATTTATTTATTTTTTTGGTGGCTGGCCGGTACAGAGATCTGAACCCTTGACCTTGGTGTTATACAGCCACTCTCTAACCAACTGAGCTAACCAACCAGCCCAAACCTTTATTTAAGAGCACCTACTATGTAGCAGGCATTGTGCTTCATCTCAGGGACATTTTTTTTTTTATTTTATTTTTAAATTTTTTTTGAAAAGATGACCAGTAAAGGGATCTTAACCCTTGACTTGGTGTTGTTAGCATCACGCTCTTCCAAGTGAGCTAACTGGCCATCCCTATATAGGGATCCGAACCCGTGGCCTTGGTGTTATCAGCACCACACTCTCCCAAATGAGCTACAGGCTGGCCCTCAAGGACATTTAAATCACAGCAAATATTTCATGAACATCTGCTATGTATTCTATTGCTGTACTAGGCAGTAGAGATTCATTCACTCATTCAACAATTAGCACCCACTGTATGCCAGACACTGTGCAAGGCTCTGGCAAAGTCATTACACTTGAATTAGATATGATTTACTTGCCTTCAAGAAAGTCATAAACTTAGGGCCGGCCAGTGGCTCACTCGGGAGAGTGCGCTGGTGATAACACTAAGGCCACGGGTTTGGACCCTATATAGGGATGGCCAGTTGGCTCACTGGCTGAGCGTGGTGCTGACCACACCAAGCCAAGGGTTAAGATCCCCTTACCGGTCATCTTTTGAAAAAAAAAAAAAAGAAACAAACTCACAGTTATAGTAAGGATAAAACATGTATATAAATTAGTAAATCAGTCACTTTTCAGAAATATTTATTGAGCATCTGTTGTGTGCAAGAAGAAATTAGATGTCCAAATAAGAAAGGAAGTGGTAAATGGACAAGGAAGGACAGAAGTACAAGGGGACCTGGAGCTAGGAGAGGCCAGGTGGTTAGGGAAAAGCTTTGAGAAAGAGGTAACATGTGAACTGGGAGGACTTGGTTGTATGGAAAAGGGGTGAGTGCATTTCAGGTAGTAGGAATGGCCTGAGCAAAGGCAGAGAGGTGGGTATATCTTGGTTAGTAGCTCTGTTGGATGTAACAAAGTCCCATGAAGGGAAATTGTGGGGAAAATATAGTGAAAAAGGTGCAGCTGGGGGCAGACTATGGGGCCCAGAATGCCAAGGAGGTGGGGCTGGAGGTTACTGAAACAGTCTAAAGGAGAGATGGTAGAGACCCAAACTGGACTGAAATGGAGAGGAGGGGGAAAGAGAATGAGAGACATTAGTGTCAGAGGTAAAATGAATGAGACTTGATGACCAATTAAATGTACAATAAGAGGGAGAGAAAAGAGCCAACATGTTTTAGCTTGGAGGTGGCACACTTCCCTATAACAGCCCTATGAGGCTGGTACTATTATTATTCCCATTTTACAGATAGAAAACAGGCTTAGACAAGTAAAGTGACTTTCCCAAGGTCACACAGCTAAAAAATGGCAAGATCCAGGATTCAAACCAATCTGAGTCCACAGCACATGCTCTGCCCTCCAGGGGAGAACAGAGAGGGAATTGGAGGAGTAGAGGAAGTCTTCAAGGAAGAGGTGACATCTACATGGGGCTATGAAGCATAAGTAGGAGTCCTGTGGATGGAAGAATAGGAAGAGGCAGAAGGCACAGGACAGCAAAGGTCAAGAGAGGGCCAGCCACCACAGGGAGCCATGGGCTCTACCTCAAAGAGGAGTGTGGATGGTGGTGAGACCAGGAAGGTGGGGACCGCATCCCTCCTAATCTCCCTAATTCCCTGGCACCCAGTTGTACTCTGCACCTACCTGAATACAGAGGCAGGGAACTAGGTCTGTGAAGTTCAAGGTAATAGTCTGCGGCCCAGTCTGTGGAACAAGCAGAAAGAGGGAAGTTGGAGAAGATAAGGAAAAGGTAGAAGGGGAGAGCAAAGTCGAGGACCTGAGGCAGGCAGAAGTTCCCCCACCAATGTCCCCTTGCTTTGGGTATGTCCTCTTCCGAGATCCCCTTTGATAATGCATGCGCACCCTTAGCATAGGCATTAGCCTCAAGTGAGAATGGACTTGGGGAGAGGGAGTCCTCACCAGGTTTTTGTGCCACCAGGGTTTTGGGGGGCCCTGGACCTGATTCCAGTACAGGGAAAGGCCAAAGTGCTGTTCCTCAGAGACATCCAGAACCAAGCGCACATTGTCACCATCTGCAGACATGTTGAGCCAGGGCAGGGCTGATGGGGGAAGTAGAGAAAAAGAGGACAGCTTAGACTTCCTTCACCTCTTCTGCACACTCAAGCCTGGGCCAGACCCACCAAATGACTCTTTGTTGTTTCCTTAAAAATCCTTAGACTGGGAGGGCCTTGGAGGGCAGAGCCTGTGTCCCCATCTCAGACCAAACTTTGTTCCTAGCAGCTGGCACAGGTCTGAGTCTGTGGAGACCCCAGTATGTGGTCTTGGGACAGCTCTTCTCCCTCTTTCTCCCTCTGCAGCCAGAAGGATCCTGTAAGGTCTTTAAAACAAATCTTTCAGGGCCAGCCCGTGGCTCACTTGGGAGAGTGCAGTGCTGATAACACCAAGGCCACGGGTTCGGATCCCTATATAGGGATGGCCGGGTAACTCACTGGGTGAGCGTGGTGCTGACTACACCAAGCCAAGGGTTAAGATCCCCTTACCGGTCATCTTTCAAAAATAAAAATAAAAAATAAATAAAATAAAACAAATCTTTCTCCTCTGGTCAGAACCCTCTGATGGCCCCAATATTACTCCCAGTAAAAGCTAGAGTCCCTACATTAGCCTGCAAGGCCCTACCAAATCTGGCCATTGTGACCTCTCTAACCTCATCTCCTAGTACTAGTGTCCTTAATTACTCTGCTGCAGACAACATTGGTCACCTTACTATTACTTAAACACACTCAACACACCCCTGCCCCAGGCCCTTTGCACTGCCTATTTCCTCTATCCTCAGATACTCACATGGCTCCTCCCTCACTTCCTTCAGGTCTTGGCTCACCAGTGAGGCCATCCCTGACTGCTGCAACTCTCAACCTTCCTATTCCCCTTCCCCAGATTTTCTCCATAGCTTTCGTCACCACTTCACTTACTGTATGCTTCACATCTCCATGTGTTTATTGTGTCCTTCCTGAACCCCATCCAAGCCTCAACTCCCAGCTCCATGAGGGCAGGGATTTTTGTCAGTCTTGTTTATTGATTTATCGCCAATGTCTAGGGCTGTACCTGATACAGAGTATTTGTTCAATAAATATCTGTTGAATAAGTAAAACAATGTGGTTTTTATTGTTGTTTTTTTTTTAAAGATGACCGGTAAGAGGATCTTAACCCTTGACTTGGTGTTGTCAGCACCACGCTCTCCCAAGTGAGCCAACTGGCCATCCCTCTATAAGGATCTGAACCCGTGGCCTTGGTGTTATCAGCACCGCACTCTCCCAAGTGAGCCATGGGCTGGCCCTAAGCAATGTTTACTGAATGAATGAAGAAATGGAATGCATGATGTATATCTGTGTTTTCAAAACTCTGGTGCTGAGTAGTCTTTCATAGATTGCCAAGGAAGCAGGCCAAGTTTATGTTTAGAGAACCCAAAAGAAAATGAGGTTGAAAAAATTTAATAGTTCAAAAAAAAATCACAGTGTTTATATCTTTTTTTTTTTTTTCTTTTTAAAAGATGACCAGTAAGGGGATCTTAACCCTTGTCTTGGTGTTATCAGCACCACACTCTCCCGAGTGAGCCACTGCCTGCCCCACAGTGTTTATATATTGATTTTGGTGCTAATTATGCAAGTATATATATATGTAAAAACTAACACAACTGGGGCTGGCCTGTTAGCTCAGTTGGTTGGAGCGTAGTGCTGATAACACCAAGGTCCCGGGTTCAATCCCTTTACTGGCCGGCTGACCAAAAAAGTCCAAAAATTAAACAATTGAACTGGACATTAAAATTAATGCACTTTATACACTTTTCTGTGTATGTTATTCACAACAAAAAAGAAAATACAAAACAAAGAATGAACAAAACAGAAAAAATAAGAACCTTGACTTTCTTAGCCCTTATTTCACATTTAATATTTTAAAAATTTTGCTGTGTAGAAGGGGGCACCAAAACTTGACAATGCCTTGGTCTGCTAGAAGTTCCTGGTTACGAATAGATATTTATTATAAGGAGTGAGAGATTCATCTCTATATTCCCAGTGTCTGGCACAGAGTAGCAGCTACTGCACTTCATGTGCTATGGATGGATGGAAGAATGAATGAATGTGTTCTGTGAGCTTCCGGGTTGTGTCAGCCCAGATCTGAAGCTGGCTCCAAGGGTCCCTCACACTCCAGACCTTGCCCTCCCTCTTCCCAGCCCACTGACCCTAGCCCCTACCCCAGCAGCTCTGGATGCTGTCCCGGACTTCGAGCCCCCTGCAGTCTGAGGAGAGATCACAGAAAAGCCTCCAGTGGGGCTGGAGGCCAAGGAAAGAAGAGGGGAGATCCAACCGGGGGCGGGGGAGGGCACTGGGGAGGAGTCCCTGTCCCCAAATACCACCCACATCTATCCAGTGCACAAAGCCCCTTCTCCAATAGCTGGAAAGCCATGTCACCTTGGGAGAAGAGGCCCAAGGGACTGACTCTCAGAAGTATGTAAGCTCAGACCCCTGCCTGAGAGTTAACAGGACAAGGAAGAGGGTGAATGCAGGAGGGAAGTGGCGAGAGGGGACAGAGACTAGGGAGGCCAGGACTTAGGGGCCCTGAGGCTCTGGGGCCACTCACCAGGCAGCTGCTGTGTGATGTTGAGTTCCTTCTGGTACCTGGGCTGCGTGTAGGACCAGATTCGCACCTCACTGCCCAGAGCAGCCTCGAAGCAGTCGTATACTACAGAGCCCTGTGAGAAGAGCGGTGGGGCAAGGTGGTGCCGGAGGGCTCAGAATCCAGGCCAAGGGCTGTGGGCTTCTCTGCGAGGACCACTCTGTGCACCACCCTTCTTCCGCAACCAATGAGTGTATTTTTACTACCATTAAAGTTTCCTTCAAGGGTCCTCCATTCTAAAGTAAACATCCTCAGGAAGGGTGTCAGCAGGGCAGGAATAGGCCCCAGCTTTTTGAGCCCTTGCCCCTACCTCTGCTGTCCTGGATCACCTGGCCAAATCTAAGGGGATAAGACACCCCAACACAAATGTGGAACACCCCTCCCCACAGAAATGGTTTTTACTCCCACTGCCTCAGTGGTCCTCACGATTGCCTTGTAGGGTGAGCCAAGCAGATGTTCTCCTAGTTTACAGTTTTCCAGATAAGAGAATATTGGCTGTGGGCTGGTGGCTGGAGGAGAAGTCAAAGGGTTGAGTGATTTGGCCCCAACTACATGTGGCCTCCTGAGGCAGGGAGAAGCCCCAATAGCCTGCACCATGGTGAATACCATGTATGATAGGAAGAACACTAGTCCAAGAGTCCAGAGAAGTGAATCCAGCCCACAGACTGCTCCTCTCCAAGCCTCAACTTTCTCTATCTGAAAAATGAGGGAAAAATATTGCCTAGTTTGTGGGGTAGTTTTGAGGATTGTAAAAGAAAGGAAAAATTAAATTTTTTGAGACCCTTTGGCACTGGGCATTACACCAGGTGTTTTACAGGTATCAACTTATTTAGTTCTCAGAACAGCCAAATGAGGTAGGACTATTCTTTTTTTTTTTTTTTTTAAGGTGGTCAAAAAACTTTAACAGACATTTCACAAAGGAAGTTACACAAATAGCCAATGACAAACCAGCCAGCCACCCCCCCAAAAAAAGATGCAAATAGCCAATGAGCATGTGAAAAAGCACTCAATTTCATCAGTCATCAAGGATGTATGATTAAAACTATGATGATAAACCACTACTACATAGTAGGATGGTTAAAATTTAAAATGACAACACCAAGTGTTAGTAAAGATAGGAAGTAACTGGAATTCTCATACACAGCTGATAGGAGTGGAGAGAATTATATTAAGTGAAACAAGTCAGGCACAGAAAGAGAAATACCACATGTTCTCACTTATTGGTGGGAGATAAAAATAAATAAATAAATTCACACACACACACACACACACACACACACAAAAGAAAAAAAAAAAACCGGAGGGGAGAAGAAGACATAACAATTACAATTCCTTGAAGTTGACATGACAAGCATACAGAAAGGACATTGTTGGATGGGAGGGTGGAGAGGGAGGAGGGAGGGAGGTTCGGTAATGGGCCACAATAATCAACCACATTGTATATCGACAAAATAAAATTAAAAAAAAAAAAGAAGAGTAGAACCACCCCAGAAATTGCTTGGTGGTTTCTCACAAAGTCAAACATATGAGGTAGGACTATTTTTGTCCCCATTTTACAGACAGAAAAACTGAGGCATAAAGAGCTGAAAGGGGCTGGCCCGTGGCTAACTAGGGAGAGCGTGGTGCTGACAACACCAAGTCAAGGGTTAAGATCCCCTTACTAGTCACCTTTTTGGAAAAAAAAAAAAAGAGCTGAAAGGACTTGCCCACAGCTCTTATCAGAATCAGGACTTAGATAATGCATGTGAAAGTGTTTCATAGATTTCATATTTAGAAGGTGGTTATTTATTACTGTTATTATTATTTTGCATACCACAGACTGGCCAGGCTGCACAAGGGTAGCAGGCACTTGGACCTCCAGCAGGATGCAGCGGGTACTAGGGTAGGCCTGGAAGGAGAGCACGACTTGGGCCTGGAGAGAGACTGTGAGCAACAGGGCAGGGGCTGGTCAGGCCCAGGGGCATGGGCAAGGCCCTGGGGAGGGGCAGTTGGGCCAGCCGGTTTCTCCTCACCATTCCTAGGCTCCTCAAGCTCTGGGTCAGCTGCTCCTCCAAACTTTTCCTCATCTTCAGGCTCTTTCCAGTGCCCTGGAAGGACATGAAGCAAGGCCCAGGTCAGGCCCGCTGCTCTGGGCTGGCTTTGGGTTCGGCTTCCTTCTAGAAAGCCCAGGGCTGGGAAGCAGCGGCAAGGCCTGGAGAGATCAAGCTGGTCTGGGGTGGTCCTTCAGCCACGTCCTCCAAGAGAACACTGAGGATGCTCAGCAGATTCCCCAGTCCTCTTGCCCCCAGACATCCTTGCATGTGGGTATGCACAGTCACAGGATGACTCACTCACCATGCACAGCCAAGTGGACAGCCACACGCACACAGAGGTCACAGTCTGTCTTCTGGTGGCACCTCAGCACCAGCTCTGTCTGCAGGCGTGTAGGGACCAGCACGGGGCCTACAGTGGACACGATACTCCCAGGCAGGCAGAGCATGTCACCTTCTGTGTGTGAAGGGTAGGGTGGGAGCTGTTCAGAACCCAGAGTTAGGTGTCACCTTACACTCCCAGAGGGCCAAGGAGCTTGGCTTTTCCTGGGCCAAGGGTGGGTGGGGAGGGCATGGGACTGGGACAGCTCCCCTTGCTTCCACCAACCTTGGAAGTTGTTTTCTCTCTACAAGTAGGGATACTCACCCCAGAGGTGGCAGGAGAGGTCCTGGGAAGGAAGGCACGAAGAGTCAAAGTTGATGCCCTCAAATCTAAGCTCCCTTCACTTCCTGACCTCCTGCCCACCTCTGTCTGGGGCTCCCCATTCCAACCCCTTCCCAGAAGAAGACAGTCCTGTCTCTTGCCCCTTCACCCCCACCCCCACCCCCAAGCACCAGACAGACCAGCTGGGGCGGTTCTGACTGTGGCAGCAGTGACAGAAGCCAGGCTATGGCTTTGATGAGCCACAGACTGAACCCTGAGCTTTCCCCAATCCTTCCAGGGCCCTAGACTCACCCGAGAGCAGCGGACAGTGTCCTGAAGCCCCATAAGCCTTTCTAGAGAGAGGACCACAGGGCTTCGGCCCAGCGCCAAGGACAGCAAGAACCACGGCACAGGCATCTTCCAGGTGCCAGTAGCACCCAGGCCTGAGGCCCTGTCCTGCCCCCCCAAGGGGGGGGCAGACACTCCACCCCTGCCTCCACTCAGCCCCGGGTCTGTGGATGGCAGGGGCCAGAATTCCTAGGCAGCCTCCGGGGTCCCAGCGCTGGATAGCTTGCTCACTCCTTACTCCCGTCCCAGTTCCAGCCGGAGTGCTTTCGTTTTGGCTCCCAGCAGGCAGCTGGCTGTTCCCGCCCCCACCCTATCCCTCCCACAAATACCAGGCCTAGGAGCCAGCAGATTCGGACTGGGGTGGTGGCCTCACCTCCTCCTTCTTGCCTCTCCTCCTCCTCTGCTGACACCTGGCTGGGAGGGGCCCCTGGAGAAGGCTCTGGCCTGAGTAAGGGAGCTCTTACCCTGGGAGTCCCTAAGGAGGAAGGCTCCGACTAAGTGCATCCCAGGGACTGGGCAATCCGGGGGCATTTCTGCTTCCACGTGACCCTTAGACACAGACCCTGGGATCCTGGGACCCACTGGGTCCCCTCTTACTGGGCACCCAAGATCCCTTCACATACTTCTCTGGGCCTCAGTGACCCTTTGTGGGACAGGAGCTCTCAGACAGGGCCAAAAGGCACCAGAAAGTGGGCTTCTCACCATTGCCTGGCCTAGGCTCAAGTGTGGTATGAGGGGGAAGGAACCCAGGTCCCAGAGCCCAGCAGACAGGGGTCCCATTTGTGCTGTTGCTGTGGGCTGATTGTGTGACAATGGACAAAGTACTTAAATTTGAATCTCTGTGTTTTCCTTTCTTCTCTTGGAAGAATCACAGTGAGGGTCAAGGAGATTGCAGGGTCCTCCTTTGCTTTTCAGAGGCATATGCTTGTGAGAATGTGAGGGATGCAGCTTCGGGTATGGACATGCAGGATTTGGGCCCACAAACTGCTGTGTAACAACCCCCAAACCCCAGGCAGCATAGTGCTGACCCTCCCCCCAACTCACAGCCACACTAGAGAAGCACATTGTGTTTCTTAGTTTATCTACCATATTCTCCTTTATTCATCTTTCTGGATCTTGTTCTCCTGCTCCTCCTCTGTCCTGGCCACCCAGCGCCAAACGCTCTTTTCCTGGGTCCTGAGTCCTCCCTCCCTACCCCTCTGGGCAGAGCCTGGGTCTGGGAAAGGGAGATCCCTGGCTCCCAGGGGGGTTTTCTCCCAATGCCCCTGGAACCACCCTCCTTCAGGACTGACATAGCTCCACTCCTGCCCCAACCTCCCCAGCCTGGGCTGGAGAATGTGCAGACTGCTCTCTTTCTGGAGTTTCTTGGAGAGAGGAAGTGGGAAGAAGATCGCCCTTCCTCCATCAGAACGCGGCGGGGGTCGGGGTGGGGGCGGTTAGAGGGGCTCTCAATAAGGAATAACTCTCTTTCTAGAGATCCTGAGAAGCAGGGTAAGCATAAAGAGTAGGCCGGACATGCGTGGGTACTGAGCTGGGACTCCCGGGCTGGGAGGCAGGGAATAAGGCTTTTAGGCCAGTAGTCCTAAGCGGGCATCATAACAATTCCAGGGTAGGAAGAAGGCCCCTACGTTCTGAGGCGTAGACATCCGGGACTGCAGTGCAGCTCCGCTCAGCCTTGGTCTGCAAGTTTGGCGGCCTCGAGTTCAAGCCGGCGGCACAGCTCCAGGCGGCCCCGCATGCACGACTGAGTCCCGAGGCAGCCCCAGTGGGTGGCTTTGGTGGAAGGCCGTGCGTCCAGAGCCCGCAGCAGGCGCGGCAGGTCGCGCAGGAGGCGGTAGCGCGGCAGGGCGCGCAGCGACGGGGGGATGTCGCCCTTGGCGCAGAGGCGACTGAAGTAGGCCAGCAGCAGCAGCGGGCGCGGGGCAGCGCGGAGCAGGGCGCGCGCGGGTACGGAGCAGGGGTCGGGGCCGCGGGCCGAGCTGGGGCCGGAGCCGCTCCACAGCAGCAGTACCGTGCCCCGCTCCCGCGCCACGCGCTCCCGCGCCGCCCAGAGCCACGGCAGCGGGCCCACGCGCGCCACGCGCGTCCCCTCCCACAGGTCCACGATCACGTCTTGCCCGCCGCCCAGCGCGGCCCGCAGCAGTTCAGCCAGCGCTCCCACCAGGCGCCGCTGCGCCTCTGAGTCCGCCGCGTGTAGGAGCAGCACCGGCCGCGCTCGGCCCCGGCCTGGGCACGGGAGCAACATATGAACAGGGTAGGGGACTAAGTGACAGCCCAGCCCTCTCTTTCTCGGCTCTGTGCTACACCTTAGGGTGCCGTCCCCGCCTCCCGCCCGCCCCATATCTGCACTGGTCTTTAGGCCCTACCTACAGGGTGCCTGTGGGCTAATAAGGGAGCCTCTTCCAGAGCAAGGGCCAGGGCGCCAGCCTTGACAAGTGCGGTGCAGTGCAGGCTGGATTTCCGCCCCATTAGCCCCTCACCCAGAACGTTGGTACAGTGACAACGAGCACTGAGGGTCTTTAGCACTGCCTTAACCATTCCTGCCCACTAGGGGGCGTGAGGCTCACCCCCTTAGGTAGCAGAGACTGGGTGCAGTTGCAGAGAACTTAGGCAGGGGAAGGGAAGGGGGCAACTAACCTAGGAGCTGGGCAGGTCTGAATACCCAGGTTACCCCCAGTGACCTTACCTGACAATGGGTGCCAGCAGGTGAGGACCAGAACAACGCCCAGAAGGGTGGTGAGGACCAGCAGTGCCAGGATCAAAAGCCCAAGGTGTCTATGAGAGACTGAGCCAAGCAGGGTGAGGCCAAACCCAGCTCCTCAGTGCCCAAGCTCCCTCTTACCTCCCTCCAGCCCAAGAACTCACCATCCGGACATAAGAGGTGCTTCCTGGCGAACTGGACATCTGACCTCCACACCTGAGAGTACAGACCCCCCACCTCTGTGAGCCAGGGCATCCCCTCATCCCAAGGGGAGTTGAATGAAGCATGGGAGTGAAGAAGGGGAGTCACCATTGGCTAGGGAGTTCCTCCAACTCAGGATTTGTTCTGGTCCAGCTCCCGGCCTGGCACAGGTCAAGGGTGGCAAACTCAAGTGTGACAGGAGCCAAACTCAAAAAGTAAACTCATGAAGTTGGCCAGGGCTGCTGTGAGGACCTGGAGAACACAGCCTCTGGCTGATACAATCAGACACCACTGAGCTCCGGGCCATTGTTACCATGTCAAAATGTAGACACAGAGCACTAGGTTTTCTGATTTTTCAAGAGAAGCCAGAAAGCCAGCTTTTTAAAAAGTATATGTAAATGGTGGCAACTAATTCCAATTTTAAACATTGTGCTGGCTGAAGAAAAAAATAAAAGAAAGAGAGAGAGAAAGAAATAAAACACTGCTGGCCAAACCAAACATTTTTGCAGACTGGATTTTCTGGGTGTGCCACCTGTGGAGTAGATGGCAGGGGAATGTATGCAGAGTGAAGGTAGGATTCCTTACCAGGACACAGCCCCCTGGCCTCAGGAAAGGAATGAAGAGGTCTAATGTCACTGGGCTTGAGCCCTGGGTCTGTAGGAACAAAGAACAGAATGACTGTCCTCACGTAGGCAAAGCTGGCTCTGTCCAGCCTCTGAGTCTTTGCACATGCTGTTGTTTCTGTCCCCCCACTGCCCTCAAGGCTTAAGGCCGAGAGCCACCTCTGACAAAACTTCCCAACCACTCCAGCCCTCACTGATCTTTCCCAGATCTCTACTCCTGTTGCAGTTAGGCGCTCATCAACAAACACACTGAGCGCCTACTCTGTGCCAAGCCCTGAGGAAAGAAGATGGGCACAGACTGTCTGTCTTCCAGCAGCTCACAAACCAGGGAGACTAATTGTGCGCTGCTTCCCTTCACTCTCCTCCACTCTCTAGTCCACTAGAAAGAATGTAAATTGTGGAGTCAGGAGACCTAGGTTCAGACTTAACTATTGCCTTTGTAGTTCCTACCTGTGTGATCTTTGCATGGAGACAGGTTACCTCTCCTCCCTGAGTCTCAGTTTCTTCCTTTGTAGATGGAGGACAATCATTTTTATTTTACTGTTATTGAGAACATCAAATGGGAATAGGCATGTGAACACCCTTTATAATAAACTGTAGAGTATATTCATTTTGTAGTAGCTATTATTTGACTGTGAACTCCTTAAAGGCAGAGACTTTGTTATATACTTTTCTTGTATCTCCCAGGGCCTAATACAGGGTGGGCACAGAGTAGGCACTCCATATATGCATGCTGAATTGCACAGAACTGATTTCCATCTGTTTACAGGGAGGATGTGACTCCACCCTGTGTTCTTTTTTGGGGGATAGAGGGTGGGCAGCTGGCCGGTACAGGGATTGAACTGTGGACCTTGGTGTTGTCAGTACCACACTCTAACCAACTGAGCCAATCAGCCAGCCCACCCACCCTGTGTTCTGGGTGCTGGTTAGGGAGTTGACTATAGTCTCCATCCTTAGAGAACACGCTTGACCCTCTACGCCCTACCCTGCATCTGTCTCAGACCCGATTCTCCAGCCAGCTTGTGAGTAGGTGCTGATATAGTGGCTCTCAGCTCACCAAAATGAATTTAGGTCTCAATTTTAGGTTATCCCACATGACTTCGTCTTAACCCTTAAGCATGACTTGGTCTTAAATCTTAAGTGTTTGCTACCACCTGTCTGCTTGGGAGCCCTCACAGGATGCAAAACAAATAAGCAAGCTGCAAGTGAGCATTTAGCAAAGAACTAGAAAGAGCTTAGTCATGCTTAGTCAGCTTGGAGCTGCGTTTGATTGTGGTTTTTATATCAGTTACATGGAAGAGAGTCTGCTAATCAAACTGTTCTTAGTGCACAAAATAGAGTTAAATCTGTCAGTAGTTTACAGTATTGAGCAAAGAGTACTTCAGCTTCCAGGGGCTCTGCCTCCTGAGATAGAGAACTTCTGCACAGCTGCCTTGTGGAGGCAGGAAAGTAGTAGTAGAGAAGAGCTGGGTTCAAGGGTAGGCATTGATATAAAATGTGGCAGGAGTTTGGGTAAGCTAGAGAACAGCTGAATCGGGGAGGGCCAGTCCCTCCCTCTTTTATCCCTGTGAGTTTAGAAACTGGAATGATTAGAAACTGCTCCATCAAGAACCCTACTAACTGACAGAGGAGCCAATTGAACAAAGGCTGATCAAGTAAATAAGTTAGCCAGATGATAGAAGTCAGGGATTTGCCTGCCTCCACCTGCCCAGGATCTGTCTCAATGAGGTGATAAAGAGATTGGGGCTATACTGTGAGCAATAGGACCTAATGGGGGCCAAACCTTGGCTAGGCCATACCTGGCTGACACTGTACACGGGGGCCACCAAGGTGTCCTGCGTCAAGCCTGGATGGCTCCAGGCAGCACTGAAGGTGGCATGTATCCTGGAGGAGAAGTGAAGGATCAGCTGCTGGGCCTGGGTATCCATGCTCACGTTCCAGGATGTGAGAGATTCTGTTTGTGGGAGGTGATAGGAACTGGGCTGCAGTTGACAGGGAAGTCAGGGCTGGGCTGGAGTTTGACTTAGTCACTGTGGGTAAGGGTGAAATAGGGGGAGTCCCAGCAAAGGTCACTTATTGGCTCACCAGTCTGGCGTGGGCATTCAACATGGCTACTGTTTCTAAAAGAGAACTGAGAAATACAGGAATGGCAAGTCAGCAAGCTCCAGGCACAATCTACTAATCCCTACCGTCCACTCTCACCCATGGTTGTACCTTGAAGCACAGCTGGGGGTGCAAGTCCACCTTCTCCAAAACATACCACTGTGGAGGAGAGGGGAGTTAGTCAGGGAGAAGGTTCCTGGGCCCCAGACCTGCCCAACCCAGTCCTGGGGGAGCTTGTCCTCACCCCCTCTGACTCTCGAGCTGTGGCATTGGGGAGGTCTTCACAGAGGGTGTGCCTGTCCTGCCTCTGGCAGAGGGAGGCCTCCAGCTTCAGGGGACAGCGGAGTGTCGGGACCATGACCATCTGATCGTGCTGGCTGTAGTCAGCAAAGTGCACTGACTTCCAGAAGTCTGAGCCATCTGGGCAGGCAGCAGGGTCAGTGGGTGAGGCCTCAGCCCTGCTTTGGCCCCACCTTGTCACCCCCATCCCCAGGGAATCAGGAGATGACACTTGTGAAAGTACCCAGCATGGTTCCTGGCCTGAATATGTATGCAATAAATGAGCATCCCTTCTCCAGTCCTGTTTTTATTACCTCTTTGTTCTCCCTTTCCTGGGCCTCCATTCTGACCAGCTCCTTCCCCAAACTCAAAATCTTCATATCTTTGCTTAGGCTCCTCTCAGAACCAGGCATGCCTTCCTCTCCCATCTTTCCTTTCTAAATCCTGCCTATTTTCCTTTTCTTTCTTTCTTTCTTTCTTTCTTTCTTTCTTTCTTTCTTTCTTTTTTTTTTTGGTGGCTGGCTGTTATAGGGATCCAAACCTGTGACCTTGGTGTTATAAGGCTACACTCTGACCAACTGAGCTAATTGGCCAGCCCCTATTTTCCGAGCCCAGCTCATGTGCCACTGCCTCTAAGAAACCGTATCTGCTCACAACAGCCTTCATGGGCTTCTTCCTTTCTTGAGTCCATGCCCTACAGCCTAGTCCTTAACTATAACTCTGCCCTGTACTGCAGGCTGCTTTATGCTATTCACCTCTTGTGTCTGAGTGTTCTATCTCTCCTTGAGCACAACAATGTGTGTACAGCACTTTAGACACCACAGACCACTTTCACATGTAATATTTAATTCAAGCCTCACAAACAGTTTGAAGGCAGGGCAGGTATCATGATTTTACAGATGAGGAGAGTGAGGCTCAGAGAAGAGTCAGTGGCAGAGCCAGGATGTGGACCCAGGTCTTCTGGCCCATCTTCTTAGGATGCCACCTGCTGGGTCTCATATTTCTTTTCTTTTTTTTTTTTTTTAAAAAAAAGATGACCGGTAAGGGGATCTTAACCCTTGACTTGGTGTTGTCAGCACCAGGCTCTCCCAAGTGAGCTAACCGGCCATCCCTATATAGGATCCGAACCCGTGCAACAGGCTCTCCCAAGTGAGCTAACCGGCCATCCCTATATAGGATCCGAACCCGTGGCCTTGGTGTTATCAGCACCACACTCTCCCAAGTGAGCCACGGGCCGGCCCTTGGGTCTCATATTTCTGAACCTCTCACAATGCTACAATGCTCAGAACTCTCTGATTTATTGGCAGGCTGACTGGCAGATGTGACAGCCTTCTCGCCCCAACCCCTGACTCCAGGGAAAGTGTATGCTTACCTTCTGGGGGCTTCCTCCAATACAGGTGTGAAGTGTGTGTGTATGTGTGTAAGAAAGAGACAGAGACACAAATGGAGGATGTGTGTGCAATGCACGAGAGTGCATATAAACAGCACTCACAGGCTTCAGGCCAGCTCTGGAACGGACACTTTTTGTGCCTTATGGTGTCCTCTTGCAGGTAGGATGCCTGGGGGGACAGGGAAGCAGGTGAGGAGGGTCAGAGGAATGGCTTTTCCTATGTCACTCAGACCTAAAACTCATTCTGGCTTCATAGTACTGTGATGCATGCTGCCAGAGCTGACAGGGCACTGGGGAGGGGAGCAATGAGAGGTGGGGGCACAGGTGGGGAGGAACTCCAAAGTGCAGGAGAGAGCGCAGCAAGTGAGAGGCTGCCTCCTCTTCTCTCTGGAGAGAACTATCCTCAGGAAGAGGGAAATCAGGAGGTTAACAGTGTCAACCTCAGTCTTCCCTGGCCTCTGCTCTCAGCCATTCCCAAGACACCCAGTGCTGTGTTGGCTCCTCACTCTGGACTGCCCAGATGCCCAACTGCTGTACACTCTGGCAATTGCTTGTTGCTCCAGGTCTCTGCTCACACCCTCCCTTTGGTCGCCCAGGTGACAGGGCCCCTGCATTTTCTGTCTAGTCCAAAGAAGATTTTCTGGGGCCGGCCTGTGGCTCACTTGGGAGAGTGTGGTGCTGAGAACACCAAGGCCATGGGTTCAGATCCCTATATAGCGAGGGCCGGTTAGCTCACTTGGGAAAGCGTGGTGCTGACAACACCAAGTCAAGGGTTAAGATCCCCTTACTGGTCATCTTTAAAAAAATAAAAATAAAAATAAAAACAAAGAAGATTTTCTGCTAGGCATCTCAGTCTTGCAAGGAGAGGAGGCAGACTGTCACGGAGGGCTAGAGAGGACATTTGTGAGCATATGGAACCTTGCAGTGGCCACACACCCATGCCTTGCCCCCCCAGACCACACAGTGATGGTGGCTGTCTTTTCTGACTGTGGGCTGAGGCCGGGTCTGGGCCAGGGAAAGCTGGGTTTGGGTGGGGCTGAGGTTGAAATCATCCTAAGAAAGTCCTGTGTTCAGCAGGACCCTTCCACCTCTGACCCAGTGCGTGGCTCACAGGCAAGCTGGCACCAGTCTTCCCAAGCATCTTGGTAACACCCAGTCCTTTTCAAACTGGACTTGCTGGAGATATATCTGACCAACTGCGCTATCTGGGGGACCAAGGAGCAGAGCCATGGACAATGTACCCCTTTTCCTCCACTCACCTCTATGCACAAACAGGGCAGAAGGAATTCATAAGGCAGGTCTGCAGTGTGGCCCCCAGACACGATCTTCTGTTGATGAAGCAGCAAAGGGAGAGAAAAGATGCCTGAGAAAGAGCACCACAGACAAGGCAGGAGGAAGCTGGGACCTTGGCCACCACACCCTAGCTTTTCTTTTATATGAGACATATTTCTTTCACCAAGAAATTTCTTTTCACAGAGTCTCTTCTCTGTAGTCTGACCATTCGCTCTAGGTGCTCTAGGTGTGTGTGTGTCAGGGGTGGGGGGGGCAGAGACAGTGAAAAGAATATGTTTATTGAGCCCTTACTGTATGTCAAGCAGGGTGCTAGGTTCTAGAAGCATTACTCAATTAATTAAATGCTAGCATCATGGTGATTTTGTGAGGTATCATCACTATTTTGTAAATCAAGAAAGCTAAAGGCCTCAGGGGTATAGCATCAGTCTTTGCAAATGGTCCCAACTGTATACAATGGCATCCATGACAACTGGAGGTTGAGGTGGAATGTTAGGGCCTGATCTGGGAGAATGAGAGACCTCTCATTCTCTGAGGGGCAGGAACAAAAGAAGGGAGATGGAAGATGGAAGGGTACTGAGACAGATGTGACCACTTTATTATTTTCTCAGGGGGAATAACCTCTTGGCGAGACTCCTTTTTTTTTTTTTTTTTTAAAGATAACTGGTAAAGGGATCTTAACCCCTGACTTGGTATTGTCAGCACCACGCTCTCCAAGTGAGCTAACCGGCCATCCCTATATAGGCATCCGAACCCGTGGC
Source organism: Cynocephalus volans (assembly GCF_027409185.1). NCBI lineage: Eukaryota > Metazoa > Chordata > Mammalia > Dermoptera > Cynocephalidae > Cynocephalus > Cynocephalus volans. The sequence continues at coordinate 92,127,645 of NC_084470.1, read as the reverse complement.
CGTGGTGTTACCAGCACCACACTTCCCCAACTGAGCCACGGCTGGCCCTTGGGGAAACTTCTAATGCAACCTGAATGGTGGTGAAAAGGCTTAATGCAACCTGAATCATACTGAGGGTCCTCTCACTGGAGGCAAATACCATACCTATTTCTCTGCTCGTCATTCATGGTTGCTCCAGGTGTCTGCCTACCCCTCCCTTTTCTCTCCTCCCAGGTAAGAAGGCCCCTGCCTTTTCAGTCTATTCAAGGAAGTCTTTAGGGCTGGCCCATGGCTCATTGGGAGGCCACGGGTTTAGATCCTATATAGGGATGGCCGGTTAGCTCACCGGCTGAGTGTGGTGCTGACAACACCAAGCCAAGGGTTAAGATCCTCTTACCAGTCATCTTTAAAAAAAAAACAACAAAGAAGTCTTTTTTTTTTTTGGTGGCTGGTTGGTAGGGGGAAACCGAACCCTTGACCTTGGTGTTACAAGGCTGCCCTCTAACCAACTGAGCTAACTGGCCAGCCCAAAGAAGTTTTAATGCTAAGCACCTCACTGTGTGAGGAGATCTTAGACAATCACCTTCCTTTTCTGGGCCTCAGCCTCTCCATTTGTACAATGGGTAAGCCTTTTTTGCTCCAGGACTTTGTGATCTGGCTTTTTACAGGGGGATGACACTCCATACCTGGGCATCGAAGGGACTGCTCAGCTCTTCGCACTCCAGTGCCCACTGGTGACAAAGACGCACACTGACCTCGGGGCCTGGAGGAATGGTCACACGAATAGTCTGTGCCTCAGGCAGCAAATCAAAGGAGAACTTGGGCCCTGGGGAGAAGGGGAATCAGTGGTCTTGTCTCTTGGCCTTAATTCCGGTACCACTACTTAGCCGAACCCATCTCCTGTCATACCCCATGCCTACCTCCATGCGTTTGTGAGCCCAGTCTGGGGAGACTTTCCACTGCCTCTGGATCCAAAGGTTGGGTCCTTTTGGAGCGCCGCCCCTTGTGGGAGATGTCTGGGGAGGGGATGGAAATGTGATGGCCCTTCTGAAATGGGCAACAGCAACCCAGCATCTTCCTCTGTAGGCAGAGAACAAGGTTGGCTTCAGGCCAGGAATCAGGAAAGCTGTCTTCTGTTTCTGACTCTGGAACCTGAGGTATCACAGGCAAGTTGCTCAGCCTCTTTTGGCCTCAGCTTCCCTAACCATGTAATGGACAGAATAGTCTACTTCATCTCTACGCTTTCCATCTCTCTCACAAAGCTGGAGAACAAAATTAGTGGCCAGAAAGAAGAGAGCTGTGAGGCACAGGTAGGGCTAGAACTGGCAAGGAGAGTACCTGAGCAGATGCTGGCATCTTGTGTCTCCTACAGAACTTGAACTTGTAAGACTTTTTGGATTTCTGCACCAGGAGGTGGAACCAGCCCCACTGAAGGCCTGCACAGGGGAGGATACACTTACTATCCAGCCCTCATCGGCCCTCTCCTACCTGGAGATGTGACCCAGTGTTGAACAGTAAGTCATTTTAAATCAAGGAGGATAATGATGTCAAACTTCTTTAGTCCTGAAAATTACAATGCAATTAAAAAAAAAAGGAATAATTTCTTATGTAGTGGAAAAGCTATATATACAAGGATGTTCATTGCAGCATTATTTCTAATAGTGAAAAATTAGAAACTGCCAATTCTTTTTTTTTTTTTTTTTTTGTCGTTTTTTCGTGACCGGCACTCAGCCAGTGAGTGCACCGGTCAGTCCTATATAGGATCCGAACCCGCGGCGGGAGCGTCGCCGCGCTCCTAGTGCAGCACTCTACCAAATGCGCCACGGGCTCGGCCCAGAAACTGCCAATTCTTACACAGTATGGGTATTTAGTACATACCAGACACTGAGCTGGACAATGAAAATATCGAGTTGAATAAGAAAGGAGATCCTACTTTACAAATAGAAAGTAATAACAAACAATAAGATCATAGAACTCAAAAATTTTAATCCCAAGAATTGGTACCAGTTAAAAAGATTAGCACCTTCACAAAATCATACAATTGCCCTCATGAATATCAGTCATGTTGTGTTATTTTAGGATGTTCTAAGTCCTTGTTGAGGTTGAAAACAGTACAAATATCTGTTCTAGTATGACAAGCCTCAGCCTAGGTAGCACCCTTAAAAATGTCCCTAATTCACATCTCCACTGAGAATGGCCCAAAGGGCTGTTTCTCATACCTGAGAGATCTGGCACCAGATGCAGGCACAAACAGCAGGGACAGTGCCAGACCTGAGCATACCAAAGCTTTGTGGAGAGGAGGAGGGCCAACTGGGTGCGGCAAGGAATACAGGTAGAACTTTCTGTGAAAATAGAAAGGAAACCAAATGATAGTATCTAAAGAGGTTCCTCCTACCTCAGACAAGTTGGATTTGTGGCTGAGCTCTGCCACTTACATCCTGGAAGTGTAACCTTGGGTAAGTTATAGGCCCTCTCTAAGTGTCAGATTCCTCATTTATAAAGTGGGGCTGTTGTAAAAATCAAGTAAAATAATGTGTGGAAAAATGCCTTGTAAACTAGAATGTACCATAAAATATGAATAAGCAACATTTATGGGGTGTTTACTGATTTACCCATGTGTCTTATTTAATCCTCCCCACAGGTCAGAGGCAACACTGTCTTCCTCGTACAATCATTTTTACCACACTCCTATGCTCCTCAGAAGCTGAGGGTCAATTGGGTGGTTAAGTACACTGTCTGAGGCCACACATGGAGTCTGTGGCAGAACTGCAATATAAAGCAGGCTTGTCCTAATTACAAACGCTTTACTGTTTCCTTGATACTGTGCTACTTCCCAGGCTGGGAACCAAAAATTGGAATGGAGAGCTCACTAGGGATCTGAAACAAAAAGGGATCTGGGGAAGAGGAGTCAGGTGGGAAATGAGACTCACCAGTGAAACTGTCATCCTGAAGGCACAGGGCCCAGTAGAGAAAAGAAGAGAGAGAAGTGTTATTAGTAGGGACTCCCATAAGGAGCATTCTTCCTGGGGTCTTGGCCTCAAATCACCTAATTCTCAGACCCATAGCTAACAGCCATCTACTCTGGCTCTTTTCTTCTCAGTTCCACCCTGCTGAGGCCCTTAGCACACCAGGTCCCATGCTACCCCTTTGAGACTATGTAGAGGACACACTGAGGCTGCCACCAAAACACAGGAACTGGGGAGGTAGGAAAGGGCAGGTAGGGGAGTAGGGAGCATTACACCTGTGCCAAGCAGGTGTCCCCCCCAGCAGAGGCACCTTACCATGTGGGAGGCCAGCAGACAGCAAGTTCTCCAGCAGAACAGGGAGGGGCCGCCAATCCCAGCGGAGGCAGAGAGACCGAGGAACAGCATGAGAGGCAGGGGCAGGGCTGCTGGTCTGGGGCTCCCCATAGGTTTCTGTGGGATCAGGGCACCCAGAACATGCCTGCACAGCCTGAAGGCGGGCGGCAGGGCCTTGCCTTGTAGCAGCAGGGAACACAGTACCAGCAGAAGCCCTCGCCTCAGCCTACCCTGACCCCGCCCTGCCCCAAAGCTCCTCCTTGATCCTAACCAGCCGGCCAGGCCACATTCCTTTCCCTCCAAGCAGAGGGACTGAGGGACGCTTGTCCCCTAGGAAACCCTACTGACACCCCCCCACCCCCTCAAGACAAGGGGCTCCTGCTGTGGCAGAGAAATAACAGGAAAGGGGCCAGTACAAGGTTGGGAGGTGCACCCATTTCTTAACCCCTCCTACTCCTGAAACACCCTGCAGATCCGACCCGCCCATGAACACACTTGAACTTGGGTCTCCAGTAAACACGTGCTTCATCCCTCACTTAGAGAATTAACAGAAATACTAAGCACTACTGGGCTGGCTGGTTAGCTCGGTTGGTTAGAGCATAGGGCTGATAACACCAAGGTCCAGGGTTTAAATAAAAAGTGCTAAAAAAAAACCCAAAAACAAAAACAAAAACCCAGGAATAAAGTACTGCTTCACACTAGGTCCTGGGTCCTGGAGACAGAGGTGACTTAGGTACCATTTAGGGTTAGGGGTTGAGGGAAAGGCACTACAGAACACACATAAACCTCACATGGTCCCGTTTGTACCCTGGCTCCCGACCTGGCTGACTCTCAGGAGAAAGCCCAGCTTTTTCCCTCTACCCATTAGCAAGAGTTCCAGCACTTCTGGGCAAAGGGCTCTATGCCAAAGGGGCCTCCAGTTTCAAGGACCCACTAATCAGTACACCCTGATCAGGAAGCCCCAGAGCTTACAGTCGAGCCCTGGAGCAGAGGGAGCGAGCCCCACGCACTGACCTGGTTTCCTGTGGTTTCCGGTGCTGGAGAAAGGCTGACGAGGCTCCAGTCTTTGTGGAAACCTCCCCATCATCCCACAGCTTCCTCCCCCTCATGGAGCATTTAAGCTGCTTCAGCTCTCACCTTGGTGACACACACAGTGGAAAGAAAGTTTGGGGCACACCTACCAGGTCAAAGCATCTTGAGATTGTTATTGTCCCTCTGCAGCTCAATCTGTACCACCTTTCAGTAGCCTGATCACAGCCTTCTTTTGGCCAATTCAATTCCTAAGTCTTGAGGTCCACTGTTTGAAGACCCCATCCTACCCATTATCCTAAAAATACTCTTTAGCTTTTGAGTTCATTAAAAGATAAAGACCAGAGCTGGCTGGTTAACTCAGTCGGTTAAAGTGCAGCTTTACAACACCAAAGTTGCAGGTTGGATCCCAGTACAGGCCAACCGCCAAAAAATCCTTTATTTGTTGTTTCTCCAGTGCCTTGCAGTGGATGTCATGAAATAGGTGCTCTGTAATTGAATAAATGCAAATTATTATACATTGCATCTAAGTAGGATATCTGTTTCACATTTCACAGAGCACTTTCATATTTGATCCTAAGCACCTTGTGAAAAAGGTGAGAATTATTGTTTTCATTTCATAAAGAGAGAGATAAGGAAGCAAAGGGAAAAAGTGATTTGGTCAAGGTCAAAGTCTGTAGCCCAGGGAGCTCCATTTCTGCTAGGCCCTTGCAGATCAATTCTCTATTATCCTATGGTCCCCCCTTCCACTGCTTCATCTTCCTCTGCTTTTGGTATCCAGAAGGGTCTGTCTGACGCAATACTGTCTTTTGGCCCTGGAGTCCATCTCTGCAAACAAATCAGTAAGATCTAAAGGGAGGAGAGAGTGGTCTGGCCATCCCACAATGGGTTAGGGAGGCTTCCCCAAAATTCTACCTAACTGACAGTGGTTTAGATCTACATAAATAATGGGTTTTTTAGTGCTGGGGGCATGAAGTGAGAAACTTCGTTCTATTCTGGAATGAATACTCTTCCTTTTCGACCCCATATCCTCTGATCTGACTCTCACAGTGAAAATATTTGGTTAAATGCTCCTTGGCCCTGGTTAAGATATGGAAAGAGAAGCAGAAAAGAAAGAAATGGAGACAAGAAAAAGGAATGAAGACAAAAGGAAGGAAAGAAGGAAAGAAAGGGAAGGATGGGGAGGAGAGGTGGGGGAGGGAGAGAGGAAAAGGAAGAAAAGGAGCACATGGAAAAGAAAAAGGAATGAAGATAAGGAAGAAAGAAAAAGAGAGAAAAGGAGGTCTGCATTTTATTTATTGTCTTGCTCATTTACTTATTTATTGGGGAGCCTGTTCCAAGAAGGATTTAAGGTAAAAAGCGCAGAGGTGAATTCTAGCACACCCTGGGGAAGGGGAGGGGATGAGAGAGAGCAACATTTGCTGAACTCCTATCAGGCTGTGGGCCATATGCTTTGCCTACTCTTTTTTTTTAGGTGGCTGTCCAGTATGGAGATCTGTCTCATTTTATAAGTACTACAACCCTTGAGGTCAATCTTATTAACCCACTTTATAGACTGGGAAACACTCAGGAAGATTAGGTAACTCATCCAAACACACAGCTAAGAGATAGAGAGCTGGGGACTCACCACTTTGTCTTCCTGGGGCTCTCTCTGCCAGAACATACCACTTGAGGAGATCTGTAGGAAGTTAGAGGATTTCTGAACCCTGTAGTCCACAGAAGGTACTTGATTTAGCAGTGTGATATAGTTGGCAGGGTTAATAATGTAGAGAAGGAAATTGAAATGTTTGGAAAGAACAAAGGAAAGTAGGTCTTATGATAGTGAGTTATCAGTGGTCAGACTTCTAGGAGAGTGGGAAGTGTTTCACATCAACAAGGGAGGAGTAAATAACTCTGCGGCTGGAATAGGAGGTGCCAACTGGAGTAAAGGCAACACAGGTGTGTCTGGGAACTTCAGCAGAGGCCCTGTCCTCTTGGCTGAGGCCTTTCTCTCCTGGGGTTTGTATCTGAATGAGCTAAGACTTCATGCTCTAATAACCTTTACTTGGGGACCAACCCAGAAGCTCAAGAGGTTCTGGCAGGCCCCTGAACATGCTCAGGTACAGAGTACTCTGGGGGGTCTTGGGCAACTGTTTTTCTTGTCATGTCCCTACCTGTGCATGAATTCCAGTCAGACCATGGAGCAGCAGCTCCAGAATATTCCCGTAATGGCTAATTCCTAAGGTCCATTGGGATGATTATGCCTACTGTCAGGGCACCCTGAGCAGGAAGGTCCAACCAATTAGACCAGTGTAAACCAAGAGTGGGCAAGTGTCTCTTCCTTATTTCTACTCCTCCAGAAGGGATCAACGTCCTGAATTCTTTTGTTGTTCTTGTTGTTTTTATTGTACATATTTATGGGGTACAGCTTGTTTCAATACATGCATATTATATAATAATCTGATCAGAATCATTAGCATATCTATCACCCCAACATTTATCATTCCTTAGTGGTTATAACATTCAAGATCCTCCTTTCTGGCTATCTTTTAACTTCTAGAATTCTGAGGCAAGAAATAGTTCCTAAGAGAAAAGGCAGGGAGACTCCCAATCTGAGAGGGGAAGCCAACACTGCTCATCAAAGGAAAGCATTTTGATATTTATTAAGCCCCTGCTACGTGCGAGACTGTTCATACACATTATTTATTTAAGCCTCACAACGCCCTGGGAGGTAGCTACAATGATGCCCATGTGTCAGATCAAGTGTCTTGCTCAAGGCAAAAGTTAGTAAAACATCTGGCTGGAATTCCAACCCTGGTCGTACTAATATCAAAAACCATGTTCATTCCACTATACCACACTGCCTTTTTCATGGACTAGGTGATCTCTAAGAGTCCCTCCAACTCCTACACTTTCTAGTCCTGTAAAGATCAGGGAATAATAACCATCATTCACATTTATATAGTGTTATATAGTTCACAAAGTGCTTTCACAATACTTTACCTTATTTGATCTTCAAAACAATCTTTGAATAGGCAGGGTTGATCTTAGTCCTATGATTAGTAGGTGCGTTAGTGCTTGAACCCCAGTCTTCTGATCCAAATACAGTCTTACTTCCACTAAATCAAGGTCCAACAAGGGGATCTTGTTTGCTTCAGGGAACATTACAACATGAGGCAGGAAAAAATGATAGGAAAAGTCCAGAAAAGCAGAATCTCAACAACCTAACAAGCAGAAAACTAACACAAACCAAATGGTTGTTTCTGGTTTGTTTGTTTGTTTTTGCATTGCTGATAATCATTTCCATAATGGGTCTTTAAAGGTACTCTAAGACCATAAAGTACCATTCTAATAACCAAAAAACTTTCAAACTTTTTAAAAACCAATATTTAAGTAAATCCCAATTCTCTGAAAATGAGCAATCTAAGGCCTGGGTTGTTAGCTTGGTTGGTTAGAGCGTGGTAGTGGTAACACCAATGTCAAGGGTTCAGGTCCCCGTACTGGCCAGGCACCAAAAAAATAAAAAGAAAATGAGCGATTTGTGTCTGGTGCACACTGTAACTACATTACCCACACCATTTCTGCCTCTCTCTGCTCTCCAAATTCTACCCCTGCTTCAGTCTAGTTTTATTCTCTGTGAAATACACCCTGACTTTAGTCTACAGTAGGGCAAGTTACTTCATTCAATAAATTCAGAGTGCATACTATGTGTTAGGTACTGAGCAAGGGGTGTGGAAAAGACATGCAAATTTAAAATTCTGTCAATAAAAGCAGTAAAATAAAAATTTAGAGAAAGAACTCTTGCTCCTTGAAAGAACCAAAAGGCTCTAGAATCACCATATGAACTGGGTCTTAAAGGTTAAGTAATAAAGGAATGTAAAAGTAGAAAGGGGAATTTTTTAAAATTTTAATTAAAGATGACCAGTAATGCAGGGCTGGCCATAGCTCACTTGGGAGAGCGTGCTGCTGACAACACCAAGTCAAGGGTTACCAGTCATTAAAAAAAAAAGACCGGTAAGGGGATCTTAACCCTTAACTTGGTGTTGTCAGCATCACGCTCTCCCAAGTGAGCCAACCGGCCATCCCTATATAGGGATCCAAACCCGTGGCCTTGGTGTTATCAGCAAGTGAGCCATAGGCCGGCCCTTGAAAGGGGAAATTTTTAAGTGAAGGAAACTGGGAAACCCTAGAACCTATCTGGGGATCTACGAGGTTCAGTTGACTAAGACAGTGAGTGACAGTATTGAGAAATCATGCAGAACTGGAGGATTGGGACCGCTTTGGAAACCTTGAAAAGAGATTAAGGCATCTAGGTTGCTCCAAAAATAATGGCTTATGTTAGGGACATGATCATGGAATGGATGATAATTCAGAACTGTGCTGTTGGTATATTCAAACACAGGGATGCAGGAAGAGCGATGAGTGAGGCAGAAGGCAAGGTAAAGTTTGAGATGATAAAGGACATCTAGAGGAAGAGGTTCTGCAGTTAGAAGTACTGCCAGTACCTAATAGTGACTGAGTACATACACAATATTTATAGAACAAAAGAATGACTACAACTCTGGAGAGGGCAGAGCTCTCTAGTTATAGATTTGGGTATCATCCACAGACAATAAAGGCAAGTGCAAAGGGACACATAATTTTCATGCAATAAATATTTACTGTGTGTCTGACTTTTAGGAATGAAAGGAAGGGCCTTTAGTTCAATCACAAATCTTTCTCACTTCTATTTTTTTTTTTAAAAAGATGACCAATAATGGGATCCTAACCCTTGACTTGGTGTTGTCAGCACCACACTCTCCCAAGTGAGCTAACCGGCCATCCCTATATAGGGATCCAAACCCGTGGCCTTGGTGTTACCAGCATCACATTCTCCCAAGTGAGCCATGGGCCGGCCCCTCGCTTCTATTTTTAACTTATTTGCTCCACATCTTTAGATACTATGTTCATTGGTTATTTCACATGTATAGCAGGTACAGCTTGTTTCCCCTAGATTGTAAGCTCCCTACAAACAGAGATACTTTAAAATTCTTCTGGATTGGGCCGGCCCCGTGGCGCACTCGGGAGAGTGCAGCGCTTGGGAGCACAGCGGCGCTCCCGCCGCGGGTTCGGATCCTATATAGGAATGGCCAGTGCACTCACTGGCTGAGTGCCGGTCACGAAAAAGACAAAAAAAAAAAAAAAAACCACACCAAAAAAAAAAAAATTCTTCTGGATTACATTATATAGTATGAGACACATAACTGACACTCAGTTAACACTGATAAACATGAACATCTAACTAAGAGGACATAACCCAAGCTAGATAAATGAGAATGAACCTTTTATAGATGGAGAGATTAAATGTCTGGCCCATATTCTTGCTATGCAGCTGCAGAATTGCAACTTTGAGTTAGGTTCCCCATACCCATTCTACTTCTCTCTGGTCACTGCCAGGTTTCTCAGGGAGCTTTTACCCATCTCTTAGTATCTAAGGCCACTCAAGCAACATACCTTTCACACTCTATTAAATCCCAAACAGAAGGTACACAGTGGACAGGGCAGTCTTTATTGAGGTTCTTTTTAATTAAAATGCTTTGCAGTAGAAACGACAGCCTGCAGGGGGAGCAGCTTCCCAAATGTTTCCTGCCCTATGACCTACAGATTGAAGTAGAATTTGATTTTTTCCCTATCTCCTTCTGTGTTGTGGCTAAGGGGTGATGGATGGAAGTGGGAAGAAGGACCAAGAGGAGGCAAGAATAATACTCAGTCTTGAAGAGCCCCAAAGAGCCTCAACTTCAACCAGCTGAAGTTTGCTTCATGTCTGTTAATTACCCAGTTCTGGCAACAGGAATAAATTAAATATAGTTTTGCCATCTCAGTGGATGGCAACAGGAGGGGCTTTCCATAACTTGGACCTAGTCTGCACTAGGTGCCAACATAACAGTTGCCAAAATCACCAAAGGTGATTTTAGAAAAGCTCCTCTACCCCTCTCACTCCATTCATTGGAAGGCCCAGGCTTCACTCTGTAGAGCAGTCCAAAAGGCAGGCTTCATTTACGCTTCTTTTCCTGTGTGCTGGTGAACCAAGAGTCTAGGAGCTTCTTGCTGTAGTATAACTGCCAGGCATGCACTTGGACTGCCAGCACCAACACCAGGTACATGACAGAGACGGCAGAAAAACCAAAGAGGAAACGGTAGGCCTTGCCATGGCGGTAGAGCTGCTGTGCAGCAGGGAACATCTCCATGCTGCCATAAATGAGGGGTGCAATGGAAAAGAGCCCCATGCTGATCATGGAGAGCACAAGGTAGCTAATGTTGTTGCGGGGGAAGGAGAGCAGGCCCAAGAGAGAAGGCACAATACTTAGCAAATACGGGTACTCCCACTGATAGGGCATGGCCACCTGGTCATGCGACAAGAGCCTCAGGTGTCCCACGCTCATCTTGGCAACCAGCAGCAGCCACATGACCAGATGCACGTAGATCAGCTTCTTGATTTCATACTTGAGGGTCACACTGTGGGGCAGAGCAGAGGGAGAAGTACCTTTCATTCAGATTTTTCTTTCAATCACCTATATGCCAGGCTACTGTACTGGACACTGGGATACAAATTTGAGTAAGATATAGTCTCTGCCTAGAGGCTAGGCACAGAAACAGAGAAGGAAAAAATAATTAGCAAATGAAGTGAAAAAGCTCTAGTAAATATATGTTCCAATATATATGGGATCCCAGGAAGGAGGAATCAATTCTGCTTAAGATGAGATATCGGAGAAGGCTATCTAGAGGAGGGTGATATTTGAGCAAGGCTCTGATGGACAGGTGGAGATAGGCACTCTAGGCAGAGGCAATAGCATGCGGGCGGAAAGGAATGAGCATTTATGTTCTGAGAAAGCAAGTGGTTGAGTATGGCAAGAATACACTGCAGGGGGGGAGGGGCATAATGGAATACAAAGTTGCAAAGACTATGAAATTAAGTTGAAAGGCAGAAGAAGGTCCAGAGTTCGAACCCTTGACCGGCCAGCAGCCAAAAAACAACAAAAAAACACCCCGAAAAACAAAAACAAAAAAACGTTTACAGGCAGAAGAGTAACTCAGAACTGTGTTTAGAAAGATGACTTTCTTTTGGCAGTAAGGAAACCAGCTCAGGCTGCCCATATTCTCTAGCTAGATTAGATTTTTCACCTAAAAGAAGCACATAGTCCTCTTACAGTTCTAATTCATTCTCTCAGGTTCCACCTGTATCCTCCTCCTACCCCCGAGGGCAATGTTTCTGCTCTGGGCAGGCATGAAAACACTTGCTTGGGTTGTGAGGCATCCTTAGGCAGGAGCCTAGGATGAGAATGAAGTGAGGGTCTAAGGAGCTTATCATGTTTCAAAACTCTGTAGAGAAAGATGTGAAGAACATTCTGGGAGAGTTCAATAGACTTAAGGAAGGAAAATCGTTTTTAATTTTTATTTTTAAATATTTATTACAGAAAATGCAAAAAAGTAGAAAAAAATAATTAGTTACTTCTAGGCTTCAAACTCCATGAAGGAGGTACCAGTTTTTTTTTTTCTTTTTTCTTTTTTTTTGTGTGTGTGGCTGGTCGGTTCGGGGATCCGAACACTTGATCCTAGTGTTACAACACCGCGCTTGTTTTTTGTGTTTTTTTTTTTTTTTTTCTTTCTAAGAACTTTTTTATTGAAGGTATAACATGCATACAAAGACCAGGTCTGCTTTTGCTCACTATTATATCCTCGGTGCCCAACACAATGCGTGATGGGTAGAATCTCAGTATTTGTCGAACGAATAAACGAATGTAGAAATACCCGTTACGTGGGTGTTTATAAAATTCATTTTAGGGCCCGCCCGTGGCTCACTTGGGAGAGTGCGGTGCTGATAACACCAAGGCCACGGGTTCGGATCCTATATAGGGATGGCCGGTTAGCTCACTGGATGAGCGCGGTGCTGACGACACCAAGCCAAGGGTTAAGATCCCCTTACCGGTCATCTTTAAAAAAAAAAAAAAAAAAAAAAAAAATCATTTTAGGCAGGGAAAGAATTTTACCGCCCACATTTCCCTAAACGGCCCCCAAAAACATATAACAGCTAACATGTATTATGTGGTAAGACTTAAACTACCCCTTTTACACGAATTTTTAGCTAATTCTTCATCAAAACCTAAAAGGTAGATTATTTCCTCCCTCTGCTAATGAGGAAACTGAGGCTCAATTCAAAATTAGGTCTCTAAGGTCACACAGAGGGGCCAGCAGCGATGTGACTCCGGAGCCCACGCGGGGCTGTAACCCCCTCAAGCCTCAGGGCGATCAACGGGTCGCGGGGGCGACGGGGCTTCCCGAGATTGGGGACAGGCCCAAGGCCGTCACGGGAGGAGGGGACTCAACGGGTACGCGGGAGCTGGCTGGGGAGTGAGACCCTAACGCCGACCCCAACGTCGCTCCCCAGGCCCCGCAGGCTCCATCCATGGAGAAGGCCTCCCGTGCTCCTCGCCTCACTTCATACCTCATCTGGTAGTGCATGGCGACGCGCTCTCGGTGCTGAAAGTCGCTACCGTCGGTGCCGGCCGCTCGCGGGCCTGCCCGAGACGCCATTGTCCCCGCCCAGAACCCCAGAGCCCCTCAAGCCAACTCGCTGTCGCGACAACCGTGCCAAGCCACCAGCCGACCCCGTTCGCGATGTCTCAGCTCAGCCACCCGACAGCCGCGCCGCTCAGGGAAGAGAACTTCCGGCCTCTCTGTCTCGGGGAGGACCTACTCTGTGGTCACTCCCCTCGCGCACGCGCCCTCGCTTTCTCTTGGCCCTGCTCCACCCCTCCTGGAGTGCCGCGCGCAGGAGATGAGTCAATGCCCTTTCTTGCCATCTTTTTGCGGTCTGCCCCAAGGCCTCCCGAGCTCTTTCACTTTCTTAAGCTCCAATATGAGTTTAAGATGCTGCAGTCCCCGCCTCACAGAAGGAAGAGACAGATGTTTGGAAAAGAGCACATATCCACAGTCTCAAAAGCTTCTTTCCATAGATCACAGTCATTGCAAAGAGAAAACGATAACTACAGAGAGGAAACCTGGAGCACACATTCTTAACCAAGTAATCAAGGTTAATTTGACCAATAATGAGACAAACTGACACTTCGTGCCTCTCACTAAGGACACAGCATCACTTCTGTGATATTCCTGCCAAAAATACATAAACTGAATCTGATCGTGAAGAACTGACGTATAAACCCAAACTGACGTATACTCTACAGGTTGTCCAGAAAATGTCAAGGCCATGAAAGAAAAAGAAATTATTTCCAAATAAAACGTTATGTTATCCGTAGGGACAGAAAGTAGAATGGTTGTTGCCAAGAGCGGAAGGGGAGTGGGGAGAATGGGGATTATTGTTTAATGATTAAGGAATTTTAGTTTGGGAAGATGAAAAAAGTTCTGGAGATGGATGGTAAGGATAGTTGCACAACAACGTGAATGTACTTAATGCTTCTGAACTATATACTTAAAATGATTAAACTGGTAAATTTTGTGTTAGGTACATTTTACCACAATAAAAAATAAATAAAACAAAAGTTTAAAAAGTTATGCTATCTGAAAAAAGGGGGGGGGGGATCGTGTACTGAGCATCTACTATGCACCAGGATACTATGCTATGACCTGGGGAGGGAAGATAGAAATGAAACAGACATGGTCCCTGTCTCCTGAGGGATCACAGCCTAGTGAGGGGAAGACTTTACACCCAGGAAGCTATGAAGTAGGATGGTCAGTGCCATGAGGCGAAAGTACAGGAAAGTGAGGGAGCAAAGGCAGGCACCTCTCCCCCACCTCAAAGGTTAGGAAAGTCTCTCAGAGTGGCAGCATTTAAGCAGAGACATGAGGCCTCAGTAGGAATTAGCTGGAGTAAAGAGGTGGGATGGAAAGAGTTTTTCAGGCAGAGGGAACTGCAGGTGTGAAGGCCCAGATTCCAGAGAGTGCTTGGCTGTCACAAGAACTAAACAAACTTCGCAGTGACTGGAGCATTTGAAGGCCATAATAGTTAACACTTTATCACAGGGGTATTAGGGAGTCACTAAAGGGTTTAACCAGGAACCTGACACAGTTTAGCATTTTTAAAGGACAGGTCTAGTAGTTGTAAGTATAATGGGTTGGAGGGGGCCAGGTGAAGCAGAGGAATCAAGCGAAGGCTACTGCCAGGGAAATGGCAGTGGAGAGAGAGGAACAGATGTGAGTTACTTGGGATTTTTCTGGAGGTGGGCAACAAGAGCACATACAACCAGCAAGGGGCTCACACTTGGAAGAGAGTTTATATGTCTGGGATCTGGGAAAGACAAGCAAGAAATTAGCAACATTTATTGAGCACCTAATATATGCTAGGCATGTTCATGCACATGAACTCCTTCCTCCTAATATTATTGGAGGCGATTACTTTTGTTATTACCTTACGGAAGGGAAAACTCAGGGTCAGAGAGGGGAAGTGGCTTGTCCAAGGTCACACAGCAACAGAGCAATAAGTACTTAAACCAAGGTGACCGTAGGGCTTAAGATTCTTTACTACCGGATTTTTTACAACCCATGTTTAAGGAATAACAAAGAGGGTTCAGGGCCCACTAAGGGAAAAAAAGGCTCTCTCGGATTATAGGCTAGGAATACCTGTCTCCTCCCCCTATGCTCTCTAGAATGTCTTTCCTTGTCCTATGGAATCCTGCTGACCCTTTAGGACCCATCACACTGCTCCAGCAAGAATCACCTGCTCCCACAGCAGTTCCCATAGTTTTTGCTCAGTGGGTTGCAGTGTCTGTTAAGCCTGTTCTAGGACCGTCTGTGATAGAATCATCCAGGATTCTGTTTTGTTAAAAACACAAATTTCTGGGACCAGCCCGTGGCTCACTCGGGAGAGTGCGGTGCTGATAACACCAAGGCCCCGGGTTCGGATCCCATATACGGATGGCCGGTTCGCTCACTGGGTGAGCGTGGTGCTGACAACACCAAGTCAAGGGTTAAGATCCCCTTACCGGTCATCTTTAAAAAAAAAAAAAAAAAAAAAAAACACAAATTTCTGGGTCCTACCTTTAGCCAAATGAATCATTCTCCACAATTGGGCCCGAGAATCTCTATTTTTAATTTGAAATGTTGACTAGGTAATGCATTTACATGGTTCAAAAGCCAAGCAATATAAAAAAGTTATGCACATTAAGTGCATGAAAAGATGGTTAGCACCATTAGTCTTTACTGAAATGCATTTCAAAATCTCTATGAGATACCACTTTGCACCAACTATGATGGCTAAAATAGAACAGACAGACAATAACAAGTATTGGTGAGGATGTGGGTAAATTGGAACCCTCATACACTGCTGGTGTTAATGTAAAATGGTGCAGCCACTTCGGAAGACAGTTCAGCAGTACCTCAAAAATTAAATATAGAGTTACTATATGACTAGCAATTCCACTCCTAGTTACCCAGGGCAATTGAAAACATAGGTCCCTGCAAAAACTTGTTCACAAATGCCCATGGCAGCATTATTCATAACAGTCAAAAAGTAGTAACAATCCAAGGGGCCGGCCCATGGCTCACTTGGGAGAGCGTGGTGCTGACAACACCAAGTCAAGGGTTAAGATCCCCTTACCAGTCATCTTTAAAAAAAAAAAAAGAGAAACAATCCAGATGCCCATAAATTGATAAATGAATGAAAAAGTTGTGGTGTATCCATAAATGGGATATTATTTGGCAATTAAAAGGATACACAGTACTTCACAGGTGAACCTTGGAAACATTATGAAGTGGAAGAAGTCAGTCGCAAAAGACCCTGTCTGCTGTGATTCCATATCTGAAATGTCCAGGACAGGTGAGCTCATAGAGACAGAAAATACAGTAGCAGTTGCCAACAGGGAGTGGGTACAAACTGCTAACAGATGTGGGGTTTCTTTTCCAGGTGATAAAAATACTGTAGAATTAGTGGTGACCATTGCACAACTTTTTTTTTTTTGGTGGCTGGCTGGTAGAGGGATCTGAACCCTTCACCTTGCTTGGTGTTATCAGTACTGTGTAGAATAATGGTTTTGTTTGTTTTATTAACAACATTCTATTTTTATTTCTATACTTGCATTTTTAAAAATGTTTCTGTAATTTTGATGCTAAGGTAAATAAATGGTGTCTCTCTTAACAAAAAGATAAATCCAATATGGCATTTGATACACTAAATTGGACACAATCTTTTTATTGAAGCTATATTATCTTCTTGTTAATTATCATCCGTCTTCTGATGACAGGTCTCTGGGAGATTTGAGCACGTGCTTTTGTTTCAGATTTTTTCATTTTGCAATCTGCATTGTTTGTGCTGATAAATCCTTCTGAGAGTGGCTATAAGCGATTCCCAGAGTTTGGAGTGTTGGAAGTCCGCAGTCCAGGGGGTGTGTAGTTGATTGAATTATGTCCCCCAAAACTCTTTGAAGCTTGAATTGTGTCCCCCAAGTTTTATGTATTAGAAACTTAGCCCCCACTGTGACTGTAAAGAGGGTGGGAAATCTTATTATGGTAATTGTAAGGTGCGGCCTTGAAGAGGTGATTAGGTTATAGGGCCATGCAATGGTGAATGGATTAAAAATGGTGGTCAGGGGCGTGGTTCTGAGGGCTTTAAAAGAAGAGGGAGGGGAGTCTCTCTCTCTCTCTCTCTCTCTCTATCTCTCTCTCTCTCTGTCTCTGCTCTCTCTGCTTCCGCCATCTTGCAATGTGAGATCTCTGGGTCACTGTCGCCACCACCAGACGGACTTTGGACTTCCCAGCCTCAGAAACTGTAAGCAATAAATGTTATTTTTCTTTATAAATTACCCAGTTTCAGGTACTTGGTTATAAGCAACGGAAACAGACTAATACAGGTTGCATCTGGTGAAGGCCTTCTTGGTGGTAGCTCTGTGCAGTGACATAGGGTGTCACATAGTGATAATCCCAAGAGCAAGAGTACTGTTTTTAAATACACAGTATAAAATACATAAGAGTACAATGAAGCAAATTGTTTCAAAATAAAGTTATCCAGGGCTGAGCCCGTGGCGCACTCGGTAGCGTGCTGCGCTAGCAGCGCGGCGACGCTCCCGCCGCCGCGGGTTCAGATCCTATATAAGGATGAGCGGTGCACTCCCTGGCTGAGCGCCGGTCACGGAAAAAAAATAAATAAATAAAAAAAATAAAAAATAAAGTTATCCAAATTTTAAATGTATGCAGTGAAAAATCCCACTCCCAATTCTGCTCCCATCCTCCCAGATCTCAACCCAGTCCACCCTGCTCCACCTAACCAGGGAACCACTTTTTTTTCTTTGTTATATGTATTCCCAGAGTTTCTTTAAGCACATATCAGCAAATGTGAGAAGCTATATTCTTATTTTACCTTTTTTTAAAAAAATAGAGGGTAGTATATTATACATACTATTAAAAACCTTGCTTTTTGTTTTGATTTAACAATATATCTTGGAGATTTTCCCCAGATCAGTAAATAAAGAGCATCCTCACTTTTTTTCTATAGCTTCCTTAGTGCTCTTCCATTATATGAATATAACATAATTTATTTAACCTGCCCTCTCTTGTAGGACACTTGTGTTGTTTCCAATATTTTGCTATTCCAAATTAACTTCAGTGAATAACCTTGTACTTATATAGTTTCACTCATGGGCAAGTAGATCTATAGTCTGGAATCCCCGAGGTGGTATTGCTGGGTCAAAGAATATGTTGTATTTGTGATTCTGATAGATCGTACCAAAATGCCTTCCATAGTGGTTATACCAATTATATTCTCACCAGCAATGTATGAGCATGTCTGATTCCATTTCCCCACAGCTTGAGCAACAACTTGCTATTCTGATGGGTGAAGAATGTCATGTCAGTATATGTTTAAGTTGCATTTCTATTTCTGTAAGTGAGATTAAGCATCTGTCCATATGTTCATTTTCCGTAAGTTCATTTTCCTGAACTGTGTTCATATCCTTTGCTCATTTTTCTATTGTGTTGTTGGTCTTCTTAATTTACATATAAATAGAGGAGGGGGGGAGAGAGAGAAAGAGATGGAGAGAGATTATCTTCTTGTCTGTAATTTACTTGCAATTTATTTTTCCTGTTTATTTGATGTCTTTTGATTTTGCTCACGGTGTTACAAGTTTAACATGCAGAGTATTTTTTAATGTAGTTGAATGTACCAATCTTTTCTTTTATGGCTTCTCAGTTTTGAGTTGTAGATAAAGTCCTTTTTCATTCCGAGGTGTCTCAGATGATTTTCATGTACTACAGAGTTTGAGAACCATGCTCAGACATTGCTCCTCTCACTAGAATGTGCATTCCCCAAAAGCAGAGATGACGACTGTCATTTGTGTCTGGCATGTTGTAAAAGTTCATAGTGCCTGGCATACTGGAAAAGTTCAAGAAATGCTTGTTGAATGGATAAATTCCAACTGAGCCATAAGTATCCTCTTCTCCTAAGCACTGTGAAGAATCCTCAGGATCATCCTCCATCCCAGGCAGATGTTCTCTGTGGCTTTAGCCAGTGGTTATCTTTGTCTTTTCTATGTCTGCTTTCTGTGATGCACTTGGAGTTCATCAAGGCTAGACTGCCGCTGAGTCATCCATTGGCCTATCCATCACAGGACACCAAGTACACATTAGACATTCAATAAATCTTTGAGGCATGAATGTCCGAGAGAGGGACCTTGATCCTTTCACAAGAGCTTCCTCCCTGAAGTGGCTTTGGTTGTTTTTTTTTTTTGCGGCTCTCCTGGAACAGGGATCTGAACCCTTGACTTTGATGTTATCAGCACCACGCTCTCCCAAGTGAGCTAACCGGCCAGCCCCTCTGTGAATTGTTTGGCTTGTGCTTTTCTCCTGGCTCTTGGTCTGCCTTAAAGTTCAAGCTACTTGTGTTCCTGGCTCCTCACCCTCCTTATTCCTTTCTCAAATTATGTGCACTGATGTTTCCTTTGCCTTGATTGTTCCCCCGGGACTTCGAAAGATTGCTTCTCACCACTCAGGATTTAGCTCAAAGCTCACCTCCTCGGAGACATTTGCTGAGTCCAAAAGCTAATCTAGCTCCCCAGCAATTGGCTATCATGTCACCTTGTTTTTCATCCCAGAACATCATTATCTGAAATTATTTTATTTATTTGCCTACTTGTTCATGGTCTGAGTTCACCCTCCCCCAGAAATGTCACTCCTTAGAGTGTGGGACAAGGCTGTCTTGTTTCCTGCTATATTCTCAGCCCCTAGGAAAGCTAGCACATGGAAAGTGCTTAATAAATACTTATGAATGAATGAATTTTGGTTGCCTGAGAGCTTCTCCAGGGAAGAATTTATTTATCTTTTTTTTTTTTTTTTTGGTGGCTGGCTGGTAAAGGGATCTGAACCCTTGACCTTGTTGTTCTCAGCATCACACTCTAACCAAGTGTGCTAACCAGCCAGTCCTCCAGGGAAGGATTTAGATCTAAATAATAATAATTGCTACTTATTGAGCTCTGAGCATGGACTAGACTCTGTAGCAAGTACATTTCATGATTATCTCATTTAAGTTTCATGTAAACCCGATGGAGTAGGAGCTATTTTTATTCCCATTTGTCTTATCATACTGAAGCTTAGACAGTTCGATCATACAGCTAGTGTTAGATCACTGGTTCTCAAAGTGGAATCCCTTAGCAGCCTCAGCTTAGTGTCACTTACGAATCTGTTAGAAATGGAAATTCTTAGGCCCCACCCCAGACACATTGAGTCAGAAACTCTGGGGTGAGGCCCAGCAATCTGAATTTTAACAAATTCTCTAGATGATTCTGATGCAGTAAAGTATGAAAAACTCTGCTAAAAGAAAGATGTGGTTAAACTCTTTATTTAATTAATTAAATTAATTAATTAATTAATTTTTATTGAATCATAATTGATTATACATATTTTTGGGGTTTACTATTGACATATGTTAATCAAATCAATATTACTAGCATATATATTGTTACAAATCATATTATTCTTTATGCCCCTTGTCCAATCTCTCTCCATCTTCCTTTCCCTCCTCCACCCCCCTCTATTTACCCTAGATTTCTTCTCTCCTTCTGAAAGAATAATGGTTACTCTGTTGATTTGTTGCCTAGATGATCTGTCCAATGCTAAGAGGTGTGTTCAGGTCCCCCAATATTATCATAGAGCAGATGCTTCTGTCACTCTGGAATGAGCTTTGTGGAGAGAGAGACATCCTCTTCTTTTCTTTGGTTTCTGCTCGTGACTCTCCTTGTGTCAATGCACTCCAGTGGCTGGTGGATCAACTGCACGGTGGTTGTGGTGTCTAGCCGCTTTCATGGCAGCCATGGTTATTGTGGTGGCTGTAGTGAGCAACACACATGGAGGTGATGTTTTTGGCATGCTCCTTACCTAGTTGATGGTGGTGATGGCGGTGTGCCTGGTTGTGGGAGGAGGGTACGGTCCGTAAACTCTTTTTTTTTTTTTCTTTTTCTAAAAAGATGACTGGTAAGGGGATCTTAACCCTTGACTTGGTGTAGTCAGCACCATGCTCTCCCAAGTGAGCTAACCAGCCATCCCTATATAGTGATCCAAACCCCTGGCCTTGGTGTTATCAGCACCACACCCTCCGAAGTGAGCCATGGGCCAGCCCCCTTAAACTCTTTTTTAAAGAACAGCTTTATTGAGATATAATTCATATACCATACAGTTCACCCACTCAAGTATAGAATTCAATGACTTTAAGTATATTTACAGCGTTGTGCAATCATCACCACAATAGATTGTGATTAGATTAATAGATTACAATATTTTGTCTCCTCCAAAAGAAACCCCGTACGCATCCGCAGCCCCTCTGCGTTCTCCTCCCACTGCCCATTCCCAGTCCTGAGCAACCACTAATCTATTTTCTGTCTTTATAGATTTTCCTGTTCTGGACATTTCATATAAATGGAATCATACAATATGTATGTGGTCTTTCGTGACTGGCTTCTTCCACTTTGCATAATGTTTTCATGGTTCATCCATGTAGTAGCATGTATCCTTCTTACTGACAAATAATATCCTATCTATGGATATACCACTTTTTTTTAATGCATTCATCAATTGATAAGCATTCAGGTTGTTTTTACCTTTTGTCTATTATGGATGTTACAGAGCACAAGTCCAGCTGCCTGCTCCCTTTCAAAAGCAAATCACTCAGAAGTCAAATGTTGGTGGAAATGGAGGTCAGCTTTTATTCAGGAATACAGTGACCCGAGGAGAGATGTCAGGCTAATGCATCTCTCCAGAAAACCTGAAGGAGAATGGCCAGGCTAAAGCCACCTCAAAGACTAAGATTTACTGAGGGGTTTTTAAAGAGGGGTTTGAGGGAATGGAATGTACAAAATGAAAAGCAGGAGAGAGGAGGACATGCAAGGGGCCAGGTGCAAAGTCTCACCAAGGCTCTGTCTGGTTTCTGCTCCTGTCCTTGCTGTTATCTCATGGTCCTGCTGGAGGGTGGAATCAGCACAGCTTTATTGATGTCTTCCTTGGTTTCCCAGTGTCTGGGTAGTACGTGCAAGTCTGCAGCTCCAGGCTGACTAAAAAACAACTTTACATGTATGTAAATAACATCATTTTACCCCATAACCAAGATTCAAAATATCAAATAACCAAGGGCAAAGAGGGAACTCAGAGAAATGCATGCCAAGAAAAAAGCTGTGCCTTTTAAAAATCTTTTAGAGCCCATGGTTTTAGGTCCCAACATGGCTTCAGTCCTGCTCACTCCAACATGCATAAATGCTATGAACATTTGTGTACAAGTTTTTGTGTGGACATGTTTTCATTTCTCTTAAATACACACACACGCACACACACACACATACTTGGATATATATATATATACACACATATATATATATACACACACTATATCTATAAGTGGGATTGCTGGGTCATAGATCTCACACTCTAACCACTATATATTTCAGCTTGTCTTAGTTTCTGCTGTTATTTTATAATCAATAATGCCATTGATTAGAGTGTGATTTTGTAACTCCAAGGTCAAAGGTTTGGATCCCCACACCAGCCAGCCACAAAAAAAAGAATCAATAATGCCAACGGTCATGTCCATCTATTGAGTATCTGTGTTGCAAACCTCCACTTTTATCATCACTGATCCTTACCACTACTCTATAAACAGGAATCATTATTCCATTGTACAGATGAGAGAAACGGGGGCTCGCAGAAGTAAGGTGACTTGCCTGCGCTCAAACAGCTGATAATGGACGGAGCTGGGACTGCGACCCACATCCGCCCGCTTTCTGTGCCCTCTGAGCCTCATACCATGTCGTGGGCCATACCCTTTTCCAGAACTTTCAAAACATGCTTCCTCTCCTCCTCTTAGGCCTTTTCTGGAAGTGAGGCTGGCTTGAAATCCCAAGAGTGAGAGCTGCAAACACTGCCATGCTCTTTTCCCCAGCTGGGGCTGAAGGCCAAGGGAGGGGCTTCCTGGGAGCTGGAAATAAAACAGAGGGAGGAATGGGCAGAGCAGCACTGCAAGGAGGCAGGGAGGTTGTGAGGGGAGGTAAGGAGTTTTTGTTTTTTGGGTCCTGGAGAGCAGGTGAGGTGGTGCTTGGTAGCGCTTTAGGGACAGGGAGTGAGGAGTTGAGGCTGCAGTAAGGGGGCTTGGTAGTGCTGAGTGGGGGAGAGGGCTTTCTGCCTTTGTGGGGGCCGGTCCGGGGAGCTCCCCAAGCTGTTTGAAGGAAAGAATGATTTTACGCAACAGGGGAGGGGGCTTTTGTTCCATGCCCACTCTCTGTGCAATTTGCTCTGTGCCAAGCTCTCCCTGTGCTGGGGACTGGGAATAGGGAGAGCACCTCAGGGCCAGGCACTCAGGGACTGGGGGGCTACAGCAGAAACAGACACTGAGGCACCCTTGGGTAGGAAGAAGGGCAGGATGAAGGGATAGTCCTGTGAGCCGCCTAAGAAGACTTTCCAAAGAGTGGGAAGCAGAGACACTGGGGCTTCAAGCCTGCAAAAGTTTAGCCCTGGCCAGAAAAGGCATTTCAGGAGGAGGGAACTATCTGTGCAAAGGCTTGCAGCATGCAAAAGCTGGAGCATGGAGTGGGTGAGCCCAGGGCTCTCTGCCTAGATCTGTGCTGTCCAATGGAGCCACAAGCCACAGTAGCTGTTTAAATAAGTTAAAATTCAATAAAATGAAAAAGCCAGCTCCTTAGTCACAGTAGTCACATTTCAAGTGCTCGATAGCTGCATGAGGCTAGTCGCTATGGTATTGGAGAGTAT
The DNA here is from genome assembly GCF_027409185.1 of Cynocephalus volans. NCBI lineage: Eukaryota > Metazoa > Chordata > Mammalia > Dermoptera > Cynocephalidae > Cynocephalus > Cynocephalus volans. Next base: position 92,104,132 of record NC_084470.1, on the reverse strand, counting down.
GAACATAGAACGTCTGCATCCATTCAAAAAGTTCTTCTGGCTGGTGGAAAGCCTCAGAGGGATTCAGATTTCTTAAGGACCCACGGGAGAGAGCAGGCTCTGACCGGCTGCCTACTGTGAGGTCTCTGGACCATAGGTGACAGAATGGTCCCCAGAATTGTGAGGTGGCATGACTCACCTCCTGCCGGTGTAAAATGAACTCTGTCCCCAGGGACAGGTACAAACCAGGCAGGGTCTCTTTAGCCCTGACTTGGGACTCCTGTTCAGTGTGACCAGAGCCAGTGTCAGAGAAGCATGGAGTGAGTGGCACTGGGGTGGGAGGGGCAGCTGTTGAGTGGGGCTGAGCTTGAGCATGGGTTGGAGATGCGTGTTCTCCTGCTTGGTCACAGTTGGCGTGCTTGGGGCTGGACAGGAGAAGGGCCAGGGGAGGTGTGTGTGAATTGGGACAGGAAATCAGGGCAGAGGTTTGTTGGATGGATGGGGGGGGGTTGCACTGTGTCGAATGATGAGACGGGAGCCCTCCCATCCTACTCTAAAGAACTGTTGCTGCTTCCTTCCCAGGTACAACGCAGTCCAGCTGACAAAGATGGAATATGCCATGAAGTCCCTCAGCCTTCTCTACCCCAAGTCCCTAACCAGGTGAGGAGAGAGCCAGGGGCAGAAGGGAAAGGTAACTAACCATGATTTGTGGGCCAGAACTTCTCAAACTTTAATGGGTATATAAGTCGTGTGGGGATCTTGTTAAAATGCAGGTTCTGATTCAGGAAGTCTGTAAGGGGACCTGAGATTTTGCACTTCTGACAAGCTCCCAGGTGATGTCAATGCTGCTGCTACCTCCTCCACCACCACATATTGAGAAGAAAGGGATAGACACTGTGCTTGGTGCTTTCATTCCCGATCTCATTTAAGCCTCATAACAACTTTGGGAAGTGGGGGTTATTATAACCAATTAGCAGTTGAGCAGACTGAAGCGCAGAGTGGGCAATCTTAATCACCTAGCAAAGTGTAATGGAGCCAAGATTCAAACTTTGTCCTGATTGAGTCCAAAAATCCAGGTTCTCTCTACTCCTTTGGTTCTACATTTTGTATCTTAAAGTCCCAAAATGCCTAATATTGACCTTGGGCTTCCCCCACTTCATCCCACTTTCAGGTGAGAAGAAAGTAAGGCCAAGAGAGGTGGTAACTGGGGGAATGTGGAGCGGGTCCTCTATTCCGCTTGCTATTCCTCTGGACTAGAAAGAACCACAGGATCAACATCACTTTGGAACTTGTTAGACCTATAGACTCTCAGGCTCCACCCCCACCCAGACCTACTGAATAATCATCTGCATTTGAACAGATCCCCAGGTGACTTATAGGCCCCTCAAAGTTTGAGATGCATTGCTCTAGCAGGCTTTTGAGGAACACTAGAGCAGGCTTGGTGGGTGGTAGGGGAGGAGGCACATGTGAGCCCGGTCTGGAGGGGTAAGGGAGTGAATTACCCGGCAGTGTGGTGTGGGCTGGGAGCTGCAGGCAGCTCATCTGACGATCCAATCACCCCCAGGCATGTGGCAGTACGCACCTCGGTGGTGACCCAGCAGCTGCCGTCGGAGCCCAGCCTGGAGGCCCCCAGAGCCCGGCCCTGCCGAGTGAGCACTGCGGATCGCAGTGTGCGAAAGGGCATCATGGCTTGCAGTCTTGAGGACCTCCTCTGCAAGGTGAGGGGTGGGCCTGTGCTCTGCACAATCCAGCCGCTGGGACCTTGGCTGAGAGCTGGCCCTGCCAGCCGCCCCTCTCCTCCAGGTCAGGAGCTGGGATTCAGCAGGAGTGGAGGACAAGGCAGGGTTTAGAAGGTGTAAAGGTTTCCTTTCTGATGTCACCACCAATGGATTGGTAGTGCCTGCCTGGAGAGCGTTCGATTGATTAGCAATGTCTGTCTGGTGACAGAGGAAGGGCAGTACCTTGTATCCTACACTAATAGGTCACTGGTATTTTCAGGGAATATTATTCTTGTTGGGAAAACCCCTGGGTTCCCTTTTCCAGTTGCTCTTTTTTTTTAAAAAAAAGATGACCGGAGGGCCGGCCCATGGCTCACTGGGGAGAGTGCGGTGCTGATAACACCAAGGCCACGGGGTTCGGCTCGCATATAGGGATGGCCGGTTCGCTCACTGGCTGAGCGTGGTGCTGACAACATCATCAAGTCAAGCGTTAAGATCCCCTTACCGGTCATCTTAAAAAAAAAAAAAAAAAAAAAAAAAAAAAAAGATGACCAGTAAGGAGATCATAACCCTTGACTTGGTGTTGTCAGCACCACGCTCTCCCAAGTGAGCTAACTGGCCATCCCTATACAGGGATCCGAACCTGTGGCCTTGGTGTTATCAGCATCGCACTCTCCCCAGTGAGCCATGGGCTGGCCCTCCAGTTCTTAAACTTGTAGAAGTGCCTGGGAATTTGGGAAATGAGCAGAATTTTAGAGATTCTCTTGTCCACCTCCTACCTTCAGTCAGGGCAGTTCTTAAATCTGTCTCCCACAAGGGAGCTTCCGTGGAAGGCTTTTGTTAATAAATGTGGAAGATTTTCTTCAAACTGTTAATCAAGTAAGCTTCCAGAGGAGGAAACCACGGGCACACAGCTCTTGTGGATGGTACTAACAGCAGGCTCTAGGACACCCTTCCCATTCCCATACTTCTCCTCTCTGCTGGGAGTAACTTCTCTCTGTCCCTCATACAGCTTATCCAGTCTTGCTCTGTATTAGTCATGTGCTTCACTGGCCCATCAGCTTATCAGCTCCATGGGGGTGGGACCACTCCCCTCATCTGCAAGCCCAGGTGCCTGGCATAGGTTCAATGTCTGGATTAGGCTTCTAATCATAAAGAGTTTGTTTAACATACAGAAATCATAGCTGACCTAACCCTCTATTCTAGGTGTCTTCCCTGTTCTCTGAATTAGGTCTGTTCTTCCTGAGAGCCAATTTCCCCTATCTTATGAGGCTTCTCTAGCTATGCCAGACTACATTTCTTGGGCTTTGAATCAAAAGGGCCTATTCACACTGTAGTCTGGACTTGGTACTGTTTTTCACCTGAGGACTGGTGATTACCTCCTGCATCAAAATGTCTTTGTTACACATGGCTTCCCAGACACCACCCCCAGAAACTAATTATGTCATAGGTAAGGTCCAGGGATTTTCCTTTTTAGCAGGTACTTCAGGAGATTCTCACACCCACTGAGTTTGGGAAACCCCTCGTCAGAGTCCTATCTCTGAGAGACGCAGAGAAGAACGGTGAGACTCTATCCTTTCAAGATGGTAGACAGGTCAGAAGTGAATCTCACTGATAGTTCAGGGAAGACATTGGCCTATCTAGACTGCTTTTCCAAGTTTGGCAGCAGAAGAAAAGAGGCAGAGAGAATGAAGAGAGAGTGGAAGGTAATCTAGTTGTCAGGGACCAGCGTATGAAGTCCGCTTTTGGCCATGACAAACAGTTGGGTTTCATTTTAAAAGCTAACAGGAAACCAGGCTGCAGGTTAGCTCAGTTGGTTAGAGTGCGGTATTATAATGTTTGTTAAGGTCAAGGGTTCAGATCTCAATACCAGCCAGCTTCTCCCCCCCCACAAAAAAAAAGATAACAGGAAGCCATTGGAGGATTTTTTTTTTTTTAACTAACATGAAGCGATCATAAACTAACAAAAATTACAAGAACAATATGAAACCTTTTCTGAATCATTTGAGAGTAAGTTGTCAATCTGCTGCCTATTAATCTTGGATATTTCAGTAAGTATTTCTCAACAATTAAGGATATTCTCCTATATAACCATAATACAACCATTAAAACCAGGAAACATAATGTTATGTTACTGCAGTTTAATCCTGAGACTCCATTTAAACGTTGTCAGTTCTCCCAATAATCTCCTTTGTAGCTAAAGGAGCCAGGTCAGGATCAAGTGTTTATTTAATTGTATGTCTCTTTCGTCTCTTCAATATAGAATAATATCTTCAGTCTTTCCTTGACCTTCTTGGCCTTGACTGTTTTGAAGATTATAAGCCAGTCATTTTGTTTGCTGTCCCTCAGTTTGTAATTATCTATTTCAGGTTGTATATCTTTGGCAGAAATATAAAAACAGGTTGTCATTGGAAAATTGTTAACGACATGGGGCCGACCCGTGGCTCACTCGGGAGAGTGTGGTGTTGATAACACCAAGGCCACGGGTTTGGATCCCTGTATAGGGATGGCCGATTAGCTCAGTGGGTGAGCGTGGTGCTGACAATACCGAGTCAAGGATTAAGATCCCCTTACTGGTCATCTTTAAAAAAAAAAAAAAGGAAAGAAATATTGTTACTGATAGACCAGGCTCGGTTTGCCCTCTCACATTAAACCAATGACTCAAAAGTCCAGATGTTGGCGCAAGGATTAGAAGGTTTATTCAGATAACTGGCATCTGGGGGATGACCAGGTTAAAATCGTCCCACCCTCTGATGCCTGTTCTGGGGTATATAAAGAGGAAAAGGCAGGAAGATGAGGTAAGGGTCTTTGTTCTAAGAAAAAGTAGAGGAAGGGTCTGGGAGCAGTAGAGGTGGTCTGAGTCAAATGTTAGGGTCCCGTGATGGATTGGAAACTTCAGCATCACAGAGTCTGTGGTCAGCTTCAAGTCCCTGGTGGTATCTCAAGGTTGGAGTCCTTATCTCCTAGGGAGAGCTCAAGGATAACAACTTTAGTCAGACATCAAAAAATACCTGACTTGTATTTCTAATTATCATGAATGCAGTTTTCCTTTAAGTAAGAGGAGGAGTTTACAACCAGCTAGGTTGTCTGCCTCTCTCTTAGCTCTCCTTTTGGTAAGAAAAACAAGAAAACCAGTTTCAGTCCTTAATTGTAGGTGCACGCCCCCCTCTGAAGTAAATCAAGATAGTGATTTCATCTTCTGGCGGTCTCTCAATTCCTCTGCTAACCTCAAGGAATTGATAATTATCAGTTTCCAAGTTAAAGTCTGGCTAAAAATCTTCTGCTTGATCTTAGTTACCCCAAAGATGGTTTTGGTTTTGTTTTTTTTTTTTGGCTAAGGTCCCTTTCAAAATTACATACAATTTTGATTTGTTCGATTACTGTTTAACTCTGAATTAGGTGAATAAGGTGGTACAGTCAGGTTTCTCTGTGTAACATTATTTTTCCTCTTGTGTTAATTATTTTCTAGGGCAGTACATGGTACTAAACAAACATCTAATTCTGCATCTAACTTTCAATTTACTCATTTATTTATATCCTAAGGGACTCAGTATTCCTATTTTAATGGGATCTAATGATGGTAACACATTATTGATGCTCAAATTGTCCCAGACTTGGCTGGTGAGACACCCTTCACCCTGCCTTCTGTGTTTTTTTGCCATGTCCCCATCATTCTTTGAGTGTTTTTTTTTTACTTTCTGGTGCAAAAAGATATTGCAGGCTCATCTTGTGCTTTCCCTGCCTAGTCTTTGAATTGGCCATTTTTCCTAAGAAGGACTGCTTCATTTTAGTGGAGAGTGGAATTCAGAAACCAAGATGTGGGAAATAGGGGTATTTGATGTTACTGTGTGTTGCTGATAAAAGGATTTTCTTTTTCTTTTTTTTTTAAATAAAGGATGACCGGTAAGGGGATCCTAACCCTTGACTTTGTGTCGTCAGCACCATGCTTTCCCAGTGAGCAAACCGGCCATCCCTACATAGGGATCTGAACCCGTGGCCTTGGTGTTATCAGTACCACATTCTCCCAAGTGAGCCATGGGCCGGCCCTAATCACAATCTTAAGGTAGTTACTACTATTACCATTTTCAGAGGCAGAGGCTAAATTTATTCACTGGGATTTTAACTCAGGCAGTCAACTCAAGAGTCCTTACACTTTTGCATTTAATCATTATAACAACTCTAAGACTGTATTTGCCTGAGCTTTTTTAGATGATGAAACTAGTTCAGAGAAGTGAGATAAGTTAAAATGGATCAAAGACCTAAATGTAAAAGCTAGAACTATAAAACCTTTAGAAGAAAACACAGGTATGTAAGTCTTCCTGACTTGGTTTTCTAGATACAGCACCAAAGCACAAGCAACTAAAGGAAAAATAATTTGGACTTGATCAACATGAAAAACATTTTTGTAATAAGGGACACTATCAAGAAAGTAAAAAGACAACCCACAGAATGGGAGGAGATATTTGTAAATCATATATCTGATAAGGGTCTAGTATTAAGAATATCTAAAGAACTCTTACAACTCAACAATAAAAAGATAACCCAATTAAAAACGGGCAAAGGATTTGAGTGAACATTTGTCCAAAGAAGAAATACAGATGGCCAGTAAACACATGAAAAGACGCTCAACATCATCAGTCATTAGGGAAATGCAGATCAAAATCACTTCCTATACACTGAAGTGGCTATTAGAAAGACAGACAATGACAAGCACTGGTGAGGATGTGGAGAAATTGGAATCTTCATGCATTGCTGGTGGGAATGTAGAATGATGCAGCTGCTTTGGAAAGTAGTTTGGTAGTTCCTCAAAAAGTTACACATAGAGTTAATGTATGACTCAGCAGTTCTATTCTTGGGTATAGACCCAGGAGAACTGAAAACATATCTCCATACAAAAACTTGTACACTGAAGTTCATATCAGCATTATTCATAATAGTAAAAAGTGGAAACAACACAAATGTTCATCCATTGATGAATGGATTAAAAAATGTAGTATAGCTATACAGTGGAATATTATTTAGCCGAAAAAAGAAATGAATCACGCTACAACACGAATGACTTTGAAAACATGCTAAGTGAAAGAAGTCAATCTAGAAAGACCCTGTAATTCCATTTATATGAAATGTGTGGAAGAGGCAAATCCATAGATACAGACAGTAAAGGTTGACCTTGGATGGGGAATGGGAGGAATAGGGAGTGACTGCTAACGGGTACTGGGATTTTGGGGGAGGGTGATTAAAATGTTTTGACATTGGGCCGAGCCCGTGTCGCACTCGGGAGAGTGCTGCGCTGGGAGCGTGGCGACACTCCTGCCGCAGGTTCGGATGCTATATAGGAATGGCCGGTGCACTCACTGGCTGAGTGCCGGTCACGAAAAAGACAAAAAAAAAAAAAAAATGTTTTGACATTAGAGAATGGTAATGGTCACAACAACTTTGTGAATGTACGGGTTGAGGTCCCCTAATCTGAAAATCTGAAATCTGAATTGCTCCAAAATCCAAAACTTTTTGGGCACTGATATGATACTCAAAGGAAATGCTCATTGGCGCAATTCAGATTTCAGATGTTCAGATCAGGGATGCTCAACCAGTCAAATATTTGCAAATATTCCAAAATCCAAAAAAATCCAAAACACTTCTGATCCAAAAAATTTTAGATAAGGGATATTCAATCTGTACTAAAAAAACACTGAATTGTACACTTTAAAAGGGTGAATTTTATGGTATGTAAATAGTATCTCAATAAAAAATTACATGTGTGACTCCCATTATATTTTATTGGACAGCACTGTTCTAGACTACTGATCATGAAGGCACGTACAAAAGTTACCATGATATAAAATCTTTGGGTGATGATCCCACGACTGTGAGCTTGGGTTCCAGTCCCATCCCATGGATCCCGACCTATTTCTTCTTTCCCTGGCAGCTGAGGTGATGTGATGTGAGTCTTTCCCATACCAGGTCTGTGGCTTCGGGGGGATGATGGAAACATCACTGACCTTACTCCCCAGGTCCGGGATGCCCTGATGCTGGCTGACAAGCCCTTCTTCCTGGTGCTGGAGGAAGATGGCACAACTGTAGAGACAGAAGAGTATTTCCAAGCCCTGGCAGTGGATACAGTGTTTATGGTCCTACAGAAGGGGCAGAAATGGCAGCCCCCATCAGAACAGGTGAGGTCCCACCTGTAGGGGGAGAAATTGGGAGCCTAGGAAAAGTCCTCAAGGGGTGCCAACCACATACTTGTCTTGATGCAGGGGACTAGGTACCAACTCTCCCATAAGCCTGCCAACAAGATTGATGTGGCCCGCATAACCTTTGACCTGTACAAGCTGAACCCACAGGACTTCATTGGCTGCCTGAATGTGAAGGCGACTCTCTATAATACATACTCCCTTTCCTATGATCTGCACTGCTACAAGGCCAAGAGCATTGTGAAGTGAGTGAATTGGGATTGGCTGGGACAGAGTAGGTAAGAAGCAATAGAGAGCCTCTATCTGTCTCTGTGGACATCAGCTCTCTCAGGGCCTGGTCTGGCATTGGTGCTAACAAAGCATAACAGTTAGCATTTGTGTGGAATTATATGACTTATCTATGTGCTTTGATTACACCAGTGTATGCCAAAGGGATACACAGACTCCTGGTGAAACCAGGATACATTTAGTTTTTATGATGACCTGCTACTATAGCAACTACATTTTCTCACCTAAAATAGTAAGCTTTCCTAGGTAGTCTTCTAATCAACTTGTAAAAAATGAACGTGTCAAAGATTTTACTGAACTCATTAATAAAAGAACTAGCAAGAAGTTACAGTCTGTTCCAAGAAGAATCCAAAATCCCACACATATATAGGTCCATAAAAAATGATGAGATATTCTGCAAACAATACAAAAAAAGATGAGATAAATTTATACAAAATTGGATCTTTTCCATGGGGATGGGAGGAATGAAATAATCGTCCCTCCCTAAGACAGAGTTAATTTGTGTGTCTTATGAACAAGAATTATTTGTATTGTCTAATGAATTTTTTTTTTTTTTTTACCTTTTATTCTTGAAAGTCTAATCAAGGGGCCGGCCCATGGCTCACTCGGGAGAGTGTGGTGCTGATAACACCAAGGCCAAGGGTTCGGATCCCTATATAGGGATGGCCGGTTAGCTCAGTGGGTGAGCATGGTGCTGACAACACCAAGTCAAGGGTTAAGAACCCCTTACCGGTCATCTTTTTAAAAAAAAAAAAAAAGAAAGTCTAATCAAGTATCCCAGCAAGCATGAGAATGTGGTAAACTGCAAGACAAGTACCGTATGGTAGTTTTTCCAAAATTCAATTGCTCCAGTGTTGCTCTGGAGCATTCTTACCGATTAGGTGGCTGTAGCCATGGAGGCTGAAGCAATACAATTAGTTCAAATCCACAAAGCTAGGGAGTAGCAGAGCATGGCCTTTAGCCAGTTTCTTCTGACAGATCCTGCTCCTTCCCAGTTGCTTCATTTAGTGTTGACTGAGTACCCACTGTGTGCCTGGCCCTATGCTGTAAGCTAAAGATGCAGAGAAGAACGAGGTATCAGAACAAGTTCCATGAGGGCAAGAATTTCTGTTGCCTCCAGTACCTTGATGAATGCTGGCACGTATTAATTACTTAAATAATTGTAGATTGAGTGAAGATGCTTATGATCCTTGTTCTCAGGGGGCTTCTGAGAAATCCTGCTCAGGGTCCTGAGAGTTCTGCTAGAACTTATGTAGCTAGAGAATACCAGGCCTTCTTGGCTCTCTTACTCTCAATTCTTTTTTTTTCTTTTTCTTTTTGGGTGGCTGGCTGGTATGCGGATCCAAACCTGTGACCTTGGTGTTATAAGGCTGCTCTCCAATAACTGAGCTAACCAGCCAGCACTTCTTGGCTTTTTTTCTTTTGTTTTTTTTTTTTTTTAAAAGATGACCGGTAAGGGGATCTTAACCCTTGACTTGGTGTTGTCAGCACCACAGTCAGCCAGTGAGCCAACTGGCCATCCTTATATAGGATCTGAACCCATGGCCTCGGTGTTATCAGCACCGCACTCTCCCAAGTGAGCCACGGGCCGGCCCTTCTTGGCTTTCTTAGTTTATCCTCTGCATACCCAATCTGCAGACAGGAAACTGAGGCTATGTGGTTCCACATGTCAGAGATGACAGTCAGTGGCAGACTTGAGCCTGGTTCTGTGGCTAGAAGTTCCATTTTCCCCCATGGATATTTCCTCTGCGATATTACTTTATCACACCCCCTCTTGATCTGGGCTTGCTGCCAGTAGTTTGCAGATTTCAAAATCTAGAGCAAGAAGTGTCAGCCTTCAAACTCAGTCCATTTAGGGGAAGTGAGACTCTCCAACCTAAATACAGTAGATATATTGGTATCAAAAAATAATAGCAAGCTGGAGTTAGCTTAGTGTCTTAGTGGTGTCACTTGGTTTTTTTAAAAATTGTGGTAAAATATACATAGCATAGAATTTACCATTTTAACCATTTTTAAGTGTACAATTCAGTGGTATTGGTACATTCACAATGTTGTGCAACCATCACCACTATTTCCAGAACTTTGTTGCAATCCCACACAGAAACTCTGTACCCATTAAACAATAACTCTCTATTCCTGCTCCCTCCAGTCCCTGGTAACCTCTGTTCTACTTTCTGTCTTTATCAATTTTCCTATTCTAGGTACCGCACACAAATGGAATCATATAATATATGAACTTTGGTGTCGGGATCATTTCACTTAGCTTGATGTTTTCAAGGTTCATCCATGTTGTAGCATGTGTCAGAATTTTATTCCCTTTTAAAGTTGATTGGCTAGGTTTTAAGCCTCAGTTTTCTAATTTGAGAATTGGGTATACTGCTCAGTTATAGCCTTTAAAAATGTATGGTATTTTCATGAGTAGATATTCATGGTTCTAAGTGTCTTTCTACCCCCCTCCACCCCCAACCAGAACATAAGTTCACTTATTGAATGAAGGTTAATAGAAGACTAACTTTTTTTTTTTTTAAAGATGACCGGTAGGGGGATCCTAACCCTTGGCTTGGTGTTGTCAGCACCATGCTCACCCAGTGAGCTAACCGGCCATCCCTATATGGGATCCGAACCCATAGCCTTGGTGTTATCAGCACCGCACTCTCCTGAGTGAGCCATGGGCAGGCCCCCAGAAGACTAAAGTTTTAACATCAGACAAGAAATATTTCTTTTCCTTTTGTTTTCTTCTCCCCTATCTCCCATAGGACTAGACACCTCTAGTGACCCTCACATATGTCTTTAAGCAGGTCTAATAAGAATTTAGTTACTCTTGTCTAGTATTCAACCAGCTGCTCTCGATCCCACGTTTCCCCTGTTTTCTGCTCATTGGACCCCGTGTTACATGTTTAATGTTATATTAGCCTCATAACCCTGTGTGGCAGGTACATTTTATAGACGAGGAAGCTGAAGTTCAGAATAGAGCAATTTGCTAAAGTTCCCATAGGTAATAAGACTGGATTAGAACTCAGGCCTGTCAGGGCTGGCTGGTGGCTCAGTTGGTCAGAGCACAGCCTTAAAACAACAAGATCACAAGTTCAGATCCCTGCACTGGCCAGCCACAAAAAAAACCAAAACAAAACGGAGGCCTGTCTGCTTCAAGTTCTGTTGCCAGTACATGGTAACACCAGGCTTGGGGGTCTTCATGTTCAGCACTCTGAAAATGAGCCAGACTACGAATGACTTGGAAAGGCCTTGGAGTCTAGAACAGAGTGTTCTGAAGGACAGAGCCATGTTATGTAGATTAATCTGGCTGGGCCAAAGTAGTATTAAGAAAAACCAAAAGTCCTTATTAAATGAGCTCGAGTTTCGCATGAGAAAGTAGGGAGGCTCTAGATTTCTCAACAAGGTACAATTGCAGGTCATGCCTGTAGGCCCTTTTCCATCTGCTGCGGGAATTCAGCCTCTATTCCTGCTTGCATAGGGCTCTAGATTTTATGAAAAGTTTTTAATCTTATCACCTCAGTGGCATTCAAATTTTTTAAATAAAGAAAACTAAGAAAATGAAACCAATTCCTTCCAGGCCACCATGGGAATTTGGGGGAGGGGGCATTTAAAGGGTATTCTTCACGTTTCTGAGTTGAGTGCCTTCTCATTTCCGCCCAGGGAAGCTCTTCGCTGGGCCCTGTTCAGCATGCAGGCCACAGGCCACGTGTTGCTGGGCACCTCCTGTTACATGCGGCAGCTCCTTGATGCCACAGAGGAAGGGCAGCCCCCCAAGGGCAAGCCCTCATCCCTCATTCCTGCCTATCCCAAGCTACTGCAGTGAAGGCCCAAGTCTTTGGGGCCTTCCCCAGCCAGACTAGACTGGGGACCCCATGCTCAGCTGGTAGTGCCCACAAGCCTGGCAGCTGTAGAGCTTCTTACCTCCCCACACCTGCCTCACCGCACAGGACCATCAATGAGGAAGCAGGAGGAAGGGCTGGAAACCTGGGGTGGCCGAAGGAGAACTTCAGCTTCCCGGCCTGGCCCAGCTCCTTCCTGCCCAAGGTAGCTTGGCTGATCAAGACTGGTCACCAAGAGGCCAAGGCATGAATGAAGTCTGCCCTTCTTCAGCAATCTGTCTTCACATGCTTCACTTTCATGACACTCCCTACCTCGTGGGCCCTCCATCCCGGAATACTCCTGAGTGAATTGTCAAGCCCACTAGTGTACAATTTTCGAGAGTTTGCAATAAATTATTTATGCTGATACATCTTCTTTGCCTGTGCTCTTTAGGGGTGAGGGTGGGGCTCTACCTGGAAGGTTGGAAAAGGCTAAGGGAAGAGAGAAATCAAATCATTCTCCATAATGTAGGGTTATAGGAAACTACTTTTTCGTTAAAAAAATTGTAGTTGATTTTGGAACTAAAGTCTCTGAATTTGAGACTTGAGCAACCATGTAATCAATATAAGTGGCAATTTCTAAATTAAATTTGCCTATCAGAATAACTTTTTTTTTTTTTTTAAAGATGACCAGTAAGGGGATCTTAACCCTTGACTTGCTGTTGTCAGTACCACGCTCAGCCAGTGAGCCATCGGCCATCCCTATATAAGATCCCAACCTGTGGCCTTGATATTATCAGCACCACACTCTCCTGAGTGAGCCACGGGCTGGTCCTTTATCAGAACAACTTTGGTTGGGACTGGTCAGTTAGTTCAGTGGGTTAGAGTGCAGTGTTATAACACCAAGGTCAAGGATTCAGGTTCCCGTATCAGCCAGTTGCCAAAACAAAAAACAAAAAAAGAGCTCTGATTTGAGTGTGGGATTAAATCACTTTTCTAATTTGTCAGTGTCACATTTTATAATAACGTCTTTAGTATTTAGGTGGGATAGTACCAGTCACACGGTAAGGCAATTCTCCATCAATGTCTACCCTAGCTAGCCGAACAGACTACCTTTCATGTTCAGAATTTTCAACCTTAGGATTTCAAAGTGAGCTGTTAGGCTCCCCCAAAGGATTAGTTTTTCATCAGTGTGAGCTGGCATTTTTCAGTTTCAGGCAACTCAAACAAGACAAGCCTGAAAGGCTGGCCTTGTAGGTCACTGTGACTCTCAGATTCAAACATGATTTTATTTCATAATGAGATAGGGTGACCATCACTTTCATAACATACACAATTCGCTTCTTTGAAACTGCTTGCTGTGTGACAGGGTAGATTAATTAAGTTTAAATAGTGTTTGAATTGCTTAAAAAATGTTATTGTTTATAATCCCCCTCGGCTCTTTAGCCCCCCCCCCCCATAGAAGTTAAAAGCTAAATATTAGCCTGCGCTTAGAGAAGTTTGAATTTTGTTTGATGTTCCCGACCCCCTCCTCACGCCCCTGAGCGACTAACTGGCTTCTTTCAGCTTCTGTTATCAGCTTGCGCTCAGCCTCCACAAACCCCCTCCTCATGCCAGGAGGGTATGTGTGTATGTGTGTGACTATATGATAACTATAAGTGTGTGACTATTTGATAATTTTAACTGTGTGACTAACGTAAAAATGTACCTTTTAAAAAACCCTCTAAACTTCAAGTCTGGGCTGCTCCCTTCTGAGACTTTCTTGGAGGGCCAGTCACCGGCTGGCCAATAAAAACCCCCTTTTAAATTCTCAATTGGGTGTTCTGGTTCTTTTTCCATGCGGCAGCCTCACAGCAATAACCCTTAGTATGAAGCCTATTTGGGTGTAGTAAATACTAAGGCAAAGGCCTGCGGTACTGAAGCTAGTCTGGGGAATTAATGCTGGCAGCAGACCCTATCCTGTAGCCATGTGTAGCAGGAGCTGCCAAAGCTGGATGAAGAGCACCTTCTATTCTGTGCCCTCCTGCTCTTGCAGTTAGGGCTGGAGGCTGGACCCTGTGGTGTGGTGGGACTTCTGGTGCAGAGGCACGATGTTTACATTCCCGCAGAAGCTATTCCCTTCCACCCTTACTGTGGCTGTGGCCTACCTGCTCCTCATGTAAAGTTATTAATAACTGAGTGGGGGGGGGGGGATGGAAGCTTGGTTTTTGTCCCAAGCTTCCCTCCTTCTGAGATCTAGAATTTCACAAGTGAGTTTTTTTTTCTTTTTCTTAGCATCTGGCCCTTGTACAGAGATCAACCCCTGGCCCTTGGTATTACCAGCACCATGCTCTAACCAGCTGAGCTAACTGAACTGGCCACAAGTGACTCTTGAGCAATCGACCATGGTCTCTTGGCACTGAGCCCTCTCAGCCCAGGGAAAATTAGGTTCTTTTCTTTTTTTCTAGGAGCTTGGAGGCTAATGGAGTCAAAGCCCCTGGGGCAGTGTACAGGAAAGGCAGAGCCTTTAATGGGTTTGGGGGGCTGGGCAGGGAAAATTCCAAAGAGCAAGGGAGCTCGAGCCTCAGGAGGGCAGAGGCCAGTACAAGCAGGGTAATGGCCTTTCCTGGGGCCAAGCATGGACGGTGGAGAAGTTAAGCGAGAATATATCCCAGTCCCTTGGCCATAGTCTTTCCATCTTTGCTCAAGCTGGTACTTATGAGTACACAGGGGACCCACTTTTCAGGATTCTAAAACACTGGGTGGGCAGGCCTGGTTGCTCACTGGGGAGAGCAAGGTGCTGATAACACCAAAGTCACGGTTTGGATTCCCTACGGCCAGCTGCAAAATAAATAAATAAAATACTCTGGGGCCTATGACAAAACACAGTCACACCCTCACGGCTGAGCCCCAAACAAGATAAAACCACTCTCAATGTACCAAACCAGTCCTGTCCATATTTGTGTACATCTTTTAAAAAATTAATTATTTAAATCTTTAAATTAAAAAAAATTAAGTTTATTGAGGTGTAACTTACATACAATAAAATTTACCCTTTTAAAGTATATAGTTCAATAAGTTTTGGCAAATTTATAGTTATGTGGGCTGGCTGGTTAGCTCAGTTGGTCAGAGTGCAGCCTTATAATACCAAGGTAACTAGTTCGGATTCCCTTACCGGCCAGCCACCAAAAAACCGAAACAAATCAGAAAATAAATAAAATTTAAAGAAAGTGAGCCGAGATGCCGGGTACCATCCAAACTTTATTAAAGGAGAAGAATCTGCCGGGCTGCGCTCAAAATGGGGCTCAAAGCTGTCCTGAAAATGGGGGACAGCACCAGACGTGGGGGTGGTAGAGCTTATATAGTGCACCAAGGGCTGGCTGATAACAGCAAGGAGGGTCATTATGCTAATGTGGATTGGGGTGGAGAACTGCATCCTTGCAGAAGCAAAAGCAGGGCTGAGCCTGTGGTGCACTCGGTAGCGTGCTGCGCTAGCAGCGCAGCGACGCTCCCGCCGCGGGTTCGGATCCTATATAAGAATGACCAGTGCACTCCCTGGCTGAGCGCCGGTCACGAAAAGAAAAAAAAAAAAAAAAAAAAAAAAGAAGCAAAAGCAGTTTCTGTTTAAGTCAGGAGGCTTCTCTTAAAGGGAAGTGGGGAGGGGCTTGGTGCTGGAGTGGAAGATGAGGCCGGCAGCTATTTTGTGCTCATTGTGTGCACAGTGGCGCAGGTCATGTCCAAAATCCATCAAAAATAAAAATACAGATAGAAAAAATACATGAATAAAAATTTAAAAACAGAAAATACCTGTATATAGTTATGTAACTACCATTTCCAGAGTGCCAAAAACCCCCCTTATGTCCCTTTATAGTCCCCCCTCTTCCCCTATCCCCAACTCAACACAAGACACTGGCAACCAGTGGTTTTTGCCGATATAGTTTGCCTTTTCTAAAAAGTCATATAAATAGAATCATACTCTCTTTTTAACATTTTTTTTCTATTTTTGTCAATTCAATTTTTTTATTAGAAAAATTTTTATGAAGCATATAGTCTTTTACATCTGGCTTAGATTTCTAAACTCTGTGTGTGTGTGTGTGTGTGTGTGTGTGTGTGTGTGTGTGTGTGTGAGGAAGAAATATGTCAATGAGGTAAAAATTGTAAGCAGTTCCAAAGGGTAAAGATAATTATTCATCTGCTCCCCTCTGACTCCTCCAGAAGTAACCACCGTCTTGTTTTTGTGTCCTTTCAGAAATGCAGAAGTATATAAATATAATTAATAAATATATATATTACACACATATGCATATTCCAGTTACATTGTCCTTCACTTTGCTTTTTTGATTAAATATTTTCTGTAGATTGATTCACATGAGCTCATACAGACCTTACACATTCTAATTAATGGCTCAGTGGTATAGATGTGCTACAACTGATTTAGCCACTCCTCTGTACAGGATTTGGGTTTATTTACAGTGTTTTGTTAATGCAAGCAATCATTTCAATCAATAATTGAAAGTTATAATGCTCTTAGTAAGCAAAACAGTGCAATAGTCCTCCCTTATCCTCGGTTTTGCTTTTCATGGTTTCAGTTACCTGCCGCCATCGTGGTCTAAAATATTAAATGGAAAATTCCAGGAATAAACAAGTCCTAAGATTTATTTATTTTGGCGACTGCTCAGGATGGGGATGGGGGAGTACCGAAATCCAAGACCTTGGTATTATAAGGCTGCGCTCTGACCAACTGAGCTAACCGGCCCTCCAATTCATAAGATTTAAATGCGCTTCCGGCTGGCGGGCTCGCTCAGCAGGTTAGAGCGCAAGCCGCCTTGTCACTTCAAGGTCAAGGGTTCGGATTCCCGATCCCCCTTCTGGTCAGCCGCCAAATAAATAAACAGCCCTCTGTTCTGAGTAGCTTGGTGAAATCTCTCGGGGACCGGGAAGCATCCCCTTGTCCAGTGTATCCAAGCTGTACACGCTACCCCCAGCCTTAGCAACCGTCTAGGTTTTCAGATGAAAAAGCACGTTATACATAGGGACCGGTAGGTACTACCCTGGGCTCAGGCGTCCACTGGGGGTCTTGGAACGGAACCCCGCGGATAAGGGGGACTACTATTCACAGGTTGCCTGTAACTTTCATATAGTTCTAATTGTTTTTGTTTGTTTGTTTTTCACTTAACATTTGGTTTTTCCTTGTTGCTTTCCCCTCTACCAACCCTCCTCCAGCCCCAACACACACCTTTCATCCTGGTGAGTTTCTTTTTCTTTTTTTAAAAGATGACCGGTAAGGGCCGAGCCGTGGTGCACTTGGGAGAGTGCGGCGTTGGGAGCGCAGGGACGCTCCCGCCGCGGGTTCGGATCCTATATAGGAATGGCCGGTGCACTCACTGGCGGAGTACCGGTCACGAAAAAGACAAAAAAAAAAAAAAAAAAAAAAAAAAGATGACCGGTAAGGGGATCTTAACCCTTGACTTGGTGTTGTCAGCACCACGCTCTCCCAAGTGAGCCACGGGCCGGCCCTTATCCTGATAAATTTCTACTAGTTCTTCACCACCCCTCCCTCCATCACAACCCACGCTGGGCAGCCTTCTCTGATTTCACCTTTGCTCCTGCTCTTCCCTCTCAGCAGCACCTCCACAGCATTCCACAAGATGGGTTGTGACGCTGTGACCTTAACTCTGTCAACTCGGTGAACTCTTTGCAGGTGGGGCCTGAGTCTTGTTGACAATTTCTCCTACAGATCTCATCACAGGACAATCTATGTTTGCCAGTTTTGAGATATGTTTTGTTTTGGTTTTGGCAAGCAATGCTATTTCTTTTTTTTTTTTTTTTTTTTTTTTTTTAAATGTGGGGAGGTAGGGGGGCTACTGCCACCTGTTGGATGGAATGTGAGTCCTGTTCAGACACATGACCCTTTATTTTATTTTATTTTATTTTATTTTTTTTGTCGTTTTTTCGTGACCGGCACCGGTCAGTCCTATATAGGATCCGAACCCGCGGCGGGAGCGTCGCCGCGCTGCCAGCGCAGCACTCTACCAAGTGCGCCACGGGCTCGGCCCAAGCAATGCTATTTCTGCTTCTTGCCTTTTTCTCTTTTTGGATTATGCACCAGGTTGTGTTTTTTCGAAGCAGGTTTCCTGGGGTGACGTTTTTTTTTTTTTCTTCCCAATTTGCCTTACAAAATTGTGCACACTGGGGATTTTCTGAAATCATAAGGCTTCTAAGAATTGGAATGGTAATCAGAAAACTTCGACTTTTCATCCCGGTTTTGTCCTAAGACAGGTTTTCTGACCCCGAGTAAATTCCTCAGCTTCTGTGCCTCAGTTTCCCCAAAGGCATAGGAGCGAGTTTATGGATTCTCTTCCGGAGTAGCGGCAAAGCTCCGCCTTCTGACGTCTTTCAGCCCTGCCTGCTCGCTATTCCGATTGACGGCCGATTGACGGTCGATCTGACCAATCAGCGCACGAAAGGTGTGCGTGGGGGCTGCCCTTCTGGATACACATGCGCACTGTCTGCGCTCGGGAAATGTGGGGATGTCGTGCTTTGGGTCGGGTCTCGGGTTGCTGGCGGCGGGGCCTAGGGGTCCGCGCTGCGCCCAAAGACACACGCTTTGGCACCGAGGCCCGGTGATTCAGTCCTCCCCGCTTCGTGTGGGAGGGAGGCTAGGGCGGGGGACGGGGGATGCGCGGGATCTGGATTAGGTAGTTATAGGTTTTAATCCCGGCTCTGCTGTGTGCCCCTAAACTAGTCTCTCGGCCTCTCTGAGCCCCCGTTCCTCCTCTGTAAAGTGGGATTAGTCGAATCTGAATTGTTGGGACGATCAGCCCAGGCGTTCTGAGGCACTTGTAGGAGGCGGCAGGATTTGGGAAGAGCCGTGTGGAGGATAGGAATGGGCAGGCGGCAACTCAGGAAACGAATGAATCCCCTGTTGCTTCCCCCACTTTTTCCAGGCATCAGCTGCAACCTAGAGGCTCCAGCAAACGGTTGGGGCCCCTCGGGGACCAGCCTTTCCCGGGGCTGTTGCGGCCAAAGAACCTCAGTCGGGAGGAGTTGGTTGATGTACTGAGGGCGGCCGTGGTGGACGAGAAAGGTGAGGTGTGGGAGGGACAGCTGCGCAGAGACCGGGGAGCGGATCCCAAACCTTCACGGGTGTTGGCTGGGCTCTCCACTAAAGCCCTCGGGGTTAAATCCTGGATCTGCTTCCCGCTAAGCAGCATGAGCTGGGACGAGCCACACAATCTCTCTGAGCTTCAGCATCGTGGTGATGGGGTTAGGAGGGGGAGGAGTGGTTGCAAATAACTAGAGGGCCTTGCACATAGTACGCACTCAGTAATGGAAATTGCCATAATAAAAAATTGTTTTATCGATGGACAAAACTCAGGCTTTGGAGTCAGACATATCTGGGCTCTGTAATCAGCTTGCTGTGTGGCTTTAGGAAAATCGCTTAATTTTTGAGCCTCAGTCTCCATTCAGTGATTTATTCATTTTCTCTACTATGTATTGAACATACGCTATGTTCCAGGCACTGTTCTAGGCAGGCTATACAATGCTGAAAAGATAGATATGGTTCCTGTACTCAGGAAGCCAACATTCTAGTAGGAGAAATGGATTAATCAGAACACATTACTAGTGATCAGAGCTATGAATAAACTAAAACGGGGTATTATGATAGGAGGGGGACAGACATTAGATTGGGGATTCAGACCTCTCTGTGGTGTGACATTTGAGCCAGGATGATATGAAGGAGCCAGTGCCATGAAAATCTGGGACAGAGGAAACAGCACATGCAAAGGCCCTGAGGTGGCAGTGAGCTTGGCATGTGTGAGGAACAGTTCAATGGGGGTGGGGTTGATAATTTATATCTGAGCATTGTCATGGGGCCACATGCTAAGATGAATGAGAAAGTGCTTTGTAAACTCTTTAAGTGATGAATAAAGATTTACCATTAGTTTTGCTGTTGCTGATGTTCATGTCATATATGTTTCAGGACCTCTAGTGACGTTGAACAAGCCACAGGGTCTGCCAGTGACAGGTATGGGCAGGCGGCTTTGGAAGGGAATGCAGTGAACAGGGGTTTGATGTCTCTATGGGAAGTAATAGCAAAGAGAAGGGGATGGTGGGATGAAGCTTTGGCCTCTGCGAGCAACTT
This sequence comes from Cynocephalus volans, assembly GCF_027409185.1. Taxonomy (NCBI): domain Eukaryota; kingdom Metazoa; phylum Chordata; class Mammalia; order Dermoptera; family Cynocephalidae; genus Cynocephalus; species Cynocephalus volans. The sequence goes on along the minus strand of NC_084470.1, from coordinate 92,084,019 downwards.
GTACTTTTTCTTATTTTTCAGGAAAAGCAGGAGAGCTGACATTGCTCTCTGTGCTGCCAGAGCTGAGCCAGTCCCTGGGGGTTGGGGAGCAGGAGCTCCAGGTTGTCCAAGCACCTGGGAAGTAAGTGGTGGGGGTGATAAGAAGGTAGGAGGACAGGCATCCTTCTGAGGTGGGGAAACAGCTGCTTGGGAATAAGCTGAGACATTTTCTACAGGAAGGTTTGAGATCATAGAGGTAGGATACAAGGACTGTGAAAAGGAAGAGGAAGCGATGGATATGGGTTCCAAATCCTCACGTACAAACTGTGTGATATTAGGCAAAGCATGAAACCTCACTGAGCCTCATTTCCCTTAATCATAAAATAGAGATAATAATACCTGTGCTCAGGGTGCAGTCACTGCTCCAAGCCCATACTCGTGGCAGACATTGCTAGTCTGTCCATGATATTCTTTCCTCTAACTGCCATGAATTAGAGATGGTACTTGAGATGAAATATTTCTGTAACTCCACAAATTCATGAGCTTGTCTGTGGGGAATTCAGGTATTTAAGAACTAACATATATAAAATAACTAGTAGAGTGCCTGGTACATGGTAGCTCGCAATTGGTAGTAGTTGTTCTGACATTTGGCTCTGAGCCTCCTGGGGGCCAGGGCAAAATGAGAAGCACATTAAGCTACATAGTCTTGTCATCGAACAAGGGGAAGCCTTACTTGTTTCTCAGGAGGAGGTCTGGGTGATAGTCCTGGTGCTACTGTCTGGCCTTAAGCAGGTCAGTGTTCCTTCCTTGGGGTCTTTTTTTGTGGATGAGCCCAAGGGACTTTAACTGGTGTGACTTGTCCCCTTCCTCCAGGGAGACCTCTGGGCTTGTACTCCTTTGCAGTTGTCCCCAGACAGCAAGCCACCTGCAGAAGTTCTACATCCACTCTCGGAGAGCCCAGAGACCCACAGCCACCTACTGGTGAGAGGTGCTGGGAGGCTCCTAGGGGGTGGGGAGATCTCAGCAAGCCACTCTGAGACCCCCTCCTGCTCCTTTCTCAGTGCTGTCACTGATGGGATCCCAGCTACTTCTCAGGGGAAGATCCAGGCAGCTCTGAAGCTGGAACACATTGATGGGGTCAATCTTGTGAGTCAGGGTCTGGGCAGGGAAGAGGTTGGGTCCTTCCAGATATATTACTACTACAGAGGCATCAGGGTTATGGACTTGGGGTGGCTGGTCTCTTGTCCCTTAGAATAGGCAAGTGACCACTGCCTATACCATGGCCGTGTCCTGAGCCTGTTGGGAGCAGAGAGGGTCTGGTTTAGGTTCCAGGTGTGTAAAGCTTGTTCATTCTTGGCTGGCACCACAAGGTAGTTCCAGTGAAGTCCCCATCCCGAAAGGACATCTTGGAAGGTGTCAAGAGGACCTCCAGCCACTTCCGAGTGGTGGCCACAGGCTCTGGCTGTGCCCTAGTCCAGTTGCAGCCACTGACAGGTGGGTCTGGACTCGGCTCGCGAAGGGAAATGGGTGGAAGGGTGGTGGCACTCAGCAGCAGCCTAGGGAACATTTGATGGGCCCTAAGGGTGTATGCGACCAGGTTCAGTTGGAGGCAGCTCCAGGCTCACCCCCCACCAGTTTAGCACCATAGCAGGAAGGAGCAGTCCTTGTACCCAGTAGCTTCAACAATTAATTCAGGGTTGCACCTAATAATGAACAAATCCCACAGGCCAGGTGTCATTGTCCTGACCTGGTCATGTGCCCATGTCTGGAGGCAGGGCCCCTAGCATTGATCTCACTGACACTACATGATCTGAGAATGGGGTGGTGTTTCCCTAAAGGAAAAGGGAGGGACAGTACTGGGTGGGACAGAAAGAGCAGCCACCCACCATTTATCCTGTCCTTCCTGTTTTCCAGTGTTCCCCAGTCAACTACAGGTGCACATGGTACTACAGCTCTGCCCTGTGCTTGGGGACCACACGTACTCTGCTCATGTGGGCACTGTCCTGGGCCAGCGCTTTCTGCTGCCAGCTGAGAGCACCAAGCCCTCAAAACAGGTACCTAAGCCCACCTGCCTGCTACCTTCTGGGGCTGGGTGGTGAGGGTGGGCAGCATCTCCAGGCATTAGCTATGCAGCTTGGGACTGGGAGGCAGGGCTCTTGGCTTCCTAGTCTATTTGTACCCCTGTCTTGCTGTGTGGCCTCGGGCAAGTGACATACCCTCTCCTGGGCCTCATTCTGCATATCTATTCAATAAGGGATTTGAAGTGGCTGATTTCTAAAAGCCCTTCCAAGTCTGCCATTCTTTGATTCTGTTGGGTACAAGGGGTAAAAAACATTGCGTGTGTGGTTTTAGGGTACCTCTATCTGTGCTAACAGAGTAACCCTAAAGTACCAGAGTCTTAATATAATAATTTTCCTCTCATGTTAAGTCCAATTAATGGGAGTGGGTTAGGAGTGGGCTTTCCTCCAAGCAGTCACTCAGGGTTCCAGGCTGTTGATATTCAGCCAGATGAGAGAAGGCAGTGTAGATTCAGGTGGACAAGGCTTCTATGGGCCAGGTCTGGAAGTGGCGTACATACTTTCACTCACATTCCATTGGCTAGAGCTCTGAGCACATGGCCTCACCAAACTGCAAGGGGGGCTGGGAACTATAGTTGTGCTGGGTGCCAGGAGGAAACTGATTTGGTGAACTCCGAGCCAGGCTCTGCTCCAGTGTGAGTGTGTGTGTGTAGAGAGGAAAGGAGTAACAGCTGCAGACCGGAGTCCCTCACTCCCATTTGGTTAAGAGCTGGGTGCTCAGCTGGTTGGAACTTCTGCTGACGTGCCTCTCCCACCCCAGGTCCTGGAGGAGGCCCTCCTCAGACGCCTCCGCCTGAGCCCCTCCCAGGCTGCCCGGCTGCCCTTGCATCTCCACCTGCACTGTCTCCTCCTCCCAGGCACCAGGTCCAGGGACACCCCCATCAAGCTTCTGGCGCCCCTGCCACCTTATTTTTCCAGGACCCTACAGTGCCTGGGGCTCCTCCAACAACAGTCCTCCCTCTGTTCCTAACCGCGCCTCCAACCCCCAGGGGGGCCATGTTTAAGGACCTTTAGTCACATAAACCTAAGATGACATCCTGGGGCGGCTCCTTGCTTGCTTGTGGCATCAGGCAAGTGACTTCACCTCTCTGGACTTGAGATAATAAAAGTTCCTACCTCACTGTATGGTTTTGAGGATTTGCTGAGGAAGTAAATGTTTATCACAGACCTTGCTTTCTGCTGAGATGAATATATGGTCTTTTTATTTGGCAGTTTCTGTCTCGATCCTGGATGGGAGGAGATGTCAGATTTTTCTGTTTTTAATTGTGGTAAAATACAAATAACATAAAATTGACCATAACCATTTTTGAAGTGTACAGTCAGTGGCATTAAGTACATTCAGTGTTGTGCAGCCAGCACCACCATCCATCTCCAGAATTCTTTTCATCTTGTAAAACTGAAACTTTATACCCATTGAACATTAACGCCCCATTTCCCCCTCCCCCAGGTGGTCAGAATTCTTTCTGTGACTATCTTTTGCTTTAAAAAATTGTGAAATACACCGTACTGGCCAGCCACCACCACCACCACCAACAACAAAAAGATGTATCAAACATACGAGGAGTGCCTAAAACAGCTCTGTGATTTAAAGAATTATAAAGTGACACCTATATAACCCCCGCTTGGGGCATGAAATAGAAGCACCTTCTTTCTTGTAGAGCAGCAGTTTTCAACCCTGGCCCCACATGAGAATCCCCCTCCCCCACCCCCACAGGAAGCGTAAATCCTCATGCTTCCCCATGGTTCTGCACCCCAGAGATTCCAGTTTTATTGGCCTGGGGTGGGGACCCTGGCATCAGTCTTTTTTTAAAGTTCCTGAAGGGGTTCTACTGTTCAGTCTAGGTTAGAATCGACTGCCCTGACTTGGGAGAATTCTTTGCTTTTCTTTTTAAGTTTTACCACATACATATGCATCTCTAAACAATGTTTCATTTTGTGTGTGTGTGTGTGTCATTTTTTTTGTGTGACCGGCCGCACCGCGCTCAGCCAGTGAGCCACCGGCCATCCTTATATAGGATCCGAACCCGCGGCGGAGCGCTGCTGCGCTCCCAGCGCCGCACTCTCCCGAGTGCGCCACACAGGGTCAGCCCTCATTTTGCCTGTTGAATTTTCTGTAAGTGGAATCATGCTGTATATATTCTTTTGTGATTGCTCTTGCTCCAAAGTGTGAAATGCATCTGTCTTGTATGGCACCTAGTCTGAATTCCAGAGTTTGAATAGAGCAGTTAGGTCACTTAGTTGTCACTATACTGCCGTGAGTCTGCTTGTACACGTTTCCTGGTTTAGTTATGCAAGAAATTCTGGATCAGAGCATGTGTATCTTCAGCTTGACTAGTGTACTAGTTACCTATGGCTTCAGTAACAAATTACCACAACCTGAGTGGCATAGAACAGCAGAAATCTCAGTTCTGGAAGCCAGAGGTTCAAAATCAAGGTGTTAGCGCCACCTCATCTGAAGACTCTAAGGGAGATTACTTCCTAGATTCACTGGTGGTGCCAGGTGTCCCTTGGCTTGTGGCTGCATCACACCAATCTCTGACCCCATCTTCACATAGACTTATCCTCATGTCTGTTTCTTCTTTTCTGACTCTTACAAGGACACTTGCCATTGGGTTTAGGGCCCACCCAGATAATCCAGTATGATTTTATCTGAAGATCTTAAATTTAATTAAATCAACAAAGACTCTTTTCACACATAAGGTCACATTCACAGGTTCCAGGAAGACATATCTTTTGGGGGCCACCGTTCAACCCACTACAACTAGGAAATACCATGGGTGTAGCTTGTTGGATATTCCATTTTTAGGTGACCTTAGCCCCTTACTGAGGAAGAGACCAAGACCTACTCCATCTGGAGAAGGGCTGGTTTAGGGAAGGTCCACCTTTTCCCCTGTGTCTGTGACCATTAGATGTCATTCTGCTGCCAGCCAGCTTATTCTCTGGGGCTGGGGGGACTCCCAGCAGTCAGCAGCTCTGGCAATGTGTCCCTGCCTTCTCACTGCCACATGATCTTGGGCAAGCCACATCTCCTCTTTCAGACTCAGTTTCCTCATCAGTAAAATGAAAGCTTATCCCTCTCACCCCTACCCAAGGATTGGAGATGCCATAGGAGTCCCTGAACAGGAAGCCCATGTCTGTCACCAGGTGGGAGTTCTGGGCCTGGCTGCGTACAGCAGCTGTTGATGGCCTCCAGCTCTTGCTGTGGACCTTGGGGTAGAGGGTCTTGACCCACCTGCTCTTCACCCTCCAACAGAAATGGAGCCCAGAATACTTCACTTGCTGCTTTTTATTTGGTGCTGGATCCAGGACAGGGGTAGTAGGGACTGATGCACGGGCTTCCCTAGCCTCCTGTTGCCCATGCCCCCTGGCCTCTGGAATATATCAATAAGGGGCAGGGGTTCCAGGAGGCTCAGTCTCTTCTCAGGGCATGCTTTGGGTTTGTTGCAGAGTCTGGCCTTGAACTTGCCTTTGGTCTTGACCTTCCTATGGGTGCTAGGAAGAGTTCCGACTTCAAAGGGCAGAGGTGACAAGGCACTTCCAGGATGGGGGCCTTGAAGGTGCTGGAGAGCAACAGCCTCAGTGTGAAAGAAGGGGAAAAGGGGCGCGATGATCAAGGATCTGTCTAGGAAGAGGGTTCTGAGGGAGACAAGCTCTTCCTGGGGCACAGCCAGCCGGGGATCTGCCCTCTGCCTGTGCCGTCCAGCCCTGACCCCGGTGCTCAGCACTGCCCACCAGGGTGTGAGTCACAATTTGCGGCTCACCTTTTGTGGCTTCAGGATGCTGGGTGCCAGCTTGAGATCAAGGTTAGGTGGGAGAGAAATCAAAACCTTGGCTGTAGGTAGAGTCATCAAGGCCTTGCCTGTGGTCGACAGGGCCTTAGAGCCCACCAGCTTGCTGTGCTGCAGTCTGAGGCCCAACCCCTGGGGTCGGAGCACATGGGGAGAAGGCAGCGGGGCCTTGGTGTTGAGGCGGGGGAAGTGGTTAGGGGCTGTGGGAGCAAGGTAAGTTGTGAGGCCCAGGGAGGGCCAGAGGCTGACCAGTTGCCCCACAAGGTGTGTGCAGAGGGTCGGGGGGATGGGGGCGCGGGGTGAGGACAGATGGAACCCTCCAGGTTTCTCCTTCAGAGGCAGTGGGAGGAACACAGGAGTCCAACAGACCTGGGTCTGCATCCCAGCTCTGCCCCTTCTGAGCTGTGCGACTTCGGGCAACTTCCTTAAACTTCCTGATACCTCGGCTGGAAAACGGGGATGACAGTACCTACCTCGCTAGGTTGCTGTGAGGACTGAAAGAGCTGGTTAGGTAGCAGCACAGTGTAAACTAAGTGCTGTATAAAATATTAGTTCCTTTCCCCCAGAGGCGACTCTGCATGGAGGCAAAGGCAGAATGCTGCAGCAGCAAAACTTGGGCTCTGGAGAGAGATCAACCTGGGATTGAGTCCTGGCATCTTTGAAGTAAATCTAACTGCCTCACAGGGTCACTACTTTGGAGGGGACAACATTCATTTGGCTGTGTATTTAAAAATAATACTTTGTGAATAGTAGCTTTTACTTGCTACTGGTGGCTCTTTGATTGGGGAGCAAATCCAAGTAGCTAGGAGAGGCTTGGAGAGCGGGCAGAAATTGCCTTGGGACACAGGGGTGCTTTGGGGAAATGGTCTTACCCAAGGCCTGGGGGTTCTTTGGGCTCAATGGCAATCTGTTCAAGCGGGAGGGTTGTCTATCCCCACTAGCAAAAGTCATGGTGAAAATGCAGCCCATGCTGGTGCTGGGGGGGTAACACTTCCGAAGACTGGGTTGGACTACGGATGTGGCACATTCCGCCTTGCCTTTCTTCTCTTTTCTGGAGGCCAAGGTGTTGGCACTGGAGTCTGGCTTCTCAGTGTGCCCCAAGCTCTTGGCCCCAGCAACTTTCCTAGAAGCTGACCTGTGGGTAGGGGTCCCCGAGTCTTTGCCTTCCCCAGAGCCTCGCTGGGTCAGCAGATGAGGAAGTGCTGGGCGGACCCCCATCCGCCGATGACACATGGCCATGGGCTTCTTGATGGTGGAGCCCTCTACCAGGAGCCGGATGCCCACATATTGGGGCACTTCCACGGCAGGCTGTGGGCAAAAAGGGGAGACAAGGCCCACTCAGACAGTAGTGCTAGAATCTTTGGCCCAGCAAGATCCAGAGCAGAGATAAAATTCACTTCTGAGGCACCAGGTCAAGAGAAGTTTCTGGGCTGAGAAATGGGAAGCCCACCTCTGTCTTCGAAAGGGTCTGGCCCCAGAGGCCTGAATCAGTACCTAGAGAGCCACAGAGCCCTAGGGGTTAGTAACCCAGAGGAGTGGGGGAGTCCTAGCCATGCCCCCACCAGCACCCCTCCACCCCACTGCCCTCCTAAGCTGTCCCAAGCCGCTGCTGGAATGTGTGGGTCTCCACTTCCACAAGCCACTGCTGATGGACAGCTTTCTGAGCTGAGCCAATCAGGCTCTCTGCAGAGAGAATCTGAGTTATGACACCCAGACAGATAAGAGGCTTGGAGCCTGCCTAGATCCTCACGTGAACACAGGTTATAGAGGAGCAGAAACTAAAAGCCTTAAAGAAGGCAGTCTGTGGAGAGAATGAAGTAGACGGAGGCAGAGGTAAGTGACCAAGAAAGGAGCTCCCTTACAATTTTCAGTACCTCTTAAACCAAGATGTACTTCCTGCAGCTGGGCTCTTGGAGAGCCCCCACGCCTCCCTGCTAACAATCCTCCTTTTAGCCTGGAGCTAGTTTGAGGCTCTTCTGTGTCATCAAAGGATACTGGTTAGAATCTATCTAAACATCAGAATTACTTGGCACTTGTTAAAAATACAGCTATTAGAGCTCCCGAATAGCCAGACATGATGAAGGAAAGCTCATCTTTACAGAAGACTCTCAGCTAATAAATATAGAATGAACAATAGAAGTAAAAATACACCATTCTGCAACTCTAACAGGCAAAAATCAAAACTAGATATCAAAACAATTAGGTAAAAAGGATGACAGGAAAATATATAATTTGCATACAGCCTAAGTATCACCTTACAAAGTAGTTAATAACTGCAAAGGGGAGGATGTAACTTATAATGGATAGATCTGCTAGCTACCACCTTAACCCATGGTCAAACTTAGCATCACTAATGGTGAGACACTGACAGTATGTGCCTTGTGATGCCACATGAGGTACCCAGCATCACCTCCGAAGTGTTCTTGCCAAAATGTTTAACCTGAACCTCATCAAGCTGTTTGACCTCACTTCTGATTCACATGACATTCAGATAACAAAGACTAAGTTAAACAACACCACAGGAAACAATCAGATAAATCCAGAATGTGGGCCAGTTCTACAAAACCACCTGCCTGGTCCCTTCAAAAGATCAAAACCATGGGGGAGAAAAAGCACTCGGACTGTCCTAGATTGAAAGAGATTAAAGAGACAAAAAACAAATCGAGGTGTGAACTTTGATTACATGTTGGCCTAAAAAACAAAAACAAATCAGTGATACATGACATTTGGGAGACAACAGGACTTCTGAAAAATGCAGATGCACAGTCCCCAAGCCATACATTTTGGATCAATCTTTGGGGTTAGGGCCTCCTGACCTCCACACCTTTAAAAAGCTTTCCAGGTGATTCTGGACTATGAACCAGCATCTAGGAACCACTGCACTACAATGGTACCTTTCCCCTTGGCTTTATCATATTTTCCTGCCCTTGTATTTCCTTGTTTACATTTTTTTTTTTTTTTTGTGACCGGCCGCAGGGAGCGCACCGGCCATCCCTATATAGGATCCGAACCCGCGGCGGGAGCGCTGCAGCGCTCCCAGCGCCGCACTCTCCCGAGTGCGCCACGGGGTGGGCCCTCTTGTTTACATTTTTGAAACCAAAATGCCAATATATTAATTTAAGGTATGACTAGTTACTGTAACAAAGACAAGGACACTGAGGTTTGTTACAGCATGTTCTTTCTCTGTAGCCAAACCTTGACAGAAGCTGAACCCTAATCAGAAAGCACTTAATTAAACTGCCAGAAGTTATTTCCAGAGCACAGAAACCCTTGAAATTGGTTTTCTGACTAATTGTTAAAAATCCTATTCTAGGGCCAGACCGGGGCTCACTCGGGGAGAGTGCGGTGCTGATAATACCAAGGCCATGGGTTCGGATCCTATATAGGGATGGCCGGTTGGCTCACTGGCTGAGCGTGGTGCTGACAACACCAAGCCAAGGGTTGAGATCCCCTTACCGGTCATCTTTTTAAAAAAATAAATAAATAAAAATCCTATTCTATTCTATACATAGACTCAATGTCTTTTTGGAAGAAGATGAGTAAAATAATAATAACGATAGCAGCTGCCATTAATTGACTCTTACTGTAGGTTCATGCATTATGTGGGTGATGCCATTTATCATGAATCAACCTTATTAGGTAATAACAACAATAGCCAAAACTTGTATAGGATTTACTATGTGCCAGGCACTATCCTAAAATACTTTACTTATATCAACTTATTTAATTCTCATAACTGTATGAATTAGGTACTATTTTTATTCTTGCCTTACAGATGAGAAGCTGAGACCACCTAGAGGTTAGGAACTTGTTGAAAGTTGTAAAGCTCATAGTTCAGGGATTTAAACCCAAGGAGTTCCAGTCTATGCTCTTAACACTATGCTATATGCCTCTCTAGAAATATCCATATTAGCTGATTTCATTCTCCCAAACCCCATGAGAATAATATTATCTCCATTTCACAGATGAGGTAACTGAGGCTCAAGGAGGTGAAGTGGCTATACTAAGTCACCTTGGCAGAACTGGGACTTGAACCCTGGGTCTTGAACTGGGCCTAACTATAGAGCCCTGTGCTTCATTCACTACGGGGCTTCCTGGAAGAAGGTGCAGACTCCCTGAGGTCCTGCCTGGTGTCCACCACCTTACCTGCTTATAGATGAGCTCGAAGCCTCCAGTGTCACAGTTGTGGTCCAGCCGCCAGTCAATGACCACACGCAGGGTGTCAGCTTGCACATCAGCACAGAGCCGGGCGGTGACAGCCGTGGAAGGCGCCATGGTGGGGCTGGCATTGATCTCAATCAACCAGGGCTGGAAGTCCTCACCGAACACAAAGTCAGCACCGTAGAGCTCGAAGCTGGCCTTCCGACACTGCACGGTGTCCTGGGAGGTCTGAAGCGTGTGGATCACGGCAGCCTTCATGCCAGGCACAATGATGGTGGACCAAGCATTTGGGGCTCCCATCTCCTGCAGGTGGGCCTGGAGCTTTTGACTGGACCACATGTTGTCTGGAGGCAGCAGTGGATGCCGATGGCATGAATTCTCCAGGTGCTTCTGGATGGAGTTGTTGCACAGGTGCACCGATCTGGGGCAGAGAACAGAAAGCTGAGGTCTGGCCCCTTGTGCCCCTCCCACCCAAACTCGGGGAGTGCAGGTGAATCTTGGGACCAGCCCCGGGCCTCCCTGGACCATTCAACTTGAGATGGGGAGGACAAAAAGGACAAAGGCCTGGGACCCCCTACATTCTCTTAGGCCTAGAACCAGTCTTATCTCTTAGAACTACTATGAGAATGCCAACTGTGGGGGCCACAGTGTTAAGTCCTTTGTGCATAGTCTCAGTTTACCCTCCTAGTGCTTGGAAGATAAAGGTGGAGTAAGAGATGTTGTAGACAATATTTACAAGTAAAAATAAATAAAGTGGGTAAGAGCAGGGCCCTGTAGTTGCCAAGATGTGTTCAAGTTCCCATCTTCACCACTGACTGGTTATGAGATCTTAGGCAGGTCATTTAACCTGTGTGCTCCTCACTTCTGCACAATGAGGTTAATAATAGTACCCACTCATTGGGTTTTTATGAAGAATGACTGAGATAATCTACACAGAGTGCTTGCATCTTCACATACGAAGCACACAATAATTGATAGCTATAATTATGAGTTTCACACTACTGCCTCCATTCTTCAGATGTGGAAATTAGGTGTAAATAGGTTTTCACTGGACCAAAACCACACAGCTTGGAAGCTGCAGAGATGGAATTTGAAGCCAGGCCTCAACAAGGCTTTCTTTGGCCTCATGAGTTAATACTGCATCTTGCCTTTCTCCTCTTGAATTTCTCCTGACCTCCCTTTACCCTGCTCTACGTTTTCTTTTTTATTTTTCATATCACATATCACCTTTTGACGTATTAGATAATTTTACTTATGTTCATTGCTTGTCTGTTTCTCCCTGCTAGAATGTGAGCTCTCTTGCTGGGATCTTGTTTTGTTCACCACTGTATCCCAAGTGTTTAGAACAGAGAACGGCACAGGGTACACACTCAGTATCGGCTAGAAGGGAGGATGGTTGGATAGATGGAGGGCCTGCCTGCCTGCAGAGTCTGTTTGGAGCTCAGCGCTGCTGCATGATTCCCCTGCACTGAAATCGCCTGTTTGCTCAGCTCCTCAACCAGACTGGGAGCTCAAGGGAGGTCAGCGATGGGGCTCACTTGTCCAGGTTCTTCAGGGAGAATGGCTGCGTGGAGAAGCGGATATAGCTGTCATGGTAGAACCACACAGTAAGAGGGTTCCAGTCGGTCACCAGGAACCACTGTCTCAAGTCAAACTTGGTGCCAAAGATGAGCAGGGGCCGCTCAATATACTTCTGCACCACCCACTTGCCGTCCTTCATCATCATGGGGTTGCAGTCCACAAGCTTCAGCACCTCCTCCAGGTGGTCCATGCACGTGATGCCTAAGGGGGAAGGAAGGCAGTAAGGCGCAGTAAGGCTGGGAGAAGGGCCAGCGGACCCAGGGCAGCTCTACAGAAGATCTCATCCCCGTGGAAATGATAGTTCCAAGTGGGGAAGGCTGCCTCCCTCAATCAGAACCCTGCTCCCTTTGGAAAAGCTGAGAACTTGCTAAGGACTTTTAATTTTTCTAATTAATTGTGTTTGGTTGAAAAGGAATATATACATGGATAAAAATGTCAATAGTACTGGGCTTTTCTTTCTTTTTTTTTTTTTTTTAAAGATGACTGGTAAGGTCATCTTAACCCTTGACTTGGTATGTCAGCACCACACTCACCCAGTGAGCTAACTGGCCATCCCTACATAGGGAACCCCGCGCCCGTGGCCTTGGTGTTATCAGCACCACACTCTCCCGAGTGAGCCATGGGCCGGCCCAGTACTGGGCTTTTTTGAAAAATCATGTGCATATATTATTTTTCCCCCAATAATTAACAGAATATAAAACAACAAAAACAAAAATGAGTACAAAAGGGCATGTGACAAAAAATATGTCCCCTTCTCTAGAGGCAGCCAACTGTTGCTTCCAGGTCTTTATGGGTATCCTTCCAGGTTATGTGAGTCTATATCCAGTTTCACAGGATTATATAAATTAAAGCATTGTAAGAATTTGGGATAGTGCTTGGCACATCGTGAGCACTCAGTAAATGTTAACTCATATCATTATTATTACCCGTAGAACAGATTTCTAGCTGGAGATTTGCTAACTAGGGTATGTGCACTTTTCATTTTAAATTGCCGAAGATGTTCTACCAACCTGCACTCTCAGAGAGAAAGTATGAGATTGCGTGTTTGCCCACATCCCACCCAATACTGACTGACTGATTGATTGATTATTTTGGCCATTCTCCTAGGTTGAAAATGGTATCTCTCTTTATCTCTCTTTTTTTTAGTTCTCACAGCTGTGGAGTGGTCTTATTCTAATTTTATGTTTTATAATGAGTGAAGTTAAGTATCATATGCTTACAGGGCATGATTTTAATGCTGGTAAAAAACAGAATCATGGTAGAAACCAAACACACACACTCACAAATCACTTTCATTCCTTCCCTATTTAGCCTCTAAAGCAGCCTGATCACCTGCCAGTGGTACAGAAAAACTTGTGCCTGCTTCCCAGATCAGATCCTTTCTCAAATGGCCAGATCAATTACCAAGATTCCTAAGAACATGATGTCTTGTGTAACAAAAAATTAAGACTGTTCATGCCCTTTGACCCAAGCAATTTCACTTCTAGGAATTTATCCTAAGGAAATAAATGGAAAAGACCTCAAAGACATCTGCACATGATGTTCGTCACAGTGTTGCTTGTAAGAGCAATCAATCAATCAACAAATAAAAAGGAAAAAATGGAGGCCATCTAAACAGCCACTGGAAAAGGATTAGATAAGTCTATAATGATCATCTAAACCAGATTAGGCTCATTCTATTTTAGCTATAAAATAGAATGAGGTAAGAGCGGTGAAATAGAATGAGGTAAAATTGAATGAGGTACAGTATAAATGTACCATACATTTATATTAAATCCCAAAACAGGCAACACTGATCTATGGTATTGTAAGTCAGGATAGGTGTTGCCATTTTGGGAAGGTAGAGATTGGGAGGGGCCCTCTAGGATACAGGTAATGTTTAATTTTTTGGCTCTGGGTGTTGTTTCCACGATTGTGTTCACTTTATGACAATTCATTGAGCTATATACTCACAATGGGTATCTCTTTCAATGAAGTATATCATATATACACTTCAATTAAATTTTTTTAAAATGGAGATAAAATGTTAAAATTTGGTGCTAAGGTATATGGAGATTCATTGTATTATTCTCTCTACTTTTGTGTACGTTTGAAAGTGCCTATAATAATAAGTTAAAAACAGAAAAAAATAAAATAAAAATCTAGATGTACTGAAATGGAATGATCTCCAATATTGTTAAGAAAAAAGAAAGGTGCAAAACAGAAATGAGTTATACTAACTGATAGGGAAAGATATAATAAGTGAAAAAAAGAGGATACGGAACAGGATGTTCTTGTTTAAAATAAAATACACATATATGCACTCCAAATGCATAGAAGAAAGTATAGAAAGAAATACACCAAAAGGTTCACCGAAGTTAACTCTTAGTGAAATCAAGGGTGGCTTTCTTGCTTTCTTGTTTTTAGTTTTTCTTTAAACAATAAACTCTTATTTTCATAATTGGAAAAAAGCAACAAAACTATTTCTAAGATTAAAAAAGAAAAGAACCTGTCGTTGCTGATTTTGATGTAACATCTCAAGAGGAGTGTCCCACAGTGTCTGGAGCTGCGACAGCTTCACCTGGACATAAAGAAACTCACCCAAGGACAGTATTTGGAGGGACCTGGTGCCAAAAGTCTGTTTTCTCTATCCTGGGAATCCTTACAGTCTTTAAAGGCTGGGCTAATGCACTGCCCCAGCTTGCTGGCTGTCCTGTTCAGATTCCATTCACGCTTGGCTGAGCAGCCAGAATAGTAGTTAATAACAGCACTATATAGCAGTTCCTATGGAAAGGTACAGCATCTAAGTACTTTATGTACATTATACCCATTTAATCCTCTGGAGTGGGTATTGGCTCCATGTTTTTGATGACAAGATGGGGCACAGAAGAGCTTAACCAACCTGTCCAAAGTTTTCCAGGTAGCAGGAGGCAGAGCTTGGGTTTAAACCCAGGGGGTCCAGCTCCCAGCATCCATGTTCTTCACCACTGTGCTATTATACCCAAAGATACCCTGGTTGAATCTGAGAGCCCTTACATGACAAGCAACTAACTGCACGTGATTATCCCCAATCCTATCTAAAGCATTAACCCAAATTCTGAGGGCAGAAGAGGAAGACCTGGCATCATCATTACAACAGCCAACGTGTGTGTGCTGAGCTGTAGATGCACTACTTCATTCAATCCTCACCTTGCAGGAGGTATTATTATCATCTGCATTTCACAGATGAGGAAACTGAGGTTCAGGGAGGTGATAAAACTTGCTCAAGGTCACACAGAATATTAATCTGGGGTTTGAACTCAGGTAGTTTGGCTTCAGTAGTGCCTGCACTATTAACCTCCATGGCCTCTAGAGGGGGATGCAGGTAATTGGGCAGTGGTAGGAAGCAAGGGCTGATCCCCACCTCGTCCGCGGGATTTGGCTCCTGGCTTCACAATCCAGATGTTATGATCCCCTTCCATGTTGATCTGGGGTACCACAGCCTGGAGCTGCTGCAGGACATCCTCACAGCGCTGGACCTGAGAGTCGAGGTGCCTGAGATCTGCCCCCTCGCTGTGGGGAGATGATGGGACTTGGGCAGGGCCTGGGGACAGGTGGGTGGACAGGACAAGGGGAGACATAGGCCCCCCTGGCCATGGTCCAACCAGCCTTGTCACCCCTTCCCCTAAAGATCCAGATAGGTCTCTCCCAAACCTGCATCCCCACCCTCAAGCCACCCGCCAAATCCTAACCTGCCCAGACTACGGGAATGGGAAATGTTGGGAAAATTCCATTTCCTTCAACCCCACCCCCCAGACTCCAACACTCTACCTTCTGCCACCTCCCTTCCTATTACATTAAAATTGCCTTTGGCAGAATATAATCATTTCAGCTCCTAATGATGGGGTGCCACTATGTACCGAGCACTGTGCCATGGCTTTCCATATATTATCACTCATCCTCTCAACAGCGCTGCTGGAGAAGTATTACTGGTCCCATTTTAGAGAAATGTAAACTGAAGCTTGGAGAGTTAAGGGACTTGCCGAAGTCCACATGCTGAATTGAGTGGCTGAGCTAGGATTCAAACTGCCTGATTCCTTCATCCGCTGTTGTTTTTTGCGGTTCACTTTCCTCCTAATTCGGACCTAATCCTGGTTGATAGGTGGGCCCTTCCTAGTCTAATTTCAAGCACATCTGTATCATGCTTCTCTCTGCTTTGTTCTCTTCCCAGCACCTACTACCACCTGAAACATACACTTACCTGTGTCCCCTCACTAGAACGTAAGCTCCCGAAGAGCAAGAACATTTTTGTAGTTGTTCTCTGTTGTATTCCCATCCCCAAGCACTATACCTGCACATCAGGTGACCCCTAAAAATTTGTTACATGAGTGAACGGTTGGCTAAGTAAGCACTTTGGCAGGAGCTGGTCTTAGCAACCGGGCTGTACAGACAGGGGTTTACGGATAAAGACGGACCCTGTTCCCTACAGGACAAAATGTCCTGAGCTAAACCAGGTCACAAAATACCCCGGATGGCTGCCTTGGCCACAGTCTCCCACTTCTTTGCTTCTAACTGAATAGGAAGGAAGCCTCCACTAGCTGCTAACCTCTCTTTAACCTCTTAGCCCTTGTATGTCTCCAGCCATGGAAAACTTCTCTCTCTTTTAATGAGGGGGCAACAGCCACTGGGGAACAGTGGCAGGAACAGGGAAGGCCAGATGGAGAGGGTTTGGCAAGGTCTCCCAGGAATATTCACACCTAAGTCCTGACAAACTTTTCCATGGTCCATGGCACAAAGTATGTGCCCAGTAAATCTGTGATGTGGCCCAGGAAAGTGTCATATGGGTGTGGTAGGGGCATGTATAATTTGCAAAAGTACGAGTATATTCAACATGACAATATGATTTTTTATTTAGCAAAAAGAAAAAAAAAAACAAACAACCAGTGTTTTTGTGGAAAGTCAACCTTAATAAAAGCCTGGCTGGTGAGGTGTGGATTTGTAAAACAAAAGTTGAGAAACATAGCAGTAAATATTGAATGAATGAATGAATGCTAATTGTCTGTACTGAACCACTCAGCACTATATGTATCTTATAGGATACATTCTCTTACGTAATCCCATCTTTTGAGAGGTTCCTACAGCCCTCTAGAACTTGTCTCCACATCGGGAATAAAAAGAACTTGGGTGCTTTACACCTAATGTTCTAACACAGCCTTGATAATTCTTAGTTTAGGAAGGATGTCTTTAAATTTTCTGTTAGCTAAGTGGAAAGAATAGGGTCACTTAGTTGTCATTTTCTGACATGTAGAAAAGATACAAATGAATTATTTGCTAATGATGTGGGTTTGCTGATTATATCATTCATTAGTTCTTCAGTTTCCCCTGCTGGGGAATGAAATCCATCCATTCCTTTCTGTCAATACCACCCCAGCTGAGACCCTTAGCACTCCCACCTGCCTTGTTGCAGACCTCCCACTGTGAGCTGTGTCCCCCTTGAGGGCAGCAGATGCACTTCATTTCTGCACCCTGGCACAGTGCTTGGCACACAGGAAGTGCTCAAAAAACGCTCGCTGAGTATTCTCCTGCCGTCAGGGGCCTTCTCCCTCTAGTCCCTCCTGCACGCCTCTGATAAGTGCGATCTTCTAAAGTAGCACCAGTCTCTTCTTGATACTCCCTTCCCCTGCTCAAGAACGTTTTCCCTAAGTGTGTTCTGAAAAAACTACTACCCCTCCGATGCTTGTGGGAGGGAGGGTGCTGGGGCCAAATGAAGACACTGCATGCTCCATCTCTCTTGGGGATTCGCACCACCAGTAGGCTCTGAAAAGTCCTGCATCAGGGAAACCTGTTCAACTTTGTTCAACCCAGTGTTTTCTAAACTTGATTGACCACAAAAGCCCTTTTTTCATAAGATCTGTTTACTTCCTACAGAATTAGCATCCTGTGCAACACACTCTGGGAAATGACCTCCAGGATACAATCTAAATGATTTAGATTCCTGTTTTGTGAGTGGATACTATCAGCCTATGCTGAGCACATAATACAAATTATCCTATCTAATTCCATCATTGAGGCAGACATTATTTTTATTTATTTATTTAAAAAATATTTTTTGGCAGCCAGCTGATACATGGATCCAAACCCTTGACCTTCAGACATTATTTTTAAATCTATTTTGCATTTGAGAAAAGTAAAGCTCATAAAGATTAGCAATGTTCCCAAGGTCACAGAGCTTGGAAGTTGCGAAGCCAGGATTTGAACTCAGGTCTACTTGACAGCATGGGCCATGATTTTAGTGACTATGCTACACCAAGAACCAGGAAGAGTGGCTTGGATCCTATTATGGAGGCAGTGGGAGCCCTTGATAGCTCCTGAGCAGGAGAGTAGCAGGGCGAACAAAGTGGGGAGGCTTGGGGAAGAGGTGGGGGCTGTGCTAGACAGAGCAGATCTGTCCCTAAGCACCTGTCCATGCCCCACGGCCCTGGCTGTGGGGGTACTCACTGGACCACTTGGTAGTAGCGCTGGAGGAAGAAGGACCAGCCCTCAGGGCTGAGGTACAGGGGGGCCTCCAGGTCCTTGTCGATGTCCATGTGGGCTAGATTGTTCAGGTGCTCCTCACATGCACACAGAGCTTCATCTACAAACTCTGGGGACACTGACACTGGCTTTTTTTCCTGTTTCGTGGGCTGTTTGTTTCCTGTAGGGATAGGGAGGAGCCTGTCACTATCCCACATCAAGACAGTAATCTGACACATGCCACAGCCCCCACTGTCCCAAGGCCTGTCACTTACCTGAGACCTCACCCTAAAGATACCTGAGGTCCAGCATAAACTTAGATCCCCTACCACCCTGGGACTCGTCACTCACCTGAGACTCTAGTGCCTTGCCCTTAGCTCCCACTGTGCCAGGACCTGTCGCTCACGTAAGGCTCCACCCTAAATGTCCCCAAGGCCTCAACAGCACTTATAGCTCCAGCACATACCTACAGCCTCTCTGTCCCTGGGTCCTCTGACATACCTGAGACCCTGCCTAAAATGCCCCTGGAAGCCTTGGCCTAGGTGAAACCAGTATACATGAATCCCCTCCCCCAAATCTAACATGGCTTAAGTCCCAACACACACCAGAAATTCAGACCCAGTCCCAGAATCCTGATATACATTTACAATCACTAACACACTGATAGGCTGACCTGCATATGCAATGCTACCACACACAAGGCCCTGATGCACACCTGAAAGTGATACACTAGAAAATAACCCCTCAGAGAATGCAAACTCACAGTCCTGACTCACCCCTGAACATCTGACCTCCATCTGAGCCCAACACTACAAAAGCTTAAGCACAGGGTCTCTGGCCACATCTCAGGTCTTTGTGTCCCTGTTCCCCTCATCCTGGAACACAACAGAGTCTTCCTTGTACATGACACATCCGGGAGACAGCAATGAGAAGGTCTCCATCTGGAAGAGGCAGGGATTTTCCTCCTTCCTGTAGAGCTGCCTCTTACTTTCCTGAATCCCTCGCTGATGGGTCCCTGGATTATAGGACTAGGGCTTGGAAGTAGGAGCTAAATCCAGAGAGGGAAAAGGCAAGCAATGGGATGCACCAGAATGTAGTGAGGGTTCCTCCCTGTGACCCCCTCCACTCCAGTTGTTCCTTATGTTCAGGCACAAGGGGTCCTCGGGCCACATGTGAACTGCCTGGTTTCACTGCTTCCTCCTCCTCAGAAACCTGAGCTGCCCATGGGCAGGACCATGTCTTCTTAGTCTGTCCTCTTTAGGGTGCTCGGCCACATGCCAGGCCCAAGGGAGGGCTGAATGAGGCAGTGAATTGATTAATGAATGGATCAGAAGACAGGTGTGTAGGTAGTTGGGACAGAGGATGGATGAGTGGATGGACTGGAGGATATATAGGTAGTGGGTAGGAGGATGGAAAAGCAGGTGGACAGATGGGTGGATGGATCTGTGGAAGGACAGATAGGGGAGTGGATAGATGAATAGGGAGTGTGGAGCTGGTGTCAGGTAGATGAATGAGATCAACAGTGGGTGGGTAGGTGGGGGCTGGGTAAATGAAGGGATGGATAGATGGGAGGGTAGACAGATGAACAGACTGGTGATGGATGGGCAGATGAATGTGGACAATGCATCAATATGTGGATGAACAAGTGGGTGGAGAAGTGGGAGGATGAGCAGGTGGGAGAGTGGAGGTAACCGCAGTACTTACCTGAGGTGTCTTCCTCTTCTGCCTGGATAGAGTATGACTTCCATTCAGACTTCACCACCAGCTTGAGGACGTTGCGGGCAGCTGTCAGCCAGAAGTCCTCTGCTCCCGGGGCAGGGGATACCCTGCTCAGCCCCTAGGCTCGAGGCTGTTCTGGTTCCGGAACCTGATCATGACCTGCCCCATTTTGGATCTGGAACCTGACTACCTTTTCTGATTCCAGAATATGGGTTAGGACCTGGTTCCTGTTTCAGCTGTAGAACCAGACCCAGAATCTGACCTGACTTGGCTCATATTCTGCCTTCAGAATCTGAAGAACCTGTTGTCTGATTTCCTTCTTCTGTTCCTGATCACTTTTGATATTTATTCTAGCCTGAGAACTAGATCTTGGCCCAAAACCTATTTTAGATTTAGAATATAATTTAAACCTAGCATCTGATCTAAATCTAAATTCTGACCTGAATTTAGAACATATTCTGGAGGTAGAACCTATTTTGCCTTAGAAGCCCGAAGCCCACACCTTTCTTTGGAACCCGATCCAGACAATGGGACTTGATATATGCCTGGAACCTATTCTGGATTCCAAACTTAACCAACAGGCCAACTTTTAGAACCTGCTATAAAATATAAACTATACTTCCTGAGCTTTTCTGGAGGCCAGGGTTGACCAGGCTAGGAGGCTCATGAAGGGAGACCACAAAAGGGAAATATACGAACTGGGGATATAAAAGGGAATCTGGAGGGCAGATGAGGGCATAAGGAGAGGCCCATTGCTCTCCAATATCAGCCAGAGCTCTAGTCCTGGTCCTTTAGTCTGTGAGGTCCAGGCATGGGGCTGGGGGTCTCCTTACCTATGAAGGCTTTTTTGTCATCCTCAGCCCCCAGGCGGTAGCAGCGTGGGAAGAAGGAGTCAGCATCAGCCTCATCAAACCATGGCAAATTCCGGAGATTGAGACATAGACCCACCTATGGAGTTAGCTGCTGAGGGGCAGGGTAGGACTTGCCAGAGAGCTCCAAGGGACTCCCCCATACTCAGCATGCACCCAGACAGCTCAGGGAGACCCTGCCTGGATGCTCTCAGAGCCTCTGCCCCACTGGCTAGGCATGACTTGCTCACATCTATCCCCATGTGTTCGCCTGAGCTGTCCCCTCTGCCGAGAAAGCCCATATCCCTCCTGTCCACCCTTTCACATCACGAAGGGACTGTCTCCTCTAGGAATCCTTCCCAGCACACACCCATAATATAACGGTAGGTCACAATTATAGAGCTGTTCATCCTTGCCACAACCCCAGAAGATAGGCCTTATTGCTAGTCTTATTTAAAGATGAGGAAACTGAGGCTCAGAGAAGCTCAGAATGGTTTTATCAGCCAGAATGGGTATCCTCTGCTCAGGACAGAATGACTTGCTTATAGTCATTGTATTTGGTGTTAGTTCTGGCTCCAGATCCCCTTTGAATCCTGGAGTCCATTTTACTCATTATGTCTACATGTGCCAGATACCATGCAGGGCTGAATTTGAATTCAAGCCTGTCAGACTCCAAATCCCACTGAATTATACACCCTTCCCTCTCCTGAGAGCTCTCTCTACTGACAAGGAGAGCAGGGAGCAGGGCTGCCAGCCAAGGGCTGGGGGGCTGGAAGCTCCTCTTCCTGCTCCCCTGGGGAGCCCACCTTTGTGGTAAAGGAGCCAGCCCGGGTGTAGTGGTTTATCATCTGATCCTTGGAGAGGAAGCGACAGTCCAGCACGTCCCGCCGAGAGGTCCAGATGAAGTAGGGGGTCTCGTTCCGAACCATGCGGGACTGGGGAGGTGGGGAGGGAGGCCAGTGTGGGCAGCATAGCCTGGGCGGCTTCTCCCTGCTCTGCTGAGCAGGGTAGGTGAACAGGAAGGACACAATGCTTCCAAGGTGGCCTCTGGCCCACACGCCATCTTTGCATAAGGCAAGAAGAGACATCTCTTTCTCTAGGGCACGTGCTTGGTGAGCAGACAGCAGGCCAGCTTTTCATCCTCCCTTTGGCTGTGTGTCCCTAAGCAGTGACCAAGCTGCACAACTGAATGCCACACCTTGTTCTGGCCTGTGGCCACCAGTGACTCCAAACCAACCAGCACACAGCAAAGACAAAGGCTCTTTCATGGACTGCATCTTTCTCTATCCTACCTACAACTCTGGGAGGTAGGATTATTAATTACCAATAATACCACGCAGCAGGCCCTGTTCTAAGCCCTTTACGTTTAATCCTCCACTCAATCCTCACCACAACCCTATAAGGTACAGGCTACTGTTATCCCCACTTCACAGATAAGGGAACTGAGGCACAGGGAGGCTAAGGGACTTGCCCAAAGGCTCACGAGGTTGAGCCATATAAAATTGCCAGTATTATTAAACCGTGCCTGACAGGCTGGCTAGGTGGCTCAAGTGGTTTACAGCACAGCCTTGTAACACTAAGGTCAAGGGTTCGGATCCCCATACTGGACAGCCACCAAAAAGTAAAATAAAATAAACCTTGTCTGACATACAGAAATGGAAATTTCTTATAGTTCAACTAATGAACTATAAATAGTAAGTGGAGGTGCCAAACTCAAACCCAAGTGTCCTCATTCAATATTCGTGTCCTCCACACCATCATACCAGCCTCTTACAGTTTTTATTTTTTGGCAGCTAGCCAGTATGGGGGATCAGAATCCTTGACCTTGGCGTTACTAGCACCATGCTCTCCCAAGTAAGCTAACCGGCCAGCCCTTTCAGAGCTTTTTAAGCCCTTCCTTCCAGCCTTCAGTTGCGAAAGGCAGAGGAATTATGGGGTTTTTATCTGGAAGGGGGCATTACCATGCACAGAGGTTGTGCTGGCTTCTGCTACAACCTAGCAGAACTCTGAATCCCAGGCCAGCCTTGTCTGAGCCCCGCTGAGTCCCTCACCACTCTACCGGCTTTTCCAGCCTTTAGAGAAGCAATTAGTTTTTACTATAGATGGGGAAACTGAGGGCCAGAGAAGAAAAGGACACATCTAAAGTCATCCAGCTGGAAGCCAGTGCTCTCCCTCTGACTAGGCAGCCTCTGCTAGCCCCCTGCCTCATCTTGGCCCCCAGGGCCCTCACCATCAGAGCATGTGTCCCATCCAGGTCATCAAATTCCAGTAAATCATCGAAGTCCAACAGCGGTGGTGGCTGGAACTCCTCATCCTTGTCTTCATCCTCTGTGGATGCAGAGCCCAGGCCTGATGAGGCCCCTGTCCCTGCCCCAGAGACCTGTAACACCTCAACTCTGGGACAGTGGGAACCAAAGAAAAGGGACTCAGGCAGGGGCATCTTGTGGAAAGGTAGGGACTGCTCACCGTTCTCAGTAGTGTCGCTGTCACCCATCACTGAACTATCCAGATCCTTCTGGGGTGGTGGCAGGATGGTTCCTGTGTGATGGACCATCTTCTTCTCCACCCAGCCCCTCTGGCGCAAGAGACACCGGATCACGGGGTAGCGGCCTTGGATCATAAAGATCTTTTTCTGCTGTAAGGTGAGAGATGGATGCTTGTTCAGTAAGTATCGCCTCAGTGTCAGATATAGTGGATATGATGGTGTATCAGAGTTATGGTCTCTGTCTTCAGGAAATTTTTATATTGCAGTAGGAGAGACATTATAAACAAGTAGAGATAAATATGCAGAGTAATAATGATCATAGTAATAGCTAATATCTATTGAGTATCTACTATATACTAAGCTCTTAAATGCGTTTTTATTAGATACTGTTATCCCAATTTTACTGGTTATGAAAGAGGCATAGAGAGGTTGAGTGGTTTGCCCAAGACCACACAGTGGTTAAGTGAAAAAGCAGGCTGGTTTAAATCTGAACTTAAATCTAGGCAGGCTGGTTTCAGAATATGATATTTAGGGACCCAGAGAAACTACTTAGAAATACATGGTCAGGGAAGGTTGAAAAAGAGCCACCGATGTACAGAGCTGGGCAAACTGCAGTTCAGGAAGAGAGAAAAGCATGTGCAAAGGCCTTGAGGCTGGAGAGAGGCCAGAGGGACTGAAAGGAGGCCAGGGTGAGAGGAGTGAAAAAGGAGGGGAGAGATCCTGAGGAAGTAGGCACTGGCTAGACTGTGGAGGGCCCTGAGGCCTTGCAACAGATTTGGGTTTTACAAGTTTGGCTTGCTGCCAAAGATGGGGGGGACAGGGATGGTGGCAGACCCGTTAGAAGGCTGTTGTGGTTTGCACAGCAGAGAAATCACAATAGCTAGCTAGGATGA
The DNA here is from genome assembly GCF_027409185.1 of Cynocephalus volans. Classification (NCBI taxonomy): domain Eukaryota; kingdom Metazoa; phylum Chordata; class Mammalia; order Dermoptera; family Cynocephalidae; genus Cynocephalus; species Cynocephalus volans. Next base: position 92,060,016 of record NC_084470.1, on the reverse strand, counting down.
GGGTACTTACAGTGGAGATGGGGAGAAGGTGATAGAATTGAGGTTTGTTTTGAAGATAGAGATGATGACTAGTTTTGCTGATGGGATTAGATGTGAGGATGTAGAAAGAGAAAGATCAGACTTAAGGGTGAGCAACTGACAGATCCAGAAGGCCAGAGACTGGAGAGGGCGACAGGTTTGGGCAGGAAAATCAGAGGGTAGTTTGGGACATGAGTTTGAAATGCTTGTAAGTTCTCTGGGTGGAGATGTCAAGTAGGGGGCTGGCTCTACGGGGTGTGGAGTTAAAGGTTGGGCTGGAAAGGGCATGTAAGAGATGCAGCACACTGACTGGACTCAGAGCATGGAGACAGCCACGGACTGGGGAGGGATCCAGGGAACCAGTAATATCCGAGGAATCATCAAGGCAACAGAAAAGTAGCAGCCAGGGAGAGAAAAGGAAAACTGGGAGTGGGCAGTCAGACGCCACTGGGGAAGGGTGCGTGGGGCAGTAGCAGAGAATGACACAAGCTGCCCACCCAAGATCAGGACAGAAAAGAGGCTGCTGGATTTGGCTCCTTGGAGGGCACCAGAGACCTTAGAGTGGTTTCTGATGGCAGTGGGGAAGGGAGGGAACCAGAATGGAGGGAGTGCGTCTCAGGTGAGGAAAGAGTGAGTAGTCAATTCTGCCAGAAGCTTGGCTCCGAGAGTGAGGGGGGGAGAAAAATGGGGCGGTAGTTGAGGACGGGTGTGGAGTCAAAGTTATTATTATTATTTTCTTTTTTTTTTTTAAAGGATGTGATTAAATAGTGCAGGGAGGCAGGCTGAGCCGCCCTTTCTAAACGCCGCCCCCCTCCGACCTTGACAGCTCTGTCCACGTGGATTTTTGCGTTTCTGAGCCGGCCCATGTGGTGAGACGCCTTGGAGAATCCTGGCCAGAGGACAAGGGAACCTGCAGAAAGATGCGGAGTAAAGGCCGGGTGGGTTGGGGGCTCGGCCTAGGGTCTCAGTCTAGGTTTCTCCGATGTCCCTTCTCTTTTTGCACCCTTCATCCGAATGCCCATCCCCCGCCGCTCCTCTCCCGACCCCCTCTCCTTCGACCCCGGTTCATTCTCTTCTTCGCGGCCGTCGCAGGCTGGGGCTGGCGGGCCGCTCTGGGCCTCACCGTCCTGCCGCGGAGGATCCTCCAAGGCCGGGGTGTGCGGGGAGTCGCGGGGGGGCGTCTCGAAGGCCCGGAGGGGGCCGCCCGCGCAGGACTCCTGCGGCCCGGCGGAGGTGGGCCCCGGCCATGGCAGCCTTCCGGGCGGCCGGAGCCCGGAGCGGCGCGCCCAGGGCCACGGGGAGGGGGAACTTGTGCGTGCTCCGCACGGCTGCGGCTTCCGCGGCCAGCTGCACACCGGGCCGCCCTCCTGCCGGCACCAGGCGGCCGAGCCCCGGCGCGCCGGCCCCAGCTCCCCTGAGCCCAGGGGAAGCGCCGGGCCGGGGCCCCGCATGCGCCCCTCGCCGCGCGCCCTCGCCGCGCCCCCGAGCCCGCCTCCCCTCGGCGCTCGCCGCCTCTCCGGGGAGGGCCCTGCCCAGGCCCGAGCCGGGCCCTTCGTTCCGAGACCCCGCCCTCTGTTTGCTGTCGCCTTGGAAACCATTCCCCCGGCACAATCGGACCCGGGGTGGCCGGATGGGAGAGGGTAGGGGCTGCTGTGGGCCCCGGGTCAGTCGAGGGAGGGCGTCCTTCAGCGGGCAGGACTCTCGGCCAGACCCCTGATGTGCGAGGAGCTGATGGTGGAAGAGAGGAGCGCTGGGCCACCAGTTAGTGTTAGTGTCGTGGTTCCGTATCCAGCACCTGTGTGCCAGTGACCCTAGGGTATGAGTCATTCCACAGCATTTATAGAGGATCAAGCACTGTGCTGGGTGCTTACAGCCCAGTGTGGGGAAATAAAAAGCAAGCAACAAAAGAATAAATTAGCTTTAGGTACAGTAAGGGCAGTGAATAAGCAATGAGGTGAAACCAGGAAGGCGCAGACACACTTTAGATAGCGGTGGTCAAGGATGTCCTCTCTGAAGAAGTGACATTTAAACTGAAGGATAAACACAAAGGAGCCAGGAGGCACCAGCATAAGAGGGGAGCAATAGCATTCCAGGAAGAGGAAACAGTCTCAGCAACAGCCCTGAAGACAGTAAAAGCCTTTCTGGGAAAATAAAAGGCAGCCAGTGTGACTGGAGCCTGGTGAGGCCAGATCAGATCTGCAGGGCCTGGCAGATGGGGCTAGGACAAGGTCGTTGGGGGGACAGATATGAATACCAGGGCAGTACATGGGGGAATAATCATAAGGTGCAGAGAACACCCTCCTCCCAATAACTTGGAAATAGAAAAACAGATCATCATTTGAGTCAACTGCTGAAGAAACAGACCAGAACAGTTATGCTCAGCCTCCAGGCCAAGACTGTAAGTAACCTTTTTGGAGGCTGTGGCAAAATATTATCCTCAAAAGTCAAAGATGTTAAATAATTTGCCTCAAATCACAAAGCAGAGGCAGCATGGAACCCAGGTCTGACTCCAAAGCCTCACTCTTAAACATGACTCCATGTTACCACACAGAAGGGTTGCCTTGTTGGCCATGGACATAGCAAAGAGGCAGTTTGAGAGACAAACTCTAGCAGTGCCTTCTAGCACTCAAGTTGAATCCAGGGAAGAGCACCCTGGTCCAAGAACCCAGCTTTGCTGGTTTTTGTTTTTGGTGGCTGGCTGGTATGGGGATCCAAACCCTTGACCTTGGTATTACAAGGCAGTGTTCTAACCAATGACCTCAATGTCCAGCCCAGACAAGCTACGGGAAATTTTTTTTTTCTGGCAGCTGGCCAGTATGGGGATCCAAACCCTTGACCTTGGTGTTATGAGGCCAAGAAGCCAGCTTTGGTAGTTACCTGTAGATCTGCTCCTATGGTGAGGGTGGGTCTTCCACCTTCCTGTCCAGCTGACCCCAACCACTAAGATCACCTTTCCCTGCTCCCTTTGGCTGGTGACTGGGCTTCCCAAAAAGCATATCCCCAGGAGAGGATCAGCAGATTGGCAACCACCGTCAGTTCCTGTCACCCCGCAAATGTGGTTTTAGGGACTTCGGACCCTGGGAGATAGATTTGTGACAAATGAGGGTTCCGGCTGGCTCACCCAGGCAATTCTGTCCAGTGAGGGTTGTTGAGTGACCAGCTGCCATACCTTAGTGGTCATCTAGCTTCGCCGGGAGCACCTTTGACATTCACTGCAAAGCTAGAATATTGCCATGTGCCCCAGAGGAGGGCATACCTAACTCAGCCACGCAGGAAGGCAGGAGGTCACAGAGGTAATGTCATAAAGGGAGAATAGCTGTTCAAGTTGTCCCCACCCCCAACCCCTCCTCCCTTTAACATTACCTTGTCCCCCCCTTCAAGAGACCCCTTTGGCCATCTGGAGGAAATCCTTTGAAAGCTCAGCTCAAAGGCCAGCCCCTCTTGAAGCTTTTCCTGACATCCTCTCATAGAAATACCCACTCCAGGCTTCCCCCCCAGACTTCCAACAGTGAATACCAGACACTTCAGTGGACCTCTTTACACACCTAGCTCTTTCACTGGACCCCCAAGTCTCCTCACGGCAGGGATAATGTCATCCCCCATGCCCAGCACATTGGAAGTTAACAGCTCAGATACTGGGCTGGTGGAACAAATGACTATTGTTCATTAGGTGCCTGTGGCAGGACCACCTCAGATTGTTCACAGATTAGGAAACCTGAGGCAGAGTATAAACAACTTGCCCAAATTCAGCAAGACCCAGGACTCAAACACAACTTTTATTTTGTTTTTGTTTGTTTTACTTCAGGTGTCATCAAAAAGGTCTAGCACTATCCAACAGAATTTTCTGCAATGACAGAATCGTCTATATACATGCTGTCTGCCATGGTAGGTACTAGTCACTTGTAGCTACCGAGCACTTGAAATGTCACTAGTTACACTAAGGAACTGGATTTTGAACTTAATGGTAATAATTTAAATCTAAATAGCCACACATGGGTAGTGATTACTGTTTTAGCACAGGCTGAAGTTAACTCTCTTGCTCACTGGCTGGGAGATTTGGGGCAAGCTGTTTCCTTATCGATGAAATGGGATCACTGTTTCTCTGAGGTTACCTTTTAGCTCAAATGAGATTACATGAATAGCACCAAAGCTCTGTATACGTAGAGAGAGCAGTTTCAGGAATGGGTAGTGCCTGGACTTCAGTGGGGGAGGTTTCTGGGGGGGCCCTTGGCATAATGGTAAGACCAATAACAGGACTGCACCGGTGGGGAGCTCCAGGCCCAAGTGCCAGCCATATAGTCTCAAGGAAAAAAGCCCCACCTCCCCTCCTTTCACATATACACATAGAGCACAGACCTCATGCAGCCCCAAAGGGGCAAGAAGAGACTTTAATTAAGGGAGGGAGGATTCGCCAGAATCAGAAAAGGGACAGCGAGCATGGGAGAAAGGGAGCCAGAGCAGGCAGGAGGAGGACTCACCTCTCCACCTCTAGCGCAGGCACTGCACTGACAGAAAAGGCGAAACAGTGGCCCGTCTCAGCTGGAAGGGCACCAAATGGCCTCTGCAGCCAGAGGTTGCCTGGCTTTTGGGCCCCAGCTCTTATGCATGGCTGCTGGTCACCAATACAGCCCTTGTCCCCAACAACTGCTGAGTGGCCATCTTCAGGCAGAGGTCAAGAAGCTGGTCCCCACCACTTCTGCTGGGCCAAGGAGGCTTGGGAATAGAGGGCAATGGAGAGGAACTGGAATCTGAAACCTTCCTCCCTCCCCACCCGGAGTGGCACAGGGGAGAAAAGGTAGTCGCCTTCTGGCTCCAGGCCCGCCCAGACCCACAGCGACCAATAAGGTACAATCACTGGGACCAGTCACAGCTACAGGAGGTGGAGGTTGTTTGTTTACCAAAAAAAAAAAAAAAAAAAAAAAAAAAAAGACAGGTTACAGTCTCCTACAAGCACAGAGTTGAAGGTTCAAGACGTTAAAAAAAAAAAAATCTGTCCCAGCCCAGGGGACTGAACATCAGAAGCCAGCCTGACCAGGCACATGTGGCCTTGGGGCAGGTCCATGCTGCTTTCTTGCCCAGCTAGCAAGCACACCACCCCCCTCCCGCATCTAATGCCCACCCCGACCCAGCTCCCCACTGCTGCCGATGCTGTGGAGAGTGGCTCCAGGATGCCTTTGCAGAGACACAGGGAGTCCGAGGGGGAAGGCCACGAGATCCAGCCAAACGGTTTAAAACTGTCAAGAGAACCAAGAAGCAGTGAATGGTAGTTATTACCGTATCCTGGTGGGCCTGTTCTGGGGAGGTGGGCTGGTGTGAGGGGCAGGGTTGGGTCCCAGGATACCCTATGGGCCCCTCTTTCTAATTCAGCCAGCATTCAGCTGTGACCTATGGGGCCTAACACTAGCACTACACAAGGCAGAAAAATTAACAGTGATGAGGGCTTCTCCTCAGCTTGCCTGAGCCATGTCATGGATGCTGCTACAGAGCTCTGCCATTGTCTTGCTTGGTGAACTGAGGTTGCCTTCTTTAGACATGGGACTCACATGCAAGGAGTTAGGGGACTCAGAGGGCCAAGGGGAGAGGGACCCAGGATTTGGTACTTTTTGTCAAGCTCTGGGTGATCCTCCAACCAGGACAGGCCCTTGAAATGTTTTCTGCCCTCAAATATCCCCCCATGGTGCCTAGAATATTTCTGGACATTTTACAGATCAGAGGTTGTTAACCCATGGCTAAAAAACTGAACCAGCCCAAAGATAAGTACTGTTTGGCCCATACAGTGTTTAAAAGCATATGAATGAGTTGCCGACCTTGAAAACAAGAAAGAAGCCATGTACAAATCCAGATTTGGGGATTCTTTTGAAAAGATGGAAGATGGAGCCATAATGGCCTGGAGTGTGTGGCAGTGATCCTCTTCAGACAAGGCAGGTGCTCACCAGGCCCATTTCACTCCTGTGCACCACCCGCCTGACCTCTGTATGCACCTGCATTGGTGACCCTGCCAGATGCTATAGTAGTGTCTGAGACCTTTGAGCCAAAAACCTAGCTCCACTTTCTGGTTCCTCCTCCACTTACTGGCTGAGAACCCTTGGGCAGTTGTCTTCACTTCCAGGGCCCCAGTTCACTCATCTGTAAAATGGTGTTTAATGCCTGACTCAGAGATTGTTTTGAGTATTAAATGAGACATGTGAACATGCTTTTTCAGCTGTATAACTCTATAAAAATATAATTCTAATAACTAAATAATTGTTGAATGAATGAGCCAAACATTAAGTTAGGACATTTTCCCTCACAGTTCAATCTAGAGGCCTCCTAATACCCTGGCCATAAAACTTCATGCTACAATACATGGAAAGCTTACTACGTACCAGGTGCTATGTTTTTCATGTATGATCTCATTTAATGCTCAACAACTCTGAACGGTAAATACTTATTAACAGTATCTTCCTTTCACAGCTGAAGAAACTGAGGCTCAGCTGAGAGATCCAGAGACATTCCTGAGTAGGCCATGGAGCTCGGATTCACATCCTGGTGGTCTGACCCCACAGCCCAAGTGAGCTGAACTCCCATGCTGCCCTGTGCACACGTACAACCATTTGTACGCTGGCCACCCTCAGTATAATTAAACCCCAGGGGAAGTGGGAGTAATTTCCATTTTTAGGAAACTGAACTCCTTCTGTGCTGGGTCTGTATGTACTGGTAGGAGTAAACACTAAATCTACCACCTAGGGATCACAGTCAACTCTGAGTGGAACATGTCAACAAACCAAAGATTGTTTGGAAGAAGGAAAAAAAAATAAGAAGGCATGTCCTGAATATCTAAACAAGTAGAACTATGTCATCAGTTCATCAATGTAAACAATTTCTCCCCAGAGGACTGCAGTCCTTTTGCCTGGAAAGGCACAAACAACTTAAGAGGAGTCTGAGGACTTAAGCTATGAAAGTGATGAAAAACAGGCGAAGAAATCATGACTTTAAGCCTGAGAAACAGACACTGAAGGAAAATATTTAAGTCTCTTTGAGAAGTGGAATTATACCATGATTAACTATAACTATGTTGGTAGAAAATTCACATGTGGACCTGACTTGCCTCACTTGGTATTTAAACTAGACATAGGTAAGGACTTTGTGGACATTTTATTTTATTTTTAGGGGGGTGGCTGGCCAGTACAGGTATCGAACCCTGGACCTTGGTGTTATCAGCACCACACTTTAACCAACTGAGCTAACTGGCCAGCCTGACTTTGTGGACATTTTAGATGTAGAATGATTGTCTAAGTCCCTACAAGAGACTAAGAAGTGTCCCAGACACCCAGATATGGAAAGAGGCCTCAGGAAATAGAACCCACTGCTGGCACTACTTTCACACCAGATGCTAAGTTCTCAACATGACCCGTGGCTTCTTCCACCTGTGGAAGGAAACCAGTAAGGCCCCCTACTTACATTCTTGAGGAACTCCTCAGCCACAATGCGTGCACGGGCATTGACCGACAGCTTCATCTCGCTGATCTCCTTGTCAATCTCCTCCATGAAGTGGATCACAAAGTCCACCAACTTGTGTTTGTACATCTGCTCTGTGTGGAAGTTGGTGATCAGAAAACTGATGTCATACCCCTATAGGAAGAAGATGGTAGGGAGAGGAGAAATGAGAGAATTCATGTTCCAGGAGCACTGAGCTGGCCATGTCCTCTACTTCACTCATCCACATGCTTCCAGATGGCTGGGATCTTCTCTCAAGCTACATGCTCTTTCAGTTAGCATCCCACCTGCCCTTGGGAGTATCTATGTTGGATCCAAGCAACTGAACTCAGTGGAAAATTTTATGTATATGAGACGTTTCTAGAAGACAATATGTGGCACAAAAAGCTACGCGTTCAGAATGAGTCAAGGGAGAGTGAAGGAACTTAAAATCTTGTTACAGAAGAATCTACTCAAACAAAAGGGAATATTTAGTCTGGAGAAGAGATGACATGGGAGAGGGGTTGGAATGAGGTTTATTACTGCTGGAGAGTTGTGTAAGGAAGACCAATTTTATTTATCTGGGTGGCCCCAGAGGTTAGATCTAGGACCAGGAGAGAATTTTGCTCAGGATGAAGAAGAGCTTGGCCAACACGTCTGACGTGTCTGATGATGGTGTGTGCTGCTCTGTGGGGTAGCTGCTGTCACTGGGGATATGTTAAGTTGAGCTGGTAGGGAGCCTGTGGAGAGGATTCAAGTACAAAGTCAGGCAACAATTGACCCAAAGTAAACTGTGGCTTTGAGTGACTATGATTCAGTTGGTGGCAGAACTTAGGAAGACATTTCTAATTCACTGTGCTGTTTCTGCTGCTGGACCGTAGACTCTGGGATGATAGGCAATACATCTTATCTTTTCTGTCTTTTCTACAGTTGAGGTAGAACTAACTTCTGAACTTCTGATCCCCCTTGCTCCCACTCCAGCTGAGATGAAGGCCAACTCTCAACTCAGGTAGTGGGTACCCTACAGCTGGAGGAACAGCAATCCTGGTTCTGGAAACAATCTCAGGCCACTCACTGATAGAATCCCAGGTACTATATCACAAACACATGGGTCACAAAGTCTCACCTCCACTGGTTTCCTTCGAAGAATAAAGAAGTTCTCTGCTCGCATCATCATGAAGCGCATAAACTTGTGACATAAAATCTTCTCAATCTCATCAGCCTGGTGAGGGCAAAGGAGAAATCTATTTCTCTAAAAATGATACCCTAGGCAAAAAAAAGCCCTACCTACAGGCCTGGTCTTCTGACCCAATTTCCCCCAGGCTTGCTGGAGGCGTGGTATTGGGAGCAATGACTGCCTGAACTTTGAACCATGGGGGACTTGGTTGCCAACTGAAAGAAGGGTCTACCTTAGGGCCTCTCCAACTCAATGAGGCATTACTATGATCTCATCCTCACCCACTCAAGAGAGGTAATTCTGGCAAGCAAGAGTCTTATATCAGCTCTTTCGGAGTCCACACACCCATCCTCAAAGCTGTCTTTCCCTTTTTCATTTCACTAGTGCGTGCCAAAGTGTGTGGCACGTACCACCTGGGGTATCAGAGATAAACCTCTAGTAGACTCTGCTTTAATAACACTGAACATGAAATAATCCCCAAAGTTTCTCTCTTCTGAACTTTCTTTCAATATTTTGAAAGAAAGAATTTTGCAGCTGGTGCTAATATGCCCTTAACACCTCCCAACAGCTTGTTAAGCTTCCATTTTAACAAAGACAGCAGGCCCCAGGGTTAGTGCTTTCTGTAGGCAACAGTATCTGGTCTGAACTTAATGACATTGCTTTGTTTTTATTGTATTCATTTTTAGAGGTGCCCTCTATTGTGGCAAGCCATACTGTTTTTCCATTTATGGTATAAAGTTTCTTTTCAAACAAACTTAAGTAAAGAAATAGTCAATTTAAAGAAATCTATTAAGTAAATAACTGTCCATGTGATATATAAATATGATGAAAATTACTGGGGTGGTGGGAACGATAGACATTTGTGAAACATTGCCTGAGGAAACACATACAAGAAATAAAACTTCGTTTTTCATATCAAGTCTCAGTTTCAGAGACAGTCGCTATCACATTGGTATTAGTACTGCTTATTTTTCTGTACTGGACTTATTTCTCATTCCTTAGGAATGGTTCTGTGATCTGACACCAAACAGGCCCCAGGGAATAGATTTTCTATCTTCTAATCCAGAGCAAGGCTTACATGATGGAGTTGCTCTCTCTTTTTACTTTACTGACCTGCTGAGTTTGGCAAATCATCTCCTGAGAACATTCAAGAAAGCAGAGCCTAGGTTTTCTGCACCCTAATCTCTTGGATGGGGACCACTGGCATGAAAGATAGCTCCTAACTTGGCCTCCTTTGTGGTGAACTCACCTGTTTCACAGCAATGCTGACCCGGACAGAGTTGATGGAGCCCTCAATCAGAACCTTTTCTTTCTCATTCCTGCTGATGGTCACGGGCTGTAGCAGGAGCTCTTTGCTACTCCTGAAAACATAATGTGATAGAGGCCTCTGTAGCATAAAAGGACGGAAAAGTCAGGGTGACCCCAGAGCAGGTCTTGGAATCACTATCTGAGACCATAGAGGCCAACGAATAGAAGACTCACAAGCAGGGGTGCTCCAAGATGGGGGCCAGTGAGTGTGTTCTCCAGCAGAAAGAGGACAGGCTCTGGAATCAGGGCGAAAAGGTTTTGGAATCCAGCCTCCTCTGTTACTTTCCTTGGGCAAGTTACCCTGTTGGAATCTCAATTTCCTCATCTGTAAAATGACTCTGATGCCTATTTCACTGGCAAGGACTGAGAGAGATCAAAAAGGGTCAAGTGTCTAATAGCATGCCTGGCACATGGCAGGAGCTTTACAAAAGACAGCTGATTTTAATAACTATAGGCAAACCAGTATACTGTTTATGAAATGAGGAGAGAACCTGCCTTAGAAATGAGGACAGGTTAAAACTGAACACAGTTTGGCCTCCTTTAATTACCGATCCAGAATGATTCACTTACTCACCACTGAGACCCCCTATCAGCTCAGGTCCCAAGCTGATGCCTCCAAATTCCTAAATTTTTGTAACGGTAGTTAACTATGATGGCACCTGTGAGCTGTTATCATTTTAAAATGCTTACTAGAAATCATATATGTTAACTAGCCTAAGACTGCACATCCTCACATCTTAACAGTTTTTTTTAATTCAAATCAAATTATTTCACTTAATGTGGTAACATGGCTTATCTCAGTTATATATGTCCCAGATTAAATTTTAAAGAGGAAAAGGGGCTGGCCGCTTAGCTCAGTTGGTTAGAGCACAGCCTTAAAACACCAAGGTCACAGGTTCAGATCCCTGTACTGGCCAACTGCAAAAATAAATAAATAAATATAATAAAACCTTTAAAAGGGGGGAAAAAGAGTACTTTGAAATGGAAACTAAATAACAGAAAATCATTCAAAATATGGAGTATTTGGAACAGGGGCCAGAAGGGTCCAGGCTGGTAGGGGAAAAACGTCCTTCATCCTTTTTTTTTTTTTTGTCCTTTTTTGTCACCGCGCTCAGCCAGTGAGCCAACCGGCCATCCCTATATAGGATCCGAACTCGCGGCAGGAGCGCTGCTGTGCTCCCAGCACCGCACTCTGCCGAGTGAGCCACGGGTTCGGCCCCGTCCTTCATCCTTAAATTAGTAAAGTGTGAAGATAGCATCTCAGATAATGAAATTCTCTGACTTCTCCTTAAACTACCAGTGGGTTCAATAATACCACAGGAGATGCTTCATGAACAGCTCCACTCTAAGAAGTCACACCTGTGTCAAGCAATCTTGGCTCCAGAGGAGCTTCTCCCCTGGGTTTTGTCCCACCAACCTACTGATCCTATTTTATTAACTCCAAATCAGAAAACACTGTTCATCTGGCAGCAAAATATGTCAATTGTAGCTGTCCCGACAACTCCAGGACATAAGTTCATGGCAACCTCTGGACAGCAGCCATTCCTTTGTGCTGCACTCCCTCATCTCCACCCCGACCTTTTCCTTCCCTACCTGACTTCCACCTCCGGCTTGTTGTGTCGTTCAACGACCTGGGAGGAGAAGTTCTCCAGGCAGAGGGCAGCCTGCAGTGTGGCCCGCACGGCACTCAGGTAGGGGCGGAGAGTGGCAGTCTGTAGGAAAAAATTCAAGGGGCGAGGAAGATCAGAATCTGCCTCAACAAATCCACTTGTGCCTTACTATAGCTCCCACAGAGCCAGGCAGTACTGAAGGTGACCAGCTCTCAGAAACCACAGTGAACAGAACAGACTAGGCCTTTAAGGTGCCTTTCAGTCTAAGTGGTCAGTTTCTTATATTGGCCAAGTACGTTTTCCCCTCAGGACTTTACACATGTCAAACCATCCTATCTGCAGGCTTTGCTCCTCTTCCTTTACCTAAGTCATCCCTGAGATCTCAGCTTGTTAGGGAAGGCCTCTTCCTTCCTCAGAGAGGCCTCTCTTGACTTCCCCCTTCATAGCATTTATTACAATTTACAATGACACATCCTTCACATGTCTTTTGTAAAGTGATTTCTCCTTCACTAGACTATAAGCCACATCGTCAATAGACCATGTCTATCTTATTCACAGCTACGAAGCATGCACCTAGTTCAAAACCTAACATATACAGTATCTTACTCATTTTCTGTGCTGCTGATAAACACCAAAGTCAAGTTTGATTCCCTGCACCAGGCAGCCACACATACACAAAATAATAACACCACCACCACCAACTTAAGCAAAGTTACAATAACACAAAGGGGCATTAAGAGTTCCAGCAGCAGTAATGAGTACAATGTTTCTGTATGTGGGAAGCATTTTAGATTCAGTAGATGAGGTAGGGTAGGTTGGGGTAAGATCATGGGGAATCTCAAATGCCAAGCTACTGAGTTTAGGCTTCCTTTCTTTATTTTTTGGCAGCTGGCTAGTATGGGGATCCAAATCCTTGACCTTGATGTTACAAGGCTGCCCTCTAATCAACTTGAGCTATCAGCCAGCCCCTAGCTCTTCTTTTAATGTGGTAAGAAACTATTGGGGCTTTCTGAGGAGGAAGTTACACGACTGCAGCTGCATGGTGGCTCTGTGCAGAATGCATTGGAGAAGGAAGTGAGACATACAGCAGAGAGGGTTATTCAAGAAGCACTGCTGAGAGCTTGGACTTGGGGAAGTAGAGAGCATTACAGGGGTTGGAGTGACATTAGATGTAGAGGACAATGGAATCATAAAACAACTCCCAACAAACTATGGTTCATCCATACAATGAAATACTACTCACTAATAAAAAGGAATATCTACCGATACACAAAACATATAATCTCAAATGTATTATGGTAAAAAGCCACATTTAAAAGCATGTATAGTGAAGAATTCCCTTTATATGACAATCTGGAAAAGGCAAACTATAAGAGGAAAAAAATCAGTGGTTGTCTGGGGGTGCCAGGGAGAGGAGGGGACTGGTTACAAATGGACTTCAGGGAACTTTTTGGAGTAATGAAAATGTCCTCTATCCTTGATTATAGTAGTGATTACATGACTGTCCATATTCATAAACAGTAAATCTAAAAAGGGTTAATTTTAGGTGGCCAGTTTTGTGACTCCTGTCCTTTCAAAAATTAAACACACATAATTTTTTGTAATACTTCAATAAACTTGAATTTTTTAAAATCAAAAGGCATATCCTCAGTCAGAGAGAAAGAAAACCCCAGTGAGGTAGGAGGAGTACACAGAGTTAGCCAGGAAAGGGAACACAGGAGGAAGAGCAAATCTGGAAGAGAAAATGAGTTTTAACTAGAGGTCTAATTTCAAGCTGTCTTCAAGATATCCAGGCAAAGAAAAAAAAAAAAAATCCAGGTGCACCTTGAAAGTGAGGCAGGAAGGCCAACTGAGGAGTCACCAGAACATACTAAGTCATCAAAGCCAGGAGACTAGATTGGTATCACCAGCGAGAATGTAAAGAGACGGAAGTGGAGCCAAAGTCACAACTCCCAGAAACGCCCACATGTAACAAATGGGAGGACTTCCAGGAAGGGAGGGACCAGCGGTATCCAATCTTAGATACAGTAAGGTTGACACAGCTCAGTTCTGACCAGGAAGGGACCTGAGTGGAGGCAACACAAAAGAGATCCTTCAGTCGGATAAAAGCAAGGCTGGAGCTGCCGAGAAGAGTGGGATAAGGAAGTGTGGACGCCTGCCTGCCCTGGAAAACTGGGGTCAAGAAGACAGGACAGGACAAGGGGGTATATTTAGGAAGCTCTACTATGGATGGGGAGGTGGCCCTACTACCTACCTCAGCAGCCCTACGACTGGATACGAGGCCTACTATGTGCCTTCGAGGCGTTACAAGCCTAGGAGGCCCGCTTCCTGCTTCCTGCATGCCTCAGGAATATTCCCTACCTGCCTCGAAAGCCCGACCATGAAGCCTCAAGGCCTGCTTCTCCGCAGCGAGTCGCCCCGCTCGCCCCTTCCTCACTTTGGCCCCCGCCCTACCCTCTTTCTCCCACGCTCATCGCGCCCCCACAGACCCCGGCATCCCTCAACCCCAGGCCTCCACGGCAAAGCCGCATCTCCCCCAGGCCCACAGCCTTGAGGAAGAACACCGGGGGTCTCCGGTCCGAGGCCCGGCTCTCTCACCATCGCGGGCGCTGGCTGGGCCGGAAAGCGGAAGTGCGGAAGTGGCCAGCTCTCGACGCCTGTCCTTTCTCGAGAAGCGCAGCCGCAGTCTCCGCCCGGACTTCCGGGCGGTACCATCTAGGTTCCGAACGGGGGGAGAGGGATCCTGGGAACACCTGGACTTTTGGGAAGTTTCCTGCGCTAGAACTATCTCGGTACTGACACAAACTCCTGAGTTGTCAACCGCTACTCAAGCTTCTCCCGGTAACCATGGAGCTCTCGCTCGTGCCTTCGGCTTTCTGGTCGCCTTTCCCTCAGCCTCCCCCCAGTTATGCTATGGTACAGTCGACCTCAGGTTGGGCACCAACTTAGGACAAGCCCAGGCGGAGGAGCCCTCCTTTCCTTCCGGTTCTGCTCCCTCATCCTTTCTCTGGGCCCCTCCTCCCTGTGCCGCCTCTGGGGCTCGGCGGGACAACCGCGGAGTTGAGATCTCGGCCGCCGAGCCCCGCCCCCCGAGCCCGGGCTGTCTTGTAGCCTTAGCCCGTGGCGTACCACCCCCGCCCCGGCTCCAGGGGCTGGCTCACAGTCCGCACCCCCCAGTGGGCTCGCCCTCCCCGTCTCCGCGCCCTCGCGTCAACTGCTGGGGGCTTGCTCATAGCCAATTCCGGACGGTTGCTCCTGCCGACGGGAACTCCACGCCCCCTCCCGCGGCCCGGGGGCCGTAGGAAGCCGTGGTGAGGAGGCAGAGGGGGCGGAGGCGGCGTTAGGGGCTCCCTAGAGGACGGGGACCCTGGAGGAGGGACACTGATGCGACCCACAGGTGGGGCCAGCCGTTAAACAGCCCCACTTCTTCTGTACCAGGCACTGAACTGGGCTCTTGACGGGCATCGTCTTTTAATCCTGAGAACATCCCAGGGAGGTACGTACTGTTGTTATGCCCATTTTACAGATTAAGACTTTTTATGGGGAAATAGACTGAGACTTCTTTTTTCCTCATTTTACAGATGGAAAAAGCGAGACTCAGAAAGGTTAAATAGTATGTTAAGGGGCATATACGTAGGGAATGGTAAAGCCGGGACTTGAACTCAAGTCTGTCTGGCTTACCAGCCCACGTTCCAAACCACTATCAGGAGCATAGAAAAAGGGAAAAGGAGGAGTGTGTGAGAAAAGGTGAGAGTGGAACTCAGAGGCTTAGAAAAACCCAGGAGGAATAGAACTAAAGGAAAGAGCATCAGGAATACAGAGCATAGTGCTGTATCATGGTGGTTAGGGGTGCTGACTCTGGACTACTTGGGTTCAAATTCCATCTTGGGTTCGAATCCCCTTACCCACCAGCGACAACAACAACAACAATATTGCATCTTGGAAGCTTAGGTCTGTACCCACCCTTACAGTGTCTCAGTTTCCTTCTCTGTAAAAAGGAGATCACGGTGTTCACTGCTCACAGGGCTGGGTGAAGAATCTACCACCTGGCTTGGCACACAGTGGGTGCTCTGTAAGAGCTGTGCCATCAACCTCATCAGTAAGGGTACTGAAGCCTGGCTTCCTTGTTGAGGCTGTCCCTGGATGGAAGAAGCCTTGGGCTTTTCTTATGCCATTTTGTTGCCCATCAACCACCCTCTCCTCTCCAGCCCCACAGGGTCCCATATCTTGGGCCATGAGTGAGTTGAAGGACTGTCCCTTGCAGTTCCATGACTTCAAGTCTGTGGACCACCTGAAGATCTGTCCCCGCTACACAGCAGTGCTGGCCCGCTCTGAGGATGATGGCATCGGCATCGAGGAGCTGGACACTCTGCAGCTAGAGCTTGAGACCCTGCTTTCCTCTGCCAGCCGGCGCCTGCGCGTGCTCGAGGCTGAAACCCAGGTGATACCCCACAGAGGGGACATCACCAGAGATGGACTATGACAAGTTATGGGATGGGTCATTGAGTTAGCCCCATCTGCTGAGGCCCATGGTACAGGTGACTATTGGGGGGAGAGAGAGAGACCCAAAGTGAGCTTGTGTGACACGTAAGATACACAAGAATGTGTATGATTCTCATAGATTACAAGATTTCTAATTCACTAGGCTTTTATTCGCCCAACTCCCATTATGTTCTGGGTCCTGTGCTAGACATTAGAGAGAGGTAATTAGGACAGTTTGGCCATCAGGGAGCTTGCCAGCTAAAGGGATGGTGTGGTCAGATAAGTACCAAGTGATGTGGTGTTATGATTAGGAGTAATAGGGGACTAGAATGGGGAGACCTGGATTTGAATCCCGGCCTAAGCATTTGCTAATGTTACTGTTTCCTAGCTATGTGACTTTCAGAAAATGGCCTCATATCTCTGAGCATCAGTTTCCCTATTTGCAAAGTAGGCTGAATAAGAGGCCCTATCTTAGAGCTTTTGTGAAGATAGAGAATTTTTGTAAAGGCTCAGCCAGATGTCTGATACTAAGTAAGCATTTCAAATGTTATTTATTGCTACTACTATTTTTATTTATTGCATAAACATCCCTTGAGCCCTGTGTGCCAGGTGCCATGCGAAATCCTGGGGAATAAAGATGGTTAAGATAAATTTTTGATCCCAGTAGTTTATAGTCTAGTTAAAGAGATGGGGTGCACTGCTTATTCCAGTATGACCAAACAACATGATCGGGTCTACAGTGGAGGTGCGAAGTGCTGGAGACTCATAGAGGAAGGAGAAGCCATTTCAGCTGGACCTCCAAGGATGGAGAGAATTAACTTGTGGTCCCTGGGAATCCACAGAAGCTTTCTGAGGAGGGCTGTGGCACAATCAGTTGAATTTTAGCATCTAAGAAGGCGGGTAACTAATGTGGAGAAGACTTCGCAGTTGTAGTGACATTTGAAGTGAGAGTTTGCTGGGAGGCTTGCTTGCCTTCGCCAAAAAGTCACTGCCAGCACATTTTCCCAGGGTTAAAATGTGCTAAGGTATGATTGTTTATTTGGCCCTTCACGTGACTGGCTTGGGCGATAGAGAGGTGACTTAGCGTACAGGCAAACAAGTATATGGAATGTTGAGAAGTATGTGAATAAAGCCCTCTGAGATGGGCACGGAAGAGAAGCTGAATTTTGAAGGTTGACTAAGAGTTTGTCTGATAGGGAAAGACCTTGGAGCCTCCTTGGATTCTAGATCCTAATTTATTCACGGGGAGAGAGTTATCCGGTATCTTTCCTTCTCCCCCTCAGTTACTGTGTCTGTAAATTTCAGATCCTCACTGACTGGCAAGATAAGAAAGGTGACCGACGATTCCTGAAGCTGGGTCGAGAACATGAGCTTGGAGCTCCCCCCAAACATGGGAAACCCAAGAAGCAGAAACTAGAAGGGAAGGCAGGACATGGACCGGGCCCTGGTCCCGGGAGGCCCAAGTCCAAAAACCTTCAGCCCAAGATCCAGGAATATGAATTCACTGATGACCCCATTGATGTGCCTCGGATCCCCAAGAATGATGCCCCCAACAGGTTGTGATCCAGAGAACATAGAGGGGGGCCTTAGGATTCTGGCCATGGAGGCTCTAGGGGGGCCTTGGGCAGAGGGGCACTCACTCAGAATCTGCTTCTCCCTGCAGGTTCTGGGCTTCAGTGGAGCCCTACTGTGCTGACATCACCAGTGAGGAGGTGCGCACACTAGAGGAGCTACTGAAACCCCCAGAAGATGAAGCTGAACATTACAAGGTAGAAAACCTAGTAGGCTGGCTGGTTAGCTCAGCTGGTTAGAACATGGTGTTCGTAACACCAGGGTCAAAGGTTAGGATCCCTATACCGGCCAGCCACCGAGAATATAAAATAAAGAAACAAGGTAGAAACCCTGGACCTTGATAGACATGGTGGAGAACAGAAAGGCTCAGAGGCACCTCAAATCAAAGATACCAGAGATGTATCATCTTCCTTCCCCTGTCCTGCCTGGCATTTCTTCTGCTCCTCAACCCACCCAGACACCCAGGCTCAAGCTCTCAGCTTTCCTTGCACAACTTCCCCTCTACTGCAGCCTCAGGCATCTATCTACTTCAGTGAAGGCCATCCCTGTCCCCTCATCTCTATCCCCTCTGCCTTGGTTCAAGCCTTCATCAGCTTTTTCCAAACAGCCTCAACACTCTCCCTGCCTTTAGGCCTCCAGAAGGACCTTTCTTTTTCTTTCTTTAATATATAAATCTTTATTTTTTTATGATGGAAATAAAACATGCTCCATAAAAAGAAATGTAGAAAATACAGAAAAGTGTTGGGGGAGCTCTTCCATAGGTCAGCTGTCACGATCAGGTGTGCTCATGACATGGCCCTGCTTGCAGGCCTCTCCTGGCTCCTGTTAGTCACTGGATTGAGTCCAAGTTTCTCAGTCCTTGCTGGCACAGCCCCAGTACCCCTCTCCATTTTCTTTGGTCACACTCCACTGCTGCATTTGCCAGCTGCACCAAGTACATTTTCCTCACCCTAGGCCAACACAGGGTCCTTGCTGTTCTCTGGGCCTCTGCGTAAGCTCTGTTAAGGGGAGACCCTTAACAGACTGACTCACCCCTCAGGGTCCTGATCTCATATTACTGCCACCAGAACGCCTTTTCACATTCCCCAGCAAAATGTTGGTTTTTCCTTTGTGCATCCATAGAACCTTGATCTACTTCTTTCACTTACCTAAATTTTTAAAAAATTTATTTGAAAAACTACATATATAGGCAGTAGTAAGTTCAAGCAATACAAAAGATAATCCCCTTTCACCCCAGACCCAAAGATCCCTAATTCTCCTCTCTAGAGGCAATAGCTGTGACCTGAGATGATCCATGTACGCACAGTATTCTGCACCTTATGTCTTGGGAATTGTTCCATATCGGCTTCTGTGTGTGTTTTACTTCTTTATGTACCTGTCTCCATTACTAGAGTGTGAATTAGAGATTTTATGTCCTTTGTCCCTTCTCACCTATACCTGGCACCAGCCTTGGCCCTGGGCTAGGGACTTGGGAGACAGATAAAGAAATGAGTGAATGAGGGAATGAATGAAAAAGTGTGGTTTATTTATTTTTATTTATTTATTTATTTTTTTGTTTTGGCGGCTGGCTGGTACAGGGATGGGAACCCTGGACCTTGGTGTTAGCAGCAGCACACAGTAACCAAGTGAGCCAGTGGGCCAGCTGAGTGAAAAGCTTATTGGCAATGCCCAAGTGCACAGAGAGCGCCACGTAGTCCAGACATGGCTGCCCAGTGTTTGCCCGCTCAGGGCTGGTGGTATCTCTCCCACAGATCCCGCCCCTGGGAAAGCACTACTCCCAGCGCTGGGCCCAGGAAGACCTGCTGGAGGAGCAAAAGGACGGGGCCCGGGCAGCGGCTGTGGCTGACAAGAAGAAAGGTATCATGGGGCCACTGACTGAACTGGACACTAAAGGTAGGTCTCTTCCCCTCCCTGCCCAGCCCACGCTAGGGCTTAAGTTCCCAGAACATCAGCTCATCTGCGCTCCTCTTCTCTGCCCACTTCAGATGTGGATGCCCTGCTGAAGAAGTCTGAGGCCCAGCATGAGCAGCCGGAAGATGGGTGTCCCTTTGGCGCCCTGACTCAGCGCCTCCTGCAGGCCCTGGTGGAGGTGAGCACCCCAATGAAAAGTGCATAGATCATAAATGTATAGCTTGATACATTTTCACAAATGAGCTTGTATTACCAGCCTGGAGATCACAAAATAAAACATTACCATATGCTAGAAGCCGCACTTATGCCCCTCCCAGTCTATAACCCCCTCTGAATGTATCCACAATTCCACAGTTACTTTTACTGAGTGTTGACCAAGAGTTGAGCCCTGTACAGGAGCTGTCCACATATCCTATCACTGGAGATAAGGACAGTGGTTAGCCCTGGGTTACACATGAGAAGATTGAGGCTCAGAGAAGTGAACTCTTTGCTTGAGGTCACACATAGAGGCATGATTCAAACCCCAACTTGAGGGTCTCTGTATACCCAGTGGCCGACCTTAGGCACACCCCTTTACCTCATTGAGCCTGAATATTCTCTTCTGGCTCAAACATAATGGTTTATTTATCTCTCATTTAACAGTCTGGGGCACATGTTACAGGTTGAATAAGGTAGGGGTAGGAGAAGGTCCCTTCCCCACACCATCAGACAGGGACCCCAGAGAGGGACCCCAGCTTTGTACTGTGCACAAGGTCACTCTGGGTGTGATCACCACTCCAAGCCCACAGAAAGAAAAACAAGGAGGAGTGTGTGAAGGATCCTTTTTGGGCCATGACTAGCTCTGGCTCTTATCTCTTCTGATCAGTTTCTACCCCAGAGGATTTGTCACATGACCACACCTGACTGCAAGAGAGCCTGGGAAATGTAGTGCAGCTAGGCAGGCATAGCCCAGCTAATGTAGAAGAGCATGGTGTTTGGACATCTAGCAGCTTCTGCCACAGCATGCTTAGCATAGTGCCTGGTGCATAGCAAGTGCTTAACAAACCTTACTTATTTCTTTTATCTTGTTGAGTGTTATCATTGCTTTTCTGTATTCCTTTCTTTTGGTATCAGTCCAAAAAAGGGGGATTTCTAGAATGATCAAAGCTGTTTGGGGTTAGTTTGGGAAAGCTTCCCAGAGGAGGTGGGATGGGAAAGATGAAAGGATATTTCTGGTCTGTGAAGACTGCCCATGTAGGTCAGAGAGGAGCAGGAAAGTGGAAATACTACAGCTCTTTCTCCCTCCACTCCATTTCTGTGGTCTTCTAGGAAAATATCATTTCCCCTATGGAGGACTCTCCTATTCCTGACATGTCTGGGAAAGAGTCTGGGGCTGATGGGGCAAGCACTTCTCCCCGCAATCAGAACAAGCCCTTCAGGTGAGTGTAATCCTATCCATACCCCACAACCTGACCTCTGCTTCTGTTGGCTTCTGTTCATCCCCACATTGAGAGGTCCTCATTAATAGAGAAGCTGAGGGCAGTTTGGTAAACCTGATGAAGGTCTTAGATGTGAGTGCTGGCCCAGCATTTCTGCATCCACAGATTCAGTCTAGGGTTATTCATCATGGCACTGTTCATACTGTAAATAACCTAAATGTTCACCTGCAGGGGATTGGTTGGCTCAATTGTCATAACTCCATATGATGAAATAACTTGCAACTATTAATCATATTAGAGAAATATACTTAATTGACATGAAAAGGTATAAACAGTAGAGTGCCAATGGGGAAAATGTCAGTTGTAGCCTAGTATAGACAGCATGATTCTATTTTTACTTAAAATATAATTAAGTATGTGCACATACAGGGGAAAAAAACCTGGAATAACATATAGCAAAAGATTGAAAATAATATAACAAAATCCGGGAAAAAAAAACTATAATAACATATAATAAAGTTATAGAAATATGTAAAAAATAATAGTAACATATAACAAAATAAAGGATTCTCTCTGGGTTGTTGGCATTATGGGTTTTTCTGTATTTTTTGGACAATAGATATATGTTGCTTGTGTTTTAAAACCAGACCAAGGGCCGAGCCCGTGGTGCACTTGGTAGAGTGCTGCGCTGGGAGCGCGGCGACTCTCCCGCCGCGGGTTCGGATCCCATATAGGAATGACCAGTGCGCTCACTGGCTGAGTGCTGGTCACGAAAAAGACAAAAAAAAAAAAAAAAAACCAGACCAAAAGACTTAAAAAAAAAGACCAGATGTATATGTCTTCCTCTGTTTTTATATCTGGATAGATATAGAGGGGTTCCCAAATTGAAAGGAAGGTGTTCACTCACATTGGGGAACCCTGGGGACCTCTGAGGTGGACCCCTGTGCAAGCTGTCCCTGGAACTGAAGGGGTCGCTCTCTGGGCCTGCTTCTCCCACAGTGTGCCGCATACTAAGTCCCTGGAGAGCCGCATCAAGGAGGAGCTGATTGCCCAGGGCCTTCTGGAGTCTGAGGACCGCCCTGCGGAGGACTCGGAGGATGAGGTGCTCGCTGAGCTGCGCAAACGGCAGGCTGAGCTGAAGGCGCTCAGTGCCCACAACCGCACCAAGAAGCACGACTTGCTGCGGTGAGCAGGGGCAGGGCACGTGGTCTAGGGGCCGAGGCTTCCCAAACCTGGCTGGGCCTCTAAATCACCTGGAGAGCCTTGAAAAAAATATCAGTACTAAGCTCCACCCCCCTGGTTATGTCTCAGATTCTAATTCCACAGATAGGGCTCAGGCATCTGGATTTGCTTTGATGGTTTAATTGTGAAAAGATATAAAATTTACTCTCTCAACCATGTTTAAGTGTACAGTTCAGTAGTATTAACTATATTCACGTTGTGATTCACATTGTATAGTTTACTTCTAAGTCTTTTCAAGCTTTCGTCCCCCTCAAAGTTTTACTATGAGAAGTTTCATACACACAGAAAATTTGAAAGAATAATACAGTGAACACCAATATACTTTCCACCTGGACCAATTAACTGCTAACTTTTTGTTGGACATCTGTGATTTTTATTGGCCCAACACCGGAAATTGACCAGTGTTTTAGGGCCAGTTATTTAGGGAATTAGCCACAGTGCCGTTCATTTGATATCAATTCCTGTCCATCTTGTCCTGCATTGGTCACAACAAGGGTG
Source organism: Cynocephalus volans (assembly GCF_027409185.1). NCBI lineage: Eukaryota > Metazoa > Chordata > Mammalia > Dermoptera > Cynocephalidae > Cynocephalus > Cynocephalus volans. Next base: position 92,037,325 of record NC_084470.1, on the reverse strand, counting down.
TAGGTGGCATCTTGAGGGAGACTGTGGTGGTAGCTGCCCTTTCATTAGGGAGATAGAGAAGCAACCCGAACAGGTCTCCTTGCTTCTCACAGGAGCTGTGTCTTAGCCTTACAGAGCCCCAACAGGGCAGAGCACGCTTATTCATTTGGCCAGCTCTTACTGTCTCTCAGCCAGACACTGTGCTGGGGGATAGGAAAAGAGGCAGAGCAAAAGATTTGCAGTCTTCTAGTAGATGATTGGTAAAGACATGCACCATGAAAAGGAGAGGTAGTTGCTGACAAGCTGCTAGGGTATTTAAGGTTAAGGAAGACTAATGTGCGCTGAGTGCCTGTCATGTGCCCAAGGCTTTATGTACACACTCTCATTTAATGTTGACAGCAACCAAAGGGGTAGGTGGTAGTTTCCCTGTTTACCAGATTAGGAAATAAAGGCCCCATGAAGTGAAGTGCTTTGCTGAAACTCACATGCCCAACAAACAGCCAAGCCTAGACTTGAGCCCTCAGCTGAATCCACGCTCTTTCTGGTTCATGTTGCCTCTCAAGGGCAAGAAAAGGAAAATACAGATGAAAGAGGCACTGAGGGAGGGAGAGAGAGAGAGAGGAAGAGAGGAAAGCAGGAGTGTGCAGTTGGAGAAGTACTGGGTGGTGAAGAAATAACTTGGGGCTGTCAGAAGGCCAGAGGACTGCTGCAGACCAGCTTCAGGGCCTAAGCAAGGCACCCCCTGATTTGAGCAGCTGCTTCCCCTTCTGGAAAACTGGCAGTTTGGACTAGATCTCTAAGTGACCTTCCAGCTTCACCTTCAGTAGAATTTACAGGTCGGATCCTATTCAGAGTGATTGATTTGGCACCTTACCCACCTCCTGCAGGCCTCAGGCTGCCTAGACCCTTAGGTTGCCCTGGAATATGGATGCTGAAGTAAGCTGGGCTTCTGCTGGCAGCAGAGCACCTTCTAAAGAACATTGTTTAGAAACAGTTTGGAGCCGGCCTGCTCCAGCTCTCCCACTCACTAGTTGTGGGATCTTGGGACATTTCTTGTCCTCTTTGAGCTTCAGTTTTCTTACTGGTAACACAGGAGTAATAGTACTACTTCACAGGGTTGTTATGACAGTTAAGTTTATATATTTCCTCAGAAATATATAAATAATATGTGATATATATATATATGTTTTAAAGAGCTTAAAACAGTGCTTAGCACACAGTGCCATATAAGTGTGGTTCAATAATTGCTTTTTGGTCGTGATTATATGAAACGGTCTCCAGGAGTACCAGCTTGGGATGGTGGGTGGGCTGAGTCTGGGAGAGAGAGGGGTGACCAGGCACCCAGCCGGCTGGTCCCCACAGGCTGGCAAAGGAGGAGGTGAGCCGGCAGGAGCTGAGGCAGCGGGTCCGCATGGCAGACAACGAGGTCATGGACGCCTTTCGCAAGATCATGGCTGCCCGGCAGAAGAAGAGGACCCCCACCAAGAAGGAGAAGGACCAGGCCTGGAAGACTCTGAAGGAGCGTGAGAGCATCCTGAAGCTGCTGGATGGGTAGCCCTCACGCCTGCCTCGGCTGCTTCCCTGACCTGCGGGAGCGGTGGGGGTGGCCCACTTCCCTCTCTGGGCATGGAGAGCCTTGGCTTCTGGCTGCCTGCCAAATGGTGACAGTCTCTAGAAGACTGTGGTCCTTCTCTGAGGTCTTTTGGCCTAGCTCTGTACAGCCAGGACATAGGAGGCCCTGCTGGGCTGGCCTGGGGCCCAGTATTTCCTTGGCCCCCAAGATGGGAGGAGCTTTATGTCTGGGTCTCCCTCTTCCCCCTCATCACCATCCCCCACTCCCTCACCCCCGACCCCTCTCTCCCCCTCAAGGACTTCTTGTGGTTTTGTAAAGTGCAAACTTAAGAATAAAGTGACTGCTGTGGTTTTTCAAAAAAAGCACCCAGAGTCTTTGAATGTCTGTTCTTGTGGGGTAGGAAGGAACCAGTGTGGGTGGCAAGGTTCAAGGGGGCACGCTTGATGGCTCTCAGCCTGTGGCCACTCACCCATGATATTCATTCAGGGAGAACTTTCTGAGCACCTTTCTGAGGATACTTGTGGCTGCAGTTAACTGGACACCCCCAGCTCAAGGTGGATTAACAATAAGGAAATGTGTTGGCTGGGGGCTTTGGCGGTCCTGGAACAGGGTGGCCTTCAGCAACTCAACAGGGACATCGAGGGTCCAGGGTCTGTAGGTGTCTCCACTGCCCTCCACCGTGTCAGCTTTCTCCTGAGATGGGTTCCCCTCTGGCTGTGGGGTAGCAGTTGAGGGCAAATGCTTCCTCATTTATGTCCAGCATGGGAGAGAGCAGGAGCCGGCTGGCTTCCGTGGCCCACCCAAAAGAGCAAGAAGCCCTTTGCCAAATACCCTTATGTCTCAGTGGCCTCAAACAAGGTCTCATATGCCCATTCCTGAAACAGTCACTGTGGCAAGAGATGACTAACGGATTTAAACTAGTTACAGTGGAGTCTGCCACCCCACTAAGCTTAAGGCAGTGAAGAGAGTGGAACCTGACAAGATGGGAGTAGGAAGGGGGAAGTGAACATCGCTTCCATAGCCCGGGCACGAAGCAAGACCTAAGAGATATAGGTGAATAAATATGCTCTGGTCCCTGCCTCAAGTTGTTCCTAGACTATTCTGACAGGGAATACTTTGCCATTTACTGTGGGAAGGTCGAGGTCCACACGGGATTGGAGACGGGCAGGTTCCCTGAGGAAATGACCTATGAACTGAGTCATAGAGAAGTATAGTGCAGACTGGCTGTTTAGCTGAGATGGCTACAGTGTGGGGTTACAACACCAAAGTCAAGGGCTTGGATGGATCCCTATACTGGTCAGCCACCAAAAAAAAAAAAAAAAAAATAGCAGGGACAGCCAACATTTTTGTATATTCAGCACCTTTCTTTCTGTTTGGCAAATGTCCCTTCCCCATCACATGTGGCTCTCATGGGACTGTCAAACTAGGGTGGACACATGACCCCAATTTGGACACAGTACCCACCCCTCTAGCCACAATGATTGGACCAAGTGGGCATGAGACCCAAGCTGGGACACTCAGAGGCCTTCCATAAGATTGCTCTATGGGTGTGAGAGGAGAGTTTCACTTCTTTTTGGATCACAAGCCATAGACTATAAATTCAGACCACCTAGTGACCTGCTGTCCTGCTGTGTGGAAGAACCTGCCTGAGAATAAAGCCAACAGAGAAGCAGAGCCAGGAGATGGAGAAGGAGACAGAGTTCTAATGATATAGCTAGAGTGCTGAATCCAGCCATACTGGAAACCACTGGCTCCTCCATTGGACTTTCCAGTCATGTTAGCCCACAAATGCTTCTTTTGGCTTGAGCTAGTTTGTTCTGGAGTTTTGTCATTTGTAATTTTAAAAGGCTTGACTAATAAAAATGGATTTTGGCAAAAAGAAAGATGAAGGAGGGTCCTGAGAGAGGGGACAGCAGGAGGCCCTGCCTGCCACTAGTTGCAGGGCCAAACTCCTGCAACTTTTCAGTGACTCATTGTCGCCAGGGTGCTCATAGCCTTCTCAGAGAGAAAAGACACCCACACATGAAACGATGAGAAAAGAGCTATAATAATGATGATGACATGAAGTGCACAGTAAATGTTAGCACCAGGCACTGTTCTCATTCAACTACCTGATCTCAACTATGCCATATTGGTAGGTACTAATAACATCCCATTCACAGATAAGGAAACTGAGGCTTAGGAGGTTACATACCTTGCTCGGTGAAATAATTGAGTGGTGAGCCAGGATTCAAACTCAGGCCATTTGACTGGCAGACAGAGCCTCTTCATTACACAACTCATTGGGGCCCCACTCCCATTACAGTCTATGTGAATGGTACTCCCTGCACTTGGGCAGGTCCCAACCTGTGCAGCCATATATGACAACCCTGCTTGCAGACCCCCTGCTCTTAATTAACCACTCACTTTCATTTTCATTAGGCCAGACCATAAGTATGGTAGGCGTCATTGGTAAATAGCTCCAGGAACAGAGACAGTTTTGTGGAGGAGGTGGGATTGGAGCCTAGGTCCCCAAATTGGGTAGAATTGTTAAGTGAGATGAGGAAGGTAGATACGGTATTATAAATAGAGGGAAGAACACTAGAAGACTGACTGGGCCTAGTTCATTAGGGAAGAGATGTAACTTTCAGGGATTGGTCATGAGAACTCTGATTATTCTCTATTGCACAGGTACTATCTGCCTGGTTCTGTGCTGAGCCCTTCATCAACACATCTTATTTCATGCTCACCACACAACTACGGGGTGTGTAGTACTATTCCTTGCCTGCAGAGGACATGAGGCTCAGAGAGGTTCAGAGCTTGGCTGAGGCTACACAGCCTTGGTGCAGGAATGGTTAGTGTCCACAGGTAGCACCATGCCTAACAGTGTTCTTATGGCCATATTGTGTCTGCTGGGGTCTAAGGAGGCCTCCTTTATAGGGTCTGGAAGAATCTAGGTTCCCTGTGAGGAGGGAGAGATTAATTCCAGCACTTCAAAGTCCTCAGTTTTGATTTGAAATGATCCTGACACCCTATCACCAGTTTGGGAGAAAAGTTTTCTGTGTCCTGGCCCTAGAAGACATCTACCGTGCATAATAACATTGTTTCTCCAGAGTCCCAAATGCCTAACACTGACTTTCGGAAACACTAGATAAGTGAGGACAGGGAGGTTAAGCCCTGACCCACAGTGGGTCCCCAGGCCCTGTAAGCTTATAAACACTCTGGGTCGCAGTTGACTCTGGCTGAGAAGGAAGCAATGGCTGAAACTGTGGAAACAGAATCAGGGAGTAAATTTCTTTCCTGGCCTGGGGCTCAGGACTCAGTGGAAAGAACTGCGCACAGACAGACCGTAACTCACTTGTTCGTGTATTAACTCACTCTTCAGCTGTCTTCTTCACTCACCTGTTACTCCGTTCACTGTTCACTCTAACTACTCGCCTCCATTTCCTCATTCATGCTTTTGCTTCCTCACTCAGTGACCCTGTCGCCATGGCTGAGTGCTGTGGAGGTGACTAAGGCTCCAGAGATGGGGAGATCACTGGACAATCAGAATACAAGGCAATAAGAGCAATAATAGAAGAATGTACAAAGTCTGCAGGGATCTGGAGCAGAAAATAACAACAGTGGCTTAGACAGTCATTGGCAAAGCCTTCAGTGAGGAGGTGGAAAGAAAGTTGTTGGGCAGAAGATGACATCCCAGACAAAAGAAGCAGCAAGGCACAGAGGTGTGAACAGCTGGCCAGCTTAAAGAGAGGTGAGAACATCAGTGTGACTGGAGCCTGGGGTGTGTGGAGGGGGAGGGGAAGGGGAAGCGATGAAGCAGGAAAGTAGGTTGAGACCAGGTTGGGAGAGGCTTTGGATAGCAGGGTAAGGAGCATGAGCTTTATTCTTCACATCAGTGAATCTGCAAGTGTGAGCCCTGAACTGGCAGTGTCAGCATCACTCAGGAACTTGGTAAACATGCAAATTCTCAGGCTCCAGACCTACTGAATTAGACATTCTGGGACTGGGGCCCAACCATCTCTGTTTCAACATACCCTCCTGGGGATTCCTGATGCACATTAAAGTTTGAGAATCACTTTGCTAGGTAGTAGGGAGCCAAGGGTGGTTTGTGAGCAGGTTAGTGCCATAATAGCACTCTAAATCAGGAAGTACTCTGATAGCAGCGCGGAGGCTGGACTGATTAAAGGGGATGAGAGTGAAGTTGGGACAGATGGGAGCATAAACGTGCAAGGATGGTGAATGTTGTAGAAACCAGTAGATGTCCTCCAAAATACGTTCTCCCTCTCTTCTATAGTAATAGAACCCCTGATTTTTAGCTGGACATGAGCTTCTGAAGACTAAATATCCCAGCTTCCCTTGCAGTTAGGAGTGGTCATGTGACAAAGTTTTGGCCAATGAGATGTGGGTGGAAGAGATGTGTATAACTATGAGGTCAAGGAGTTTCCCCGCTGTGCTCCCTTTTCACCCTAGCTAGCATGAGACATGGTGGCAAGCCATCTTGAAACATGTGGTCAAAGACAACACCAAGGCTGGCCAGTTAGCTCAGCTGGTCAGAGCTCAGTGTTATAACACCAAAGTCACAGGTTGGATCCCTGTGCTGGCCAGCCACCAAAAAAAAAAAAAAAAAAAAAGGAAAGAAAAAAAAGATAACACCATAGCAACGGTGGAGCAACAAGATAAAAAGCCAGGGTCCCTATTACCTTGTCGTCATACCAGTCTTGGACTGCTTATGGCCAGACTGTTACACACTCCATTTTGTTTAAGTCACAGTCATTTCAGGTGAAGTGTAAGCAAAGCCCACGTAGAATAAAAAAGTTATTTTAGGTGTCTGTTAGAGAAACCCAAACCTGCATTCTTTCCAACTGTACCTGCTTCCTTCCCTTCCTATCCTTTGCCCTTCCCCTTCCTTCCTTCCTTCCTTCCTTCCTTCCTTCCTTCCTTCCTTCCACTCAAAAGGATTTGAGATAGCTTATAATAAAGGATTCTGCATAAATTTGACAGCAAGCGGAGATTGAGTTTCACACAGTGATTTCTTATCACAACCTTTGATGAAAGCTCAGTGCATATTATTAAAATGCACCTCTGGGAGGATGCTTCTGCAAGGGGCCCAGCTAGGGTGGTACCAAGCACTCTATGTGAATTATCCCATTTGTTCCTCCAACAACCCTATGTCAGAGCAGGTTACTCTTATTTTGCAGATGAGGAAACTGGGATTCTGAAAGAGGAAGGACTAGATCAGATAGCTGGTGGTGAGCCAGTTTTGTAAGCCAGGTCTTTGACCCCAGAGGCCCTATTCTACATGTTCCTCTCTGGGCCTGCCAGCACCTTCACATCATACAAAGTTATAGACATTGTGGGTTGAGGATCAGAGGAAACACGGAAGAATCATTGTCCCAGGATATGCCTGTGTTAGCCAAGAGAAATCAATGAGACCTGGTAAATACTGGAGGGACCTGTGGTGAGCCTCCTAAGATGGGCTGCTCCTGATACAGTGAAAAAGTAGGGGTAGACACCACGAGGGCATCAGGGAACCCCAAATCTGGAGCTTGACTAGAACATGTGGAAGTTGAAGAATGAAAGAAGAAATAATTTGAAAAGGGCCGAGCCCGTGGCGCACTTGGTAGAGTGCGGCGCTAGGAGCGCTGCGACGCTCCCGCTCCCGCCGCGGGTTCGGATCCTAGATAGGAATGGCCGGTGCACTCACTGGCTGAGTGCCGGTCACGAAAAAGACAAAAAAAAAAAAAAAAAAAAAAAAAGAAATAATTTGAAAAGCCGCTGTCCTGGGGCAGCTGATGTCTAGAAAAGGAGAAGAAAAGTAAAACCCCTCCCTTCTATCTCATTCTTTACTGAGCACCTGCTATGCACACATATGTGCTGGCGATCCAACTGGCAAGAAGGGAACTAGCCTACTGGGTGAAAGAAATTTTTTAAGTTGTATCGTACTCAAAATCACCCTACAAAGTAGACATGCTTATCAGTATGATCATGCCATGTTATAGACGTGGAAACTCAGGCTTAAAGCATTGAAATGATTTACCCAAGGTCCCACAACTGGTAGAGGTGGGGTTTGAACCCAAGTCTTTCTGATTTCAAAGCTTCTTTTAATGTGCCATCACTGTTTCAACAGTAGGAGAAGAAAGATATGATGGACATGACACTTAAATTCATTTTACTTCCTACTGTATTTAAAATAAAAAATTTAAATAATTGAACACCAAATTGGTACACACCATCATCTTTTCGCATTTTTTTTTTTTTTTTTTTTTGTGGCTGCTTGCCATTATGGGGATCTGAACCCTTGACCTTGGTGTTATAACTTGGCATAATTTCTTTTAAGTGACTTTTTGATTATAAAGTTAATATTACTCAACAAAGAAAGTTTGGAGAATACAGACACGTAGAAAGAAGTGAAAAAAAATCAGATAATTTTTTAAACATTGTTAACACTCTGGTGATCCTCTCCACTCTTTGCTATGAATAAATTTGTGGTTTGCATTTTACATCAAAGTTATCATGCTGCATACCTGCTTAAACTTATAAGCATTTATTTCTTTTATTAAATAGATTACATTACCATTAATTTACAAGCTGTGAAATATTCCAGCTGGTAGGTGTACCTTATGCTTTTTTCATCATTCCCTTCTTGGTGATTTCTTCTAAATCTTGCTATTATAAAAATACTTTTTCAAATATCTTGGAGCATATCGTTTTGTAGTAATTTAGGATTATTTCCCTGAAATTGATTCCCAGAAGAGGAATTCATGGGTCAAAAGAAATGGACATTATTTAAGCCTTTTGTGCGTATTGCCAAATTGCCTTCTAAAAGATTTTTAGCATGTCAGTTTCCCACTAGAATATAAGAGTACTCATTCCCCACATCAACACCAGCCTTCATTCAGTGTTACCAGTTTTTTAAACTTCAAATTTGAAAGGCTACAAATCACCTCTTCTTTTATTTATTTATTTATTTATTTATTTATTTAAAAGATGACCGGTAAGGGGATCTTAACCCTTGACTTGGTGTTGTCAGCACCACGCTTATCCAGTGAGCTAACTGGCCATCCCTATATGGGATCTGAACCTATGGCCTTGGTGTTATCAGCACCACACTCTCCCGAGTGAGCCACAGGCCGGCCCCTTGACTCAATTTTTGATTAATACCTTCAGATATGCTCATTGGGAACTGGGGCTGCAGGAGGAAGTATGTATATATATATGAATCCAAAAAAATTCTGGAAGAATATGTACTAAAAATGTTAAGACTGGTTATCTCTGGTTGGTGGGAGCAGGGATGAGGTGAGTTTGTTATTCTTGCCTGCCTAGCACCCCTGTTTCCTTTGGGTAAGATACCTCTTCCATTCCTCGTGATCCTGGTGTGGCTGTCCATCACAGCACACTTGCCCAATATAGTACCTCATTCACCTGGAAACAGTTTTGGGGGACAAGAAGCCAAGTTATGTCACTGAATCACTCAAGCGGAGACAATCAGAGTCCTTCCCAAGGACCGATATATGAAACTGGGTATAGTTCTCCTTATGCTGGGTTTAGTTAGAAGGCTGGGGCTGCCTCACTCCATGTTTCCTGCCAGGTAGAGAAGATCACTCTGAGGAAGAAAAGAAGCCAGCATGCAAAGGGAAACAGAGACAAGGAGGGACAAGAGAGGAGAGAGAAGGAAAGAAAATCCTATGAGTAATGTGTCACCAGTTCCATCTTTAAGATGTGTGCCAGCTATTGTGAACCATAGGTTCCTCTTTGATGAAGCTGGTTTAGGTTGGGATTCTGTCCTGTAGAAAGTGAAAGAATCTGACCAGTTGCAAAAATAGTCTTTGCATGTTTTTAATATTTTATGTTGCTTTCCTGCAATGGCCATGTATTACTTGTTTAGTAGAAATATTTTAAAAAGAGAAAGGACAGAAAATGTGTTTGTTTCAAAAAAAAAAAAAAAAAGAAGAAGAGGAAGAAAGCACAAGTGCCCTCAGAAATGCTCATAAGCAGGCAAAATGTAAAATGGAGCATAAAAGTTGTTCAAGTCCTCAGAAGGACGGAGGCTACCTTATCACTCGGGGAGTGTTGTCATTGAGATAAACAGGAATTTGTGGTTAAACAACCCCAGCTCAGTGGGTGTGCTGGATGGGTGTAGGGGAGAGTGGGGCTCAGCCCTGGACTGAAGTGTGTTTTTCCATGGGCTCAGGAGTCTGAGATACTGAGATTTGGGAAAGGGAAATTACCCCTCAGTTCCCTGTCCCTGGCCAAATCAGGTCCTTTCTCTGAGCCTCAGTTTACACTGAGTCTAGCTCTTATGTTTAGAACTACAGAGTTCTAGGCACTTCACATCCAGTATGACACAGAATTCTCTGGAGAATCCTGAGTCCTCATCAATATCCCCATATTTCAGAAGAAGAAACTGAGGCTCAGAGACGTAAAGTGTGACTGGGATCAGTGAGACTCCACAGCCCTCCTAAGAACCTCAATCATTTTCTTCTCTCATCTGTAAAATGGGCATAATAAATTGACCATCCAATGAGGGAAAGGCCAGCTAAAGAAGTTGGGGAGAGCTGCAAAATGCAGGAGTTCAAGGGTGGGGAGTGGCACCGGGATGTCGATGGAGGTGGAGTGGGGGCTCCAAGCTACCTCTGCCTGGCCCCAGTCCCACCCCACCCCCGTTCCCGCGAGTTGCTCCCCGCTTCCCACCCTGCACTGAATTTTGAATTTCTTCCCAAGGAAGGCCTTGCGCAAGCCGAACTCAGTCGAGTCCGTTGGCGCCGTCCCAGGGCGGGCTTCGTGGCCCCCCCTCCCCACCTGGCCCTCAGCCATCGGCCCCTGGCTCCTGCCCAGTCACGTGGCGCTTCGATCCTCTTTGGCCTGCCTCCTTCAGAATCCTTATTTAACTCTCGTCTCCCTCTTCCCTCCCTGCCCCAATTCCTCTGGCACCACGTCCACTCTGAGGGGCAAGTGTCGGGATTGGAGCCTCAGCTCTGTCTGGCTCCGGAACCTCGGAACCTCGGGCCTCATTTTTGCCGCCAGTCAGATGGGGCCCCCTCCCTACGACTGCCCCGACTCTCTTCATTGCCTGCTCTTGCCCTGCCCTTTCTCTACTCCCTCATCCCTACCCTCCCCCGAGCCTCTTGAGCCCATCGGGGGGGGCCCCATTCCTTTCAGGGCACTGGAGGTTGGGGGGCGAAGGAGGGGAGAAAGAGTCCAGGAGCCCTAAGGGAGGTCCCAGAACTGGACTGAAAGAAAATCCACGAAGCGACAGGGTCAAACTGGCCAGCCTCTAGCATCGGACAGACGTGGGTCCGAATCCTGATTTGCCTCTGACCAACTGCTGATTTTGAAACCTTCATCTCTCTGACCTCAGTCGTCAGGTCTGTGAAATGGGGCCCTGCTACAGACGCAGGGCGGGAAGCGTCCGGCAGGGCTCCAACCAGAACCATCGCCCCCGTCCCCGCGCCCCTTCCCCAGCCCCGGAGGCACCTCGCCTCCCAGCCCCCGGTCCCTGCGCCGCAGGCTCCTCCTCCACTGACATCAGAGCCGCGGGCGGGCGGAGGGAGCCAGCCGAGCCCCAGCCGAGCCCCAGAAAGACAGCGGGCGGGCGGGCCAGGCACGCAGCGGCGAGGACTGGCGGCCGGAGCTCGGCTCCAGCCACCTCGGGCCTCCCAGCCAGCCCCGCGGCGGGGCAGCCGCAGGTACAGCCGGGGGCCGGCCCGCCTGCGCCCTTGGGCGCTGAGGAGGGGAGGCGGGAGCCCCCGGCCACTGGGTACTCTCCCCCGAGGATGGGAAGGGGTGCCTGGGCGGGCCCAGCAGGTGTCCGGCAGGCCCGTGGGAAACTGGGTAATAGAGGAGGTGGGGAGGGGAGGGGTGTGTGTGTGTGTGTGTGTGTGTGTGTGTGTGTGTGTGTTCAGCTGGGCCTGAATGTGGAAGGACGTGGGCATTTGGAGGGATAGATGTAGGGGGGCCGTGTTGGGGTGTACTAACGTCTTAGCACAGGCATGTGGATCAGAACGTGGTTGTGGTGCGTTGGTGTGTAAGGGTATCCATATGGGTGGGGATGTCTGGGAATCAGTGTTTTTTATTGGAGACAGATGTCCAGGTGTTGCTGGCTCTAAGGATAGTAAGGCAGAATCTGTATGTGTGTGTGTGTGTGGGGGTGTACAATTACGTACTGAGGATGTTTGGCCTTAGGTGTGTAAGGAGTTGGGTTTGGTTTGGAGTATAGGAGCTTCTAAGGTGTGGGGTAGAGGAGCTGGAGGGTTTAGGGTATGAGTGAATCTCGGATGTCTGGTATATGGGTATGTGTATGTGTGTGTCATCTTGTCCAGGTGTGTATGGATTTGTGTTTTGGGGTGTAAGAGGGATATTGATGAGGGATGTTTTCGTGGATAGATAGGTGTCAGGTGTAAGGATATCTGTGGGAGTGAGTGGACATGTGTGCTGATGTCTGTGTGCTCATGTGTGATCAAGTGTCCTGGTGTCTGGACACAAGGTGTGCTGGATCTGGGAGCCAAGTGTTTGGGATTAGGGGTGTGGATGGGTCTTGATTTGTGGTGTCTGGTGCAGGAATGTGTGTGGAACTGTGGGAATTATATTTGCCAGGCTTCCAGTTGGGTTTAAGACATCAAGTCTCCTTTCCTAGAACTTTCTGCCCCTAGGATGGGTGGCCAGGGCTCCCTGAGAACAAGGTCCCATGCAAAGAGTGGAATCTCACATCAGAAGCTCTAGTTAGGGTACCTTCTCCTCAGTCTCCCACAGAGGAAAGAAAGAAGGAAAGTGCCCTCCCTACGATCACACAGTATACTGGGCTGTTTTCTTTTTTTGACCGGTAAGGGGATCGCAACCCTCGGCATGATGTGGTCTGCACCACACTCAGCCAGTAAGCGCACCGGCCATCCCTATATAGGATCCGAACCCACGGCCTCGGCGCTATCAGCATCGCACTCTCCCAAGTGAGCCACGGGGCTGGCCCTATACTGGGCTGTCTTGGCCTTACCCTCTGTGGGTATGGGGTTGAGAAGCTGTTCTCTGAATTGGCCCTAGTCTGGCTTCATATTGGATGGACCAACTGAGGGCAGCTCCTCCGTGGCTTCTGCCCTCAGCAAACTTAGCTGGTGCCCCAGCTGGGTGCCATTTGGTCAACCCTGGACCCAGTCCCTACCCATCTCCAACCTCTGTCTCTCCATTTCCCAACTGATAAATAGGGAGAGAACTCCCACCCTCTCCTAGTGATGAGACAGAGGCCTCAGCAGAACGTTCAGGATGGAACAGGGTGAGATGGGGTCAGGAGGAGACCAACTGGGTAGGACAATTTCTCAGGCTGCTGGGACCCAGATGGGGAGTCAGAAGGAAAAGGCCTGGGGAGCCCCAGCTATGACTGCTGTTGCCGTGGTAACAGTGCAGAAGGAGCTATTTAAAAACGTGGCTGAGATATTGCTGGAAGCCCAGGCTGCCAGAAACCTGATTTTCAAGAGGCCAGGGTGGGGAGAAGGAGGAGGAGGGAGAGGAGGTACCCCAGCAATTCCCAGGGTGGGGCTGGAACATCACTAGTTCTGGGGACAGGGGGATCCTTTATGGCCATGTGTTTCTATGAGCTGCTCTGGGGTTTCATCTGTTGTCCTCCCAGAGGTCAGGGTTTCCCTGGGTTTTGGATTTGGAGAGGGAGAAACTGGAAAGTGAGCTTGAATAAATGAATGAATGAATGCATGACTTTATTGAATAAAGAATTTTGCTGCATGGATGAAAAGAAATATGAAAGATTTTTCTCTAGGCATAAGAATTTGCTGAATGGATGTTTCTGAATAAATTACTGGTGAATGAATGAATGTTCATTGAATGATTTTGTCAAATGAATGGATCAAGCAGTGAATAAAATGGGTTGAATGAATGAATGAAGCCTGCAGTAAATTCCCAGACAGCAGGCTGGGCCCCACTGAGCCTCCTCCCCCCACTCCCCTTCCCAGGAGCCCTGGCTGTGGCCAGGGGGCAGTGGGCCATGCCGGGAGCAGTGGAAGGCCCCAGCTGGAAGCAAGCGGAGGACATTAGGGATATTTACGACTTCCGAGATGTTCTGGGCACGTAAGTCTCAGGACAGGAGCGGGTGGCTGTCTCTGAGCTGGGGGAGGAATTGGGAAGGTCCTCACTCCTGGGCCTGGATAGCTGGGGGAGGCGGAGTCCAGGGTGGTGCTTCCTCTGGTCAGTTGATCAATGCTTCCTGTTTCCTACAGCACAGGCCCAGTGGCGGCCTTGCCATGGCCCAGGCCAGTCCCAGTTTTTCACTTCTGGCTGACAGTGGGTGGGACAGGGGTTGCTCTTGCTACTGCTCTTGCTACTGTTCCTGCTGAAGAGAAAAAAGTGTGGGAGAATGAAAGGGCCATTTTATCCAATTTGCTGCCAAGAGCTGGGAGTTCTGGCCTAGGTTTGGGAACTGAGGCTGGGCATGGCTCTTAGTTCTGGGAATTCAGAAATAACTCAAACCTGGTCTCTGCCCCTCAAGGGGGCCCTAGACATAACAGAAAATGACAACAGGTTTGTGCTGAGATCTCGTAAAGGTGGGAGTGAGGGCTTCGCAGAGCCCAGAGAGAGCTGTGGCTTCTGCCAGGAGGGGTGGTGAGGGGCGGAGCTTTCTGGAGAAGCGGGCATTGGAGCTGGGGACTGAAGGATGGGTAGGTATGCACTTGTCAGAGAGGAAGAAGGGCAATCCAGGCAGAGGGAATAATATAATCAGTTTTGGAGGCACGGTATGTGTGGAAAGAGGTAAGGAGCCTGGTGCAGCTTAAAATCAGAGGTTGGGGGAAGAGTGGAAGAGGCTGGAGACAACAGTGGATCATTTCATGCTGTGCCTTGGAAGCCAGGCTAAGGAGGCTAAATGTTATCCCATGGGACATGGGGAGACATTCAAGACTTCTTGGCAGGTTTGCAATTCAGCACTGACACTGTGGCCACAGCATGGAGGGTAAATTGGAGAGGGGCAAGACTGGAAACCAGTGATGAGGTTGCCACAGTTACTAGTTATCCCTAATGCTTGAAATTTCATCACGAGAGATGTTTTTTTCTTTGACTTATGACTTCTTATTCTCCCAGGGAAAGCAAATATATGTGGAAAGAAAACTCTAGTAAATCCTTTTAATCAGTGAACTTTAATGTAAATGAGTTTATTCCTTTTTAAGACCTAGTTCTTTTTTTTTTCAAAAAGATGACCGGTAAGGGGTTCTTAACCCTTGACTTGGTGTTGTCAGCACCATGCTCACCCACTGAGCTAACCGGCCATCCCTATATAGGGATCCGAACCCTTGGCCTTGTTGTTATCAGCACCACACTCTCCCGAGTGAGCCACAGGCCGGCCCCTAAGACCTAGTTCTAAGGCACTGCTTTTTAAACTTCAGGGAGCATATAAATTACCTGAGGATTGTGTTAAAATGTAGGTTCAGATTTAGTAAATCTGGGGTGGGGACTGAGAGTCTGCATTTCCAGAGTTCCAGGTGATGTTGGTGATTCTTCAAGGTTCTAAAGGGTATTAAATTACCTATGATTGGGCTGGATGGTTAACTCAGTTCGTTAAAGCATGGTGTTGCTAACACCAAGGTCAAGGGTTCTGATTCCCTTACTGGCCAGCTGCCAAAAAAAAAAAGCCATTATTCAAATAGGCTTTAGCAGGAAAAGAAACCGTGCACACAATCAAAAAGCTCAGAAGTAGGAGACTTCAGGCATGGCTGAATCCAGGGACCCCCATGATGTTATCAGGGAGACTATTTCTCAGGTCTGATTTCCTCTGCGTTCGCTTCATTCTCAAGCAGGCTCTCCCCAAGTGGTGGCAGAGATGACTGCCATCAGCTCCAGGCTTACATCCTACCAGCTTAGCAAGAAAGAGTGCCTCATTCTCAAAGTGCCAGTAACCTGGCTTGTGTCACATGACCAATTACTGTGGGCTGGAGATGGACTATTCTCACTGGCTGGGCCTGGGTCATGTGACCATCTGTGGAGCTAAGCAGGGAATGAGTGATGGGAGGGGCTCAATCCACCACTTTGGTCCAGAGGTGGTCACATAACCCACAGGGGATGGAGGAGAGGCTGGGGGGAAACTGGAGTTCCAGTTCCTCACCTTGCAAATCCCCTCTCCTCACAGGGGGGCCTTCTCAGAGGTAATCCTGGCAGAAGATAAGAGGACTCAGAAGCTGGTGGCCATCAAATGCATCGCCAAGAAGGCCCTGGAGGGCAAGGAGGGCAGCATGGAGAATGAGATCGCTGTCCTGCACAAGTGCGTGGGCCACAGTCTGTCCCTGTCCCAGGTTGACCCTGCTTTGGACAAATCATTTAAAATCTGCGCCTCAAATCGCTCATGTACAAAATGGGATAATAATTTCTACTTGGCAGGGTTGTGTGGAGCATTAGGGGTCTTTTATCTCAAGTGCCTGGCACAAATGCTAACATGACAAATGTGATTGAGATGCCAGTGTTTATTTACAGTGGTTTAATCTGTTCAATCAGGTCTAAAGGTCAACCCTTGAACATGGTTTGAACTCACATATTTCAGCTGGTGTTAACTCTAGACGCACCTCAAGCTCCCTCCTAAGCCACTCAGCAAGTTTTAAAATGCCTGTCTGTTGCCCCCTAACTAAATCAACAACCAACTGTTCTATGAATTTCTCATGTTGATGTGAAAACTCCTGCCCTCTCTGAAAATGTTACAGAGAATCTTCACTTCCAGTCTCTCACCTGAGCTTCCCACCCACCCTGGGCAGGGAAGAAATGATCATTTCTACTATCTGGGGTGAGTGTGGGGGAATGAGGCCAGAGAGAGCAAGATACTTGTCCAAAGTCACAAAGCAAGTTTGTGGAAGAGCCGAGTCTTCCTCATCATCAAGATCAATCACCATTATTGGTTTATTTATTGAGGTTTATTGTGTGCCAGGCACTGTGCTAAGCACCCTACCTGCATTATCTCACATGATCCTCACCCAACTCCTTGAGGAAACTACTGTCATTGGCTTCATTTTATGGATGAAGAAACTGAGGTTCAGAGAGGTTACATTCAGGTCCACAAGTATTATGAGCACCTACTCTACATCACGTGCAGGAAAAAGAGTGGTGAGGAGGACAAAGTCTCTAGACTTGGAGCTGATGTTCTGGTGGGGGAGGCTGACAAATGTATACACGCAGAAAACTTTTAAGAGTTATTTATTTATTTATTTATTTATTTTTATTGAACACACTGTGACTAGCATTATGCTAGGTTCTTTTTTTGTTGTTGTTGTTGTTGTTCTGGCATTTTTTTTTTTTTTAATTTTATTTTGTCGATACACGTTGTGGCTGATTATTGCTCCCCATTGCCAAAACCTCCCTCCCTCCTCCCTCCCCCCTCCCCCCCAACAATGTCCTTTCTGTTTGCTTGTTGTATCAACTTCAACTTCAAGTAATTGTGGTTGTTATATCTTCTCCCCCACCTGGTTTTTTTTTTTTTTTGTGTGTGTGTGTGTGTGTGTGTGTGAATTTATATATTAATTTTTATCTCCCACCAATAAGTGAGAACATGTGGTATTTCTCTTTCTGTGCCTGACTTGTTTCACTTAATATAGTTCTCTCAAAGTCCATCCATGTTGTTGCAAATGGTAGTATTTCATTCTTTTTTATAGCTGAGTAGTATTCCATTGTGTAGATATACCACAGTTTCCGTATCCACTCATCTGATGATGGACATTTGGGCTGGTTCCAACTCTTGGCTATTGTAAAGAGTGCTGCGATGAACATTGGGGAACAGGTATACCTTCGACTTGATGATTTCCATTCCTCTGGGTATATTCCCAACAGTGGGATAGCTGGGTCGTATGGTAGATCTATCTGCAATTGTTTGAGGAACCTCCATACCATTTTCCATAGAGGCTGCACCATTTTGCAGTCCCACCAACAATGTATGAGAGTTCCTTTTTCTCCGTAACCTTGCCAGCATTTATCGTTCAGAGTCTTTTGGATTTTAGCCATCCTAACTGGGGTTAGATGGTATCTCAGTGTGGTTTTGATTTGCATTTCCCGGATGCTGAGTGATGTTGAGCATTTTTTCATATGTCTGTTGGCCATTTGGATATCTTCCTTAGAGAAATGCCTACTTAGCTCTTTTGCCCATTTTTTAATTGGGTTGCTTGTTTTTTTCTTGTAAAGTTGTTTGAGTTCCTTATATATTCTGGATATTAATCCTTTGTCAGATGTATATTTTGCAAATATTTTCTCCCACTCTGTTGGTTGTCTTTTAACTCTGTTAATTGTTTCTTTTGCTGTGCAGAAGCTTTTTAGTTTGATATAATCCCATTTGTTTATTTTCCCTTTGGTTGCCCGTGCTTTTGGGGTCGTATTCATGAAGTCTGTGTCCAGTCCTATTTCCTGAAGTGTTTCTCCTATGTTTTCTTTAAGAAGTTTTATTGTTTCAGGGTGTATATTTAAATCCTTAATCCATTTTGAGTTGATTTTAGTATATGGTGAGAGGTATGGATCTTGTTTCATTCTCAAACTTTTAAGAGTTATATATCAATCAGTGCTATGAGTGGAAACACCTGCACCCAAATAGCAGGTGGCAGAGGCAGGATTTGGACCCAGGTCCATCTGATGCCAGAGCCCAGTGTTTACCCTTCTGCTTTCTTGACTTTTGGTTTGTCCTGGCCAAGTCTGCAGGTAGTAGAGAGGTGGCTGAGCTGTCCTCAGCTCTGAACTAATTTCTCCTTTCAGGATCAAACACCCCAACATTGTAGCCCTAGATGACATCTATGAGAGTGGGGGCCACCTCTACCTCATCATGCAGCTGTGAGTAGCCCTGCCTCTGCCCCTTCCTCGCTAGTCTCCCTCCTGCCCTGACTCCCTTGGCTAGACTGCCCTATCACCTGCTGCAGGGTGTCAGGCGGGGAGCTGTTTGACCGCATCGTGGAAAAAGGCTTCTACACAGAACGGGATGCCAGCCGCCTCATCTTCCAGGTGCTGGATGCCGTCAAGTACCTGCATGACCTGGGCATTGTACACCGGGATCTCAAGGTGAGCTCAAGGTGATGAGCTGGGGCATCCAGGGATGGGGCCTTTGCAAACCTCTCATTCTTTGACCTTGGGCAACTCTCACTCCCTCGCCGAACCCTGGCTTCCCATCTGCAAAGTGGACCTCGTAATCCACCTTGTAACCCTTAAACTGCCTTCTCCCATTCTAATTTAGATAATCAAAGAGACCCAAAAAATGAATTGTGCTGATACTTTATCCAAATAACATTTTGTGGCTTTTTCTGTTAAGAAATGTCCCACTTACTCTTTGTAGAAAACTGGGATGGGACAGCAAAGCATAAAGAAGCCAGAAATCCTTGAAATCCTACTCCTCAGAGATAATGACGGGGCTCACATTTTGTACTACATCTCACTCTGGTCTAGAAGAGTGCTAGGGTGAGACAGAGCTGGGTTCAAATTCTGGCCCTGCTACTCCCTAACTGTGCATTCTTAGGCAAGTCACTTTGCCTCTCAAGGCATCAGTTTCCTCATCTGTAAACTGAGATTATTCAGACTGGCCTGGCAGGGACATTGTAAGGATGAAATGAAAGCAGGCACTGAGGGGCTGGCTGACTAGCTCAGTTGGTTAGGGTGCAGCCCTGTAACACCAAGGTCATGGGTTTGGATCCCCGTACTGGCCAGCTGCCAAAAAACCCCAAACTGGATGTGAGGGCGATCTGGCTGCGACATCTGTCACCCCATTGATCGCCAGGGTTGATTCGGCTGATCTGGCTGGCTAGGCGGGTGTCCCCTTCCTCCCTCACCGCTCCATGTGCGTCTCTCCCGAAGCTATGCGCTTGGTCGAAGAGGACGACCTTCCCCGCTAGAGGAGAAGACCGTTCTTCGGTCAAGGGTATACGAGTAGCTGCGCTCCCCTGCTAGAACCTCCAAACAAGCTCTCAAGGAAAAACCCAAACTGAGCACTAATCCAGGGCCTGGCAAACAATAAGCGCTCAAAAATTTATTTAGGCTTTGCAATACACACCTGAGGTTTACAGAAATTTCCCTCCCACACCCTCTAGGCCCTTGTCCTTTCTGGAACTTTTGGCCTTTTTAAGAACTTCCTTAAAAAGTTTCTTACACCTCCAGCCAAGATGGCAGCTGTGAAGCCACAGTGGCTTTGGGAAACCTATTGTTTCTCAGGGGATGCTTGGGGCGGCAGAAGGTTCTGTCAGCCTCTGTCCATCTCTGACTGCCCCTTTCCCTCCCTACTGCCCTCCAAGCCAGAGAATCTGCTATACTACAGCTTGGATGAAGACTCCAAAATCATGATCTCTGACTTTGGCCTCTCCAAGATGGAGGACCCAGGCAGTGTGCTCTCCACGGCCTGTGGGACCCCAGGATACGTGGGTATGGAGAGCCCTGGGCTGGGGCTGTGGGTGGGGGAGAAACTGAGAGCTGCAGGGCAGAGATTGTCACCACCATGTCCCCTTTCCTCTATAGCCCCTGAGGTCTTGGCCCAGAAGCCCTACAGCAAGGCTGTGGATTGCTGGTCCATCGGGGTCATTGCCTACATCCTGTAAGTAGGGTTTGGCCATGGCAGGGTGTACTCGAGTTGTCCTCTCCCCTGCTTTCCTCTTCCTCCCTCTGCTGTGTCTTCCTTCCTTCCATCCATAATTATATCTACCAATTAAGTGTTAATACTACTTCATTCACTAGATACTATATTTCAGGCACTGTGCCAAGCACTGGGCTGGGTATTTAGCAGAGAACAAACCAGACAAAGTGCCTGCCCTCAAGAAGCTGACCTTCTAACAGGGGAGGCAGACAATCAACAAGGAAATAAATCTACAAAATAATGTCAGGTGATAAAAAATGTTGTGAAGGAAAGTCGAGTAGGAGTAGGGAGATGGGGATGGATGCCATTTCAGATAAGGAGGTCAGGGTAGGGCTCTCTGTGGAGGTGACATTTGACTGGCATCCTGAACGAAGCAAGGGAGCCAGACATTCAAGGTGTGGGGGAAGAATGGTTTAGGCAGAGGGAATAGCAGGTGCAAAGGCCCTGAGGAGGGCAAGCTGGTGACATGTTCAAGGAACAGAAAGAAGGCCAGTGTAGCTAGACAGGAGTGGGCAAGGCAGAGAGGGGTAGACTTTACAAAGGGGGAACACCTTCCTGTGGGTCCTGTCTGACCCATAGGATGGCCCCCAAGCTCCATCCTGGAGCCGGTGGGTGCACTGAAAGTGGAAATGAGGATGAGTTTCTCCCTGCCCAGGCTCTGCGGTTACCCCCCCTTCTATGACGAGAATGATGCCAAACTCTTTGAACAGATTTTGAAGGCCGAGTACGAGTTTGACTCTCCTTACTGGGACGACATCTCTGACTCTGGTATTTGGGGATTTGCCTTCTTCCCTGGGCCTCTCCTCTGGTGCCTTCCTCATCTGCTTTGGGGGTCTCCCCACTACCTTCCTTCTGTCAGATTCCCCAGCCCCAGACTAAGAGCTGTCTTTGAGACCAGACACCCACCCCAGGTGCTTCCCTCTGTTTGGCCCCCCACTGAGAAACTTGTAGCATTCATTCATTCAGTCTTCAAACATAGTATTGTTGCAAATACCTCCCCTCTACTGACTTCCTAATGCCTAAAACACCACCATAAACATTTTCATCCCTCCTTTTGTGCCCCTATTTAGAAGCAAACCTGTGAAGCCATGACCAGTTGTTTACACATCAGTGTTACACACCAAGTAGATTCTTCTCTAAGAACAAGATTTTTGTGTTTTTTTTTCGGTGGCTGGCCGGTAAGGGGACCTGAACCCTTGACCCTGGTGTTATAATACCACATGCTAACCAATTGGGCTAACCGGCCAGCCCTCTAAGAACGAGTTTCTCTTAAGAGAGAAAGGAGAGCTGGAAAGCTTGGGGTGGAGGTGGGGGGTTTAGAGAAAGAGCACAGGTGGGGTGAAGTGGTGCATGGACAGATTTAGCCTCTTTGTCCTGCTTTGATGCCAGGCCAGTCCTGAGGTAGTGGGACTCTCTTGGGGGTATCCACAGGCACTGCCATGCTGTTTCTGTCTTTGCTTTTGTCCTGGGTTTTAGCTAAAGATTTCATCCGGCACTTGATGGAGAAGGATCCAGAGAAGAGGTTCACCTGTGAGCAGGCCTTGCAGCACCCATGGTGAGAGCTCCACAAGCTGTGGGCTGGGGTGGGGTGTGGGGCCTCCAGATCTGCCTCTGCCCTCACAGGCAACCCGCCACATACCCTCATCTTAGGATTGCAGGAGATACAGCTCTAGATAAGAATATCCACCAGTCAGTGAGCGAGCAGATCAAGAAGAACTTTGCCAAGACCAAGTGGAAGGTGAGCCATGTCCCTAGTCCTGGGTCCCAGCCTCCCCAGGATTCTCCCTACCCCCATTCAGGCTCAGCTCACACAGCACCTAGCATTAAGTTGGGCACACAGTAACTGCTCAGGGATGCTTACTGAAGGACATCATTCATTCATTCATTCAACAAATCCCCTGACACCTACCATATTCAGGAGGGTACCTGGACTCCAAGTCTAGAGGGAGAACAGTCTATAATTCTTCAGGAAACATCTGATCCAGCCCACAGGCTCTGGAAGGTTCATTAAGGTAGTGATGACCTGATGGATTTGTCAGACCTGTCAGCTGAGTAGGAATTAGCCAGGCACAGCGGGATAATTCTGAAGCAGGGGAATGGGTGTACAAAGGGCCAGAGGCAAGCGAGAGTGTGACCATTCAGGGAAGTGCAAGTGCTAAGTCTGGCTGGACTGGAGGGCTGAGAGGATTGAGGGGCAGGAGCCCAGGCTGGAGAACAGATAGGGGCCAGGCCACTCAGGGCCTTGATTGTCACAA
Organism: Cynocephalus volans; assembly: GCF_027409185.1. Lineage (NCBI taxonomy): Eukaryota > Metazoa > Chordata > Mammalia > Dermoptera > Cynocephalidae > Cynocephalus > Cynocephalus volans. The sequence goes on along the minus strand of NC_084470.1, from coordinate 92,014,974 downwards.
TGGAGCACTGACTAGACCTTGAGAGTGCTAAGGAATCTCAGAAGGATTTTAAGCAGGAATTTGCCCTTTAGAAAGGGCTCTCAGGATGCAGAAAACAGCATGGAGAGAAGACTGGAAGGCCCATTAGGAGTCTGTGGCAGAGATGCAGGCAGGAGACAGTGGGTGCCTGGACCAGAGAACAGTAGTTGATTCAGGAATCATTTAGGAGGTAAAATTGACAAGAGGTGATGATGGAATGAATGGATGTTGGGGGAAAGAGGAGGAACTGTCAAGGGCTGGCCCAAGATTCTGGTTGGAGACGGGACAGAGGTACCATCACTGAGATGGTGATCACAGGGGCAGAAACATGTCTTGGAGGGATGATTTTAGTGGATTTGAGGGGTATGTGGGACATGTAGGTATGTAGATGGACATGTTGACTAGAGAATGATACACACAGACACACACACACACACATACCTGGGGCAAGTTACTTAACCTTTCTGTGCCTCAGTTTCCTCCTTTGAAAATTGTGACATTGATAGTGCCTACCTCAAAGAGTTTTGTGAAGATGAATTACTATGTAAGTGCATAGAACAGTGCCTGACACATAATGCTATATGACGGTACTTCAAAAAGTTTGTGGAAAAATAGAATGGAAAGATAACACAAATCTTTCCATGAACTTTTTTTTTTTTTTTTTTTTTTGTCCTTTTCGTGACCGGCACTCAGCCAGTAAGTGCATCGGCCATTCCTATATAGGATCCTAACCCGCGGCGGGAGCGTCGCCGCGCTGCTAGCGCAGCACGCTACCGAGTGCGCCACGGGCTCGGCCCTTTCCATGAACTTTTGAAGTACCCTTGAGGGGTACCTTGTATAGTGTTTGCTATTACATGTGAATATGAATTAATTATATAGAGTTATATAGTTTGTTTATATATATACATTTTATATATGTGCATGTGTGCGTGTATAAATATATAATATGACTGAATATAATTTTGGTTTTTGGTGGCTGGCTAGTAAGGGTATCCAAGCCCTTGACTTTAGTGTTATCAGCACCATGCTCTAACCAAGTGAGCTAACTGGCCAGCCCAACTGAATAGTTTAATAAAGCCTTGTACAGGTTTGGGGGGTTTTAGAAGAATCAATAAGTAACACCTGAATGAAAATAACAGAACCATTGTAAGAATCCCACTGACAGCCCCTGCCCTGTGACCTCCCTCTCTCAGAAGTCCCTTGTCCCCTCTCTCCCACAGCAAGCCTTCAATGCCACGGCTGTGGTGCGACACATGCGGAAACTGCAGCTGGGTACCAGCCAGGAGGGGCAGGGACAGACGGCAAGCCACGGGGAGCTACTGACACCAGCAGCTGGGGGTGAGGACCAGGGCTTGTGGAAGGCATGGGTGGTCCACAAAGTGGCACGCAGGCTGGAGTGGAGGGTCTGCCCCTACGGCCAACTCTGCTGTCTTTTCCCACATAGGGCCAGCGGCTGGCTGCTGCTGTCGAGACTGCTGCGTGGAGCCAGGCCCGGAACTGTCCCCCACACTGCCCCCCCAGCTCTAGAGCTCTGGATCTAGGGTCAGGATCCCCTGCAAGGAGGGGCTGGGGGCAGTCTGCTCCCTTTCCCTCCCTGAACTGGGGAGTTACCCTGCCCCATCCCCTCCTCACCCACTTCCTTGCCACTCCTCACTGCATTTTCCATACAAATGTTTCTATTTTATTGTTCCTTCTTATAATAAAGAGAAGAAGATAAAAACATAAGATAGCTCTGTCTCCTCGAATAGCCCCCACCCCACCTTGTTGTGCAAACTGACTGCTTGATTTGGGGGTGCTGGCCCCTGAGGTAGTTTTAGGGAGACCCTTCCCAACATGAGTCTGGGTGGGGTTGGGGGAGAGACGGGGGGCATGGAGGGGAAAGGTATTTGGGGAATTCCTTTGTCCAGTGTCTCCAACCTAGCCTTCCGGCCCCTTGGAGCCCTTTCTCCGCTTCACTGGTGGCTCAGCATGGTGGAGTTGGCGCAGGTCAGCACTGAACAGCACCTGAGGAGAAGGGTATGCTGAGGTCACGGCTGGTGGGACTGGTGACAGTGTGGGAGGTGGAAGAGTCCATGGGGGGCAGGGCTGGGGGCTACCGCTGGGGTGGGTGGAGAGTCCTTTAGGGTCTCTTGGGACGGTGGTGGTAGTGGAAGAATCCATGTGGATGGGTTGCTGGAAGAGTCCACTGGGTAGGGCTGGGGAGAAGTCCTGTGGGGTCTGGGCTAGAGGAGGAGGGGAAACCTAGGTATATTTACCGCTTGGGCCCAGCCAGCATAAGGTCCCCACAGACTTCGGAAAAAGTTGCCTAAATCAGAAGTGATGAGGTTAAATTAATTAACCCATTCTGCTCCCCATCAACAGAGGTAGGCTTTTAGGGAGAGGTGACAAAGAGAGTAAGAAGTTTCTAACATGTTAGACCACTGCCAGCCACAGCATCCCACTCTCTCTCCTCACCCAGTTCTTTGTTGGCCTGGGGGTTCGGGCCCTTGGCCTGGGATGTGGAGGGGTGCCAGCTGTAGTCACGTTGCGCGATCTGCCACACATGGATGTCCACGGGCACAGCCTGGGGCTTGTCCAGGGCCATCAGGCAGATGCAGTCAGCCACCTGTGACAGACACAGAATGAGCCCTTGGGGAGGAAGGGCAGGATCTGGCCAGCATCCTGCTTCTAGCCCCAAAGCCAGCTGCTTCCTCCTCCACTCTGAGGTTACTATTGTTCTATATTCTGAGTCAATATACACTATCTATTAATTTAAAAATAGGTGTGATAAGAGCCACTACTGTGTGAACCCTTATGTGGGCCAGGTTCTCATCGTAACCTGGGAAGAAGGTATTACTATACCCATTTCATAGGCAAGAAAACTAAGGCTCTGAAAGTAGTGATTTAAGCAAAGTCAAATGGCTGGGAACAGGCAGAACCAAGATTTAATGTTAGGCCTCAGTCCAGAGCCCATTAAAAAAATTCTTCCAAAAATTATTCATTTTTTAAACTACAGAGAAGTATAAAGAAGAAAAAAAATGCCAAATTCCCAATCACCTTAGTGCTAGTCAACCCTGTTGACATCAAACACAAAGTTTTGTTAAGTACGTTAATTTTAAGAAAAGAACAAAATGAAAAGTAGACACATCTTCCCATTTGTTTTCCCAAAGGTAACCATTGTTAAGTTTCCTGCAATTCCTTCTGGGAATTTCTGCATATATATAGCATATATATGTACAGGAACAAATGGCCTTTCAAAAAATTCATTCAAAAGACACTGTCCTTTATACTCTGTCTGCACTCTGCTTTTTTCTCTAATAAAACATCTGCTTATATCCTTTCACCTTCCTGCTATACCTCCAGAAGCCAGGCTTCCACCCAGCTCTCAGGCCTGCCTTGTATCCTCCTCTCCTACTCTCAGTGTTGGTGGAGAAGGCAGCTCTTAACCCCCTGGGGCCTTACCTTTGTGCCCACCCCAGGCAGGGCACAGAGGGCCTTGTGGGCTTCCTCATAGGGGGTCTCTCGTAGCTGCTGCAGCCAGGCCATCCCCCCCTGTTCTAGAATGGCTTGGGCACTGGCACTCACGTAGCGGGCACGGTACCCCAGGCCCAGCTTCCTGAGGTGGGCCTCTGCCTCTGGCCCTGTGCGGAATGCGGAGGAGAGCAGTGGTCAGGCATCTTCAAGTGCTTCCTGTGTTTTTCTTAAAAGTACTCCCTCCCATCTCACCACCTTCTAGGAGACAGTGGACACTTTATGTGCAAAGGAAAGGGTTATAGCCTGGAAAGCCTGGGTTCTTCCCCTCTCCCCTCTACAAAATTTTTTTTTTTTGACAGCTGGCTGGCATGGGGATCTGAACCCTTGACCTCGGTGTTACAAGGCTGTGCTGTAACCAGCTGAGCTAATCAGCCAGCCTATGAATGTTTTCTGAACACCTACTATTTGTTGGGCACTGGAGCCCAACTCCAGTCCAGGGACTGAGAAGGACTTGCTGTCCTGTAGGAGCTCCCCAATTGAGCTCCTTAACCTTTCCAAAGAGCATTCACACCCGGGATCTAAAAAAATTGTCATGATAATTACAACAGCTTCTATTATCAAGTGCTGGGTATCACACCCTGGTGAAGTGCTTTAGTTACATTATCATGCTTATTTTTCTCAAGGACCCTGATGACAGTATTGTTGTTTTCCCCATTTTACAGACGGAGAAAATGAGGACTTAGAAGAGGTTAGGTAACTTGCTCAAAAAAAGACATGGTGGAGATGGGATCTTGCACCCAGGTCTGGCACATCAACACCTGTGCTCTTAACCCATTACACTACACTGCCTCATGATTGCTTTATTTACCCCAAAACCCTTCTAGATACAAATTCTTATTCCCATTCTACAAACAATTTAAGAGAAGTTGGGAGAGATGAATGAATTCCTTGACGTCTTATGACTGCTAAGCTGATAGCTGAGACTCAAGACCAGGTTTCTAAACACCAAAAACATTTTTTCTTGAGGCAGGCTCTCTGTGCTATGCAGTTCCCAAGCACTTCCCCTAGCTTGGCTCTCACCTCTCCCAAATGATATACTTGCCTCTATAAAATACTTGCCTAGGGGCTACTGTGAAGAACACATTGGCTTGGATGCAAAATTGTTGGGTTTGCTACAGCAATAACAGCTTGAATTTTCTGCATTCTTCCTGTGTGCCAAGCACTGTGCTAAGTGTGGTATGTGTACTTATTCAACCCCCATGATAACTCTGATAGGAGGTGCTATTATTAACCCATTTCACAGATGGAAAAACAAGCACAGAGATAAGTAATGTGCCCAAGTGAGAGAGCTGGGTTTCAAACCCAGGCAGTCTGTCTCTGGAACGCATATTGAACCCCAAACTATTGTACACAGGTGTTTTTGTTTTTGTTTTTGTTTCTGATGGTACACTGGGCAAAAAGCACAGACTAGTGCGGTGCTGCCCTTTCAAGGATGGATAGAGAGGATGAGGCATAACTGGTGCTGATCAGAGAAGGCAGGGCGATTGTGCATGAGGGCAGTGTTTGGGAAAGCAGAAAGCTTTGAGATGGGATATAGTGACTGGGGGAGAACTAAACAGATCCTGAAAGCTGAGAGAGGGCTTGGGGGCAGGGGACCCACCTACTCACCAGCTAGGGCCTGCAGGCTGGGGAAGCCATGGTAGGTGACATCATCGAGCTGGATGAGCTGAGGCCCAAAGGCCTGGCACAGCCGCTCCACCATGCCGGTAATGCGGGGGATGTTGTTGTTGGAGGAGCAGATGAAGGAAAAAAGGCATTCGATGGGGTCTTGTCGCAGTAGTCGCACACCTGGGGACCAGAAAGGCAGGGGGCAGGACAAGCATCTGCTGTCAGGAGTGTCCTCCTCCCACCCTCAGATTAGATCCTAGGCACCAAGGCACCAGGGGGATCCCAGGAGAACAAGGAATAGCATTTTTACACAAAGCAATACTGGACCTCTCACACCCCAGAGCATCTTGTGAGGTCTGGGTTACCATCCCATCCCACAGATAAAGAAGCCACAATGTAAGCACCATAAGGGCAGAGATTTGTGTACATTTCAGCAGAGGTGGGGGCAGCTGGCTGGTACTTGTGTCTATTTTGTTCATTGCTGTATCCCCAGTCATACAGCAGCTGCTCTGTATATATTTGCAGAATGAATGAAGTCACCTGCCCCAGGTCACACAACCAGGATTGAGCTCAATATCCTTGTCACTTCACTATAGTGATCAGCAGGATAATAACAGTAATAATAATTACTTGTGCTGGGCACTACTCTCAGCACTTTACATGTATTAGCTCCTTTTATCCTCATAAAAGCCTATGAAGTAAATATAATTCCCATTTTACAAATGGTTAAACTGAGTCACAGAGAAGTAACTTAAGCAATGTACAAGAACCCTAAACCCTGCCCCAGGCTCTGTACTCACCTTGGAATTTCTGAGCCACCTCTTGGAAGTGAGAGTCCATGGAACCCCAATGGTGATACAGTTGAGCCAGGTTGACATCTAGCTGGAAGTACTTTCGCACGGCCTCCAGCTCAGCAAGTGTGGGCCTGCCAACCCATCCTTTGTCCCCTCTGTACACAGTGCAGTAGAGCTGTTCCTCAGTCTGAGTCAGTGTCCATACTTGGTCCGCCAGTACACCACTCCAATGTGCAGGGCTTTGCTCCCTCCACCTACGTCCCCAGGTACACAACAGCCCTAGCACTCAGTTTCCCTTCCTGCACCCTTTGGGGTCCCTCCCACCAACAACAGCTCCATTTACCAACTGTTTACTCAGTTGCAAGGTAAAAGTTCTACCTTTTACATCAGTTATATCGTTTGATCCTCACGACAACACTGCACAGACATTATCTCTACTTTATAAAGGCTCACCACCCACGCCTGTTTTCTCTTTTGTACCCTGAGGTTTCTTCCATCACCCTCAACATTCCTTTGCACCCAGGTCGGCAGTGCTGAGGAGTCAGGAAAGGGCCCCAAGGAAGGGGCCTCCAGGCGCTGTCACTCACCGGAAGGACTGTCCAGAATCCAGAACCAGGTCCAGGCGCAGCTCAGAGCGTGGACATGGAATGGATGCCCACAGGGCCGGGGTGGATGCTAAAGTACGATGCCCCATGCCACCGGGCAGAAGGACGCGTGCTAGCAGTGCCGCACCGCGCTCCGCTCCGTAATGGCCCCACCCACTCAGAACCGCACAATGACCACGCCCCTTGAGGCCTTGCCCACTGGGTCTGTCCTCTGCCTAAGGCCCCGCCCCATTTTATTTAATTCGTCCACTCCCTGCAGGCCCCGCCTTTTGCAGTTCACCAGACTGCCGTCCCTCCCACCCTCTCCCCACCGCCTGCCCCAATCCTCCTGCTTTCCTGCGGCGCAGGTCCCGCCCCCTCCTCCTGACATACTCTACCGGGGCGGACCTTCCGGGAGCGCAAGGCTGTCCCCGGAGCTGCGGAGACTTCTGGTAGCTTTCTCGCGCGTGTTCTTCCGGTTTCTCCAGGGGCCGACCTCACTATCGCCGGAAGTAGGGCTCATGCTCTGGTTATTTGACTCAGAGACAGCCAATCCGAGGAGGAAATGAGAGGGACCAATGAGAAAGCGGGAGTGGCGGTGGGAGGCGGGGCTTTGCGAGGCGCCGAAGCGGTTGGCGCGCGCTGGGCTCGCCGCCCGCTATTGGCCTTTTCCCTCCGGGATTGTATGCGCTTGGCACACTAGGGTGTCCTATTCCGGCGCGACTTTAGTCCACATCCTCCTGCCTGATCTGCTCAGATCTCTTCGACTCCTCGGGGCTTGCCTGTCCTCAGAACCAAATCCTTCCCCAGCCCGTCCTGACGGAGCCTTTCTCCTCTGAGTGTCTTCAGAATCTCGTATTCCCATGACTACCCCACCCCCCGCCCTTCACCAGGAATCGGACGCGAACACAGCTCCGGCCCCTCCGAGCCCCCGTTAAGTGACAACACAACGTGTGTCTTCGGAGGATTCTGTCTTCAGCGCCGGCCCGATAAGCCTTGTCTCCTCCAAGTCCTCACTGGGCCTCCGACCCCGCAGTCTTAGGCCTGAAAGGCCTGTCCTTCGGAGACCTGTCCCCTCGGCAGTGCCCCGCCTCGGCCACAGTTGCTCCCTTCAGCCTTGGGCACTCCTGCAACAATACGCCACCAGCTGAGACCCTACGCCAAACGGAGCCTGCGTAGGGGCTTTCTCTGAGGCTGGGCCTAGAAGCCCAGAGAGGCGGCTCATTAAGCTGAGTCCAAATACAAATGTGTGGCCGGCCTGTGGCTCACTCGGGAGAGTGCGATGCTGATAACACCAAGGCCACGGGTTCGGATCCCATATAGGGATGGCCGGTTCGCTCACTTGCTGCTGACAACACCAAGTCAAGGGTTAAGATCCCCTTACCGGTCTTTATATGGGAAAAACAAAAACAAGAAACAAATGTGTGGCCCTGAGGCAGCCGCCTGGACCCAGGAAAGATGTATTATGTAATTTCTTCCCTTCTGGAGGAAGACATGACAAAGCAATGAGCTAGGAGACATGAACTTTATCTGGGCCATTTTTCACCTTCTAGCATAATGATTTTTAGTTCGGGCCGGCCCGTGGCTCACTCGGGAGAGTGCGGTGCTGATAACACCAAGGCCCCGGGTTCGGATCCCATATACGGATGGCCGGTTCGCTCACTGGCTGAGCGTGGTGCTGACAACACCAAGTCAAGGGTTAAGATCCCCTTACCGGTCATCTTTAAAAAAATAAATAAATAAATAAAATAAAAATAATGATTTTTAGTTCTATCTGAATGATTAGACTGCAAGTTGTTTTTTTTCTCAATCCGAACCTTGATGTTAGACCTTGGTGTTATAACATCATGCTCTAACCAGCTGAGCTAAATGGACAGCCCTAGACTGCAAGTTCTTGAAGGGCAAGAGCTGCAGCTGATTTATTTTTGTGTCCCACGTAGCAGGGTACACCATGAACACAGTATCGACATCAGACAAATGTGGTCTTTGTCTCAGTTCCACTCCTCAGTGGCTGCAAGATCTCGGGCAACCACTTCTTCCTGTGATTGTCTCTCTCATCTATAGGCATGCCACCCCATAGGTACCTAGTGCTTGGAAGGCATTCCTTCAACAAATGTTGGTTGGAGGGGGAGGGGGAGGGGGAAAGAGGAATTGGTAAAGGGACATGAAAATCAACTACATTGTATATGGATAAATTAAAAAATATATATATTAAAGCAAAAAAAAAAAAAATGTTGATTGAATCGGAAAAGAAGGTGCCAAACTTGGGGATGAATGAAGAGCAACCTTCTATATCCCTGCCGTGTCCTCAGTTAAGCAGAGGGGAAGGTCTCAGCTATAGTGACTCTGAAGCACGTGGGGCCATACTACTGTCAAATGACTTGAAGCCTTTGAAGCCCACCAAGGAAAGGGCAGTTGACTATTCCTCTGGCAGTTCACCATACCGGTTGAAGAGCCAGCCAGCTTTGCAGACAAACAGACCTGAGTTCAAATTCTAGCTCTGTGACTTCCTAGCTGTGGGAACTTAGGCAAGTTAATTTTTCTAAACTTTAGCATGGAGATAACCAGCCTATTATTGACCTACCTCATGGTTACTGCAAGGATTACCACAGGGGCTGGCACTCACTAAGTGCATGGGAAATGGGAGCTCTCATATTATCTTTGCTGTTGTCTTATAAGTACAAGCATGCACAGCAGTCAGCAACCACTTGGGTCCAATTATACACCATCCCTGGGACACAGAAATTCTCTTTGTATCCCCTTGCCCTGGCAGAAGGCAAGAACAAAGAATTGTAAACAGACTGTTTATTTTCTAAGAATCAATATATTTTCTTCCTTTGAAATAAATACAAACCAGTTTGAAAGGTGGGGAGAATCTATGGGAAAGAGAAGGAAATGGGGACAGGCCCCAGTCTTTTTAGTACCAAATGACTCTGGCGCGACCCGGAAACGCAGTTACAAATGAGAATAATTTAAATTCTCTGATAATTACAGTATTTACAACAGCAGGGGAGGGGGTCACCTAGTGCCCCTCTTCCGGGCTGGACAGACATCAATTCCACTGCTAGGCTGGGCAGATGCCCACTCATCTCACCACCTTCAGGGGCCTCAGGCCTCTAGGTAGTTACAGATTCTCCTGGCATGAGTAGGCAGTGGTGGTGGGATGGCCTGTTTTTATGCAGTGTCCTAACCTTGGCCTACCACCCTGCCCTACAATGCCATGAAGTCTCTGGAGCTCTTTCTGACTTGTGGAACCTTTGCTCTCCTTGCGCTGAGCTGCCATGGGCCCTTGGAGTGTTCTGTACAGTCCAGCTGCACTCAGGGCAGGAGGGACCTCCCCCACCCAGCTTCCCCTGAGACTGGCCCCAAGACCAGGAATGAGTCAGTGCAGAGGCCGGTGCCACTCCAGGACAGTGAGCAAAGGGGAGAGAGGTCACAGGGCACTGTAGGTTGGGCTATGCTGAGCAGTATCAGTCACTATCGCTGGTCTCACTGCTCTGCTCGCCTTGCACCTTGCTGCGGTGCTGCAGAGCCCTGTGATAGGCGATCTGTACTGACTTGCGGATGTTGGACTTGCGGCCTTCCAGCATTTTCTCCTTATCTAGGTCCTGGTTCACACCCAGAGGAACCAGCTTGGTTCTGGGCAGCCACTGCCTACAGGACAAGGTGAAGATCCAATAAATCATCTCAGAGAGAACAACAAGCACCAGTGATCCTCACTCCATTCATTCAAAAACACCTCCTGAGCACCCAGTCTGGCCAGACTCTGTGGTGGGCACGGGGTTATCAGACCTACACAGAAAGTCCCTGCCCTCAAGGACTGCTCACAGTCTAGTGATAAAAAGAGCTAGGCAACAGTTACACTAAGGCAGGTAATCAAAGGCTATTTATGAGGGCCGGCCCGTGGCTCACTTGGGGGAGTGTGGTGCCGATAACACCAAGGCCACGAGTTCGGATCCTATATAGGGATGGCTGGTTCGCTCACTGGCTGAGCGTGGTGCTGACAACACTAAGCCAAGGGTTGAGATCCCCTTACCGGTCATCTTTAAGAAAAAAAAAAAAAAAGCAAAGGCTATTTATGGGTGCAAAAAGGAGGAGCCCTGACCTAACTGGAAATAGGCACCCTGTCCCATAGGCTCCAGGCAGACTTTACTGACACTGAATATCCTCTGCAGACAATTAATAAAAAAGACTACATAAGTAAATGTAACAGAACAGAGATTCAGCGCAGGAATGCTTATGCCTGCTTTATCCTCATCTTCCCACCACGGAGGCAGAGATAGGAAAAATAAGTCTAAAAGCCATTTGAGTCTGGGTGGGGAGCCACGCCCATATTTGTCGCAGTCACTGATGGTCCTTTGGTTTCTAGCTACAGCTGTTTGTCAGCTACTGCCTACTCAGCCTCTAGGTCAGACTCATGGTAAACACCATCCTTTTGCTGAAAGATCTGTCCAAAGTCCCTCCCCCACTGATTTGTGATAGCCCAGCCTGTCTATTGCTGGAGTTTCCTGGCTGTCTGACCCCATACCACACAGGGTTGCATCTGTGGCTGTGAATCACACCAAATGCTTCCCTCCTTCCTTACCACGTTCGTTTGTTGTCAAAGAAGAGGACGAGGTAGAGATGCTCTCGGGCTTCCTGGGTCATCTGCTCCCCAAGTTTCAGCACCTCTAGTGGGGGCACAGGAATGGGAACCCCATGGTGGAACATACCTTCTCGGGGCATCTTTGGATCAATGATCTGAGGGTATATATAATAAGAGCCCAGTTTGGTCCACTTCCTCTCCAAGGCTTGCCCCACCCAAGAATTCGGAGACTACATCTGAAGTAAGGACAGAAAAAAGTTATCATGCTACTAGGGCGGCAGTGCTAACCCTTGGCTTCTTCCTGTGCTGAATTATTTCAGAGCCCAAGGGGCAAAAAGAAGGGAAAGGTAAAGATGGAGAAACTGACTGGGGGCCTCTAATGGGTACTCAAGCTGCACCTGTCCACCAGTCTAAGGAGTCTTGTGCACCATAGCTCAGCAGGGAGTAGGAAAAGTCTGCTAGTTGTGAGTCTGTGTTGTGGGGTTGGAAAGCAAGGGGTATGACAAGAGAAACAGAATCCTACCAGAGCTGGATATGATGGATACCCTCGGCATTTGGCCCACACAAGGTCCAGAGCATCCAGTGGAGAGTCCTCATCCTCTGACAGCCAGCCAGCTCCCCGGCTCAGACTCTTCCTTACCACTTCACAGGAGTAGGAGAGAGGGGGCAGATCAGCAGCTGGGGGGCTGGCAAGGCCCTTACACTGGGTCCCCAGCATCCCTATTCTTTGGCAAGGATACTTACTGCTGTGGCCCACGCCGCGGCCAGTGCCCACGGAGTAGGCCTCATTCTCAGTGCCCGAGGTATCCTCACTACTGTCCTCTGGGAATGTGCCCCGAGAGAAGGCAGGCTTGCCCCGTCCTTGTTTTGAGGGTGTTGTGCTGTGGACAAGACAATGGGACCTCAGCTCAAAGGAGGGGAAGAATGGGGAATGGCCTGCTAGGTGTCCTCTCCTTTTAAGCTCCCGGGGTCTGAGACTTTTGGAAAGCAGAGGCTATACAGGGAATTTCAAATTCAAATGCCCTCAGGGGCTAGGCTAGTGATCTGAGTTGGGCTGGATCGAACAGTCACTGGGAGGAGTGCATGCCCTGTCTAAAAGCAAATACTGGGCTGGCCTGTGGCTCACTCGGGAGAGTGTGGTGCTGATAACACCAAGGCCTTGGGTTCGGATCCCATATAGGGATGGCTGGTTAGCTCACTGGCTGAGTGTGGTGCTGACAACACCAAATCAAGGGTTAAGATCCCTTTACCGGTCATCTTTAAAAAAAAAAAAAAAAAAAAAGCAAATACTGGCCAGATCTGCCAGATCTTCTGACCTTTAAAGAGAATACAGAGACTGGTAATTTTATGTGGCATTTCTGGATTCATTTTTTAAAAACACCATGCTGGCCAAACAAAATATATCTGCAGGCCAAATCCAGGCCACAAGGCACCAGTTTTATGACCTCCCTTCTAAACTATCAGCTTAACTCAGGATGGTTCCCTTTGTTACATTATAATGACACTCTGATCTCTCCCATTTATTTTGCAGAGAATCTTGGGTTTGAGCCATCTTAATCTAGGCTGAGATGGCTTCCACTGCATTTCCCAAAAGGGAAACCTGGAAAGGCCTGTGAGCCCTGGAAGGCATGTCTGGAGGCTGGCCTTGTTCTGGAGGGATGATACCTGGTCCGGTCTGAGGCAGCGCTGCTGCTGCTACTGCTGCTGGACTCAGAGTCTGAGCTGCTCCGGGGAAGGCTGCAGTCATTACGGTATACCAAGAAACTCTTCTTCACTGGCTGGTTTCCACTGCTGAAGCCATTGGCTGGTAAGTCTTGGTTGGGGGGAGGGGGAGGAGGGAAGGAACCAGTCAGGAAGATGTAGATCAGAGATGAAATGAGGGTAAGAGGGACTGAGAGCTTGGGTCCCCCTTCGATGCTGACAAATTCCTCCAACTTTGGCCAGCAGAGCTAGCTCTGGGTAGCGTCTCCCACATTTGGCCACAGCTGTGCCCCACCCTTGCTCCCTTGGCAGTTGCTGGCCTTAGAACACAAGTGGCTTAAAGGGCAGGAGATCCCCAAGGAAGGTGAGAAGAGAAAAGGTGAAATGATACAAAGGAGGGGACCTGGATGGGAATCTAGCTGGATCATAGTGTCTCTAAGCCTCAGTTTTCCCAACTGTACAATGAGATGGAATTAAAAGATTCTTAAAGGACCTTCTAGCTTTGTCTTTTATGGGCAAATGAAGGGATAGCTGGGAGTATGCTGGGAAGAATGGCAACTTTGCTCACTCTCTTGGGGGCTGGGTGATGGTAAGGCTCACCCATTGGGGGGTCTTCTGTGGACTTATCACTGTCGCTGTCTGAGCTTGAACTGGGCCGGGGGCTCCTACCCCGCTTGCGCTGACGCAGGGAGCCCATGATGGGCAGCTGGGGGGGCCCCACAGGACTGCCTCCGTGGCTGGGGGTCATCTGGCTTTCCCGGTTTTTGGGGGGCCGGCCCGGCCTCTTGGGCGGTCCAGCTGTCTTCGGGTTCTTTTTGGAGAACAGAACTGAGGTTCTCCTGCCCACCTCATGTGCGGGGGTTGAGGACATGTTGGGACCCAGGCCTGGAGCAGAGAAAGAGAGAAGGAGAGTTGGTGAGGGGCCTGATGTGAGAAAGGTATATGTCCAGGGTCATGCCCTGGGTATATAGGACCATTACTCCAGCTAGAATTGGGGAGATGATTTTGAGGGTATGGAATTTGGAACATTGACTCTTACACGAACAGCCAGAGAGGCAGCTAAGAGGCCCCTGACTGGGGAATGAGGGAGAAAGTACAGCTAGCTGTGCAGGAGGGACCTCTGCCTGGGGTGCGGCAGGGACTGAGTGTGTGCTGCAGAGTCCAAGTCTGACTTGCTTTGGGGTCCACCTTGCTATGGGGTTCAGACCTTTGCTTGTCTCCTGGCTGCTGCTCTCTTCCGCGGCACTGTCTGTCTGCCCATCCTTGTCACAGGCTGCTGGGTGGGGTGTTAGACTGCCCCGGCTTGAAGGGCCATGCCGCTCAGGCCCATCCCGTCCAGTCTCCCGCTGGTGAGCAAGCTTCCGCCGCAGTGCTGTCATCTCTTTCTTGATCATCTTTGCACGCCGTGAGCGGCCCACACTCTGCTTGCTGGCATTCACCTCATCTAGCCGCTCCAGCAACAACTTCAGCTGCTCTTCCACTGGCAGGTGCTTCTGATTCTCCAGTAAGACCAGCCGCTCTTCCTCTGCTGCTAGGAGTAGGGTTGGGGGAAAAGGTCAGACTCAGGGCAGCCCTCTGGGCCCCTTGAACCTGGGCAGGCAGCAAGAAACCCACTCTTCCCCCGCTTGGCTTCTCACCAGCAACAGCTGTAAAATAGCAGCATCAAGATGTGGAATGGCAGGCACTGCTATCCATTCACCCAGTCTGGCTTCTTGGGGAGCACTCCTGGGGAAAACCTGCCACTGCTCAGCCTAGCTGCTTTCTGCCTACACTGCCTGCTCCCAGGAGGGGACTTTTGGAAAACTGTCCATCCCTGGCACTGGCCTCTATGTGTGTGTGAGACTTATCACCCACCATCTTCAGTGCGGTGTGGGGCCTCGTCTCCAGCCAGGCTGTGAGGGATATGCATGCCCGTCTCAAAGTCAATGCCCATTTTTTCTGCCTGGCGTCGGGCCTGGCGGAGCACAGCACCACCCTGCTCACGGAGCCGCACTGCTGCCCGGTAGAAGATGGTGTCCTTGGCGTTATACTTGAGACAGTTGCTGACGATGAGGTTGAAGTCCTCCTCAAAATCATCAAAGTTCAGGTAGCGGTAAGCCTCCAAGTTCTGCTTCATGGTGAAAAAGTCCATGGGCTTTTTGATGTGGTCTAGGTAGTCAGGTACCTGGGAGAGCAGGGCAGGCGTGTCCAAGTGGAGATATGCTCCTCATTCCCCTGAACCCTGCTCCTAACAAACCCCTGTGAAATGCATCCAGCAACCTCCTCCCACCACAGTTAGAGGCAGGCATATAGCACTGGGAAAAGGAAAGCTGGATTCTAGTTTGGCTTTACCAGTCACAAGCTGTGTGACCTTGGCAAGTCTCTTAACCTTTCTGGGACTGGGACTTCTTTTCTAATCCTGGGAAATGGTGATGAAAATACAGCCAAATCTACTTCCTTGAGCCATATGAGGCTCCAGTAAGAAAATGGCGAGGGGAATCCTCTGGAAATAATGTCACCTTGCATTCCTATAGGGCCCAGTTCTTATCCTTTTTAATTAATGATAATTAAGGAGGACGCTGCCTCAGGCCTCTCATTTTATACCTTTTAGAGAGAAGAGTCTGCCAGTCAGGACCTAGGGCTTCAGAGCTGGTTCTTTAAGTGCTGAGCCTTCTAAAGTCTCCGTTCTAGGGTTCAGCACCCCGAAAGTGTCTTCCTGCCCTGGGATTATTCATTTGGCAGACTCAGTCCCTGCCTCTGGGAAAGGAGTGCAGATTGCCTCCCATTCTGGCCCCTTAGGGTGTGACAGGGACAAGACAGAGTCCAGGTGATACATGTGGCTCCAGTTCATCTTTCCCCAGAGCCACCAGCCCCTCTTCAAGGTCCCCACCTAGTCCCTGGCCCAGACCTGCAGCAGGGGTCCAACTGGGAGAGGAACAGAAAGAAGGTGGAGTGAGGGGAAGGGATTCTTACTTCGTCCAATTCGGTTACCTCAGACAGAGGGACCGGCTCGCTGAAGATGTTGCCTGTGTCCTTCTCTTGGAGCTGCTCCAAGGTTTTGCGAAGGAGGATAAGGAAAGGGGTCAGCTGCATCTCCATGGCGATCTGCTGGACCTTGATCTGACATACAAAAAGAGGCCTGATCAGTCAGGCCCAGACCAGTCTTTTGGCAGAAAGGTCTGAGAAGATGGTTCCAGCTGGCTTGGGAACCCGCCTTCCTTCCCACTCCCACAGCTGGGTGTATTCACTCACGTCTACCTTCTACAAGGCCCCACCCAGTGAAATTTTCTCCAATTAATCTGGCCTTCCCCTTCCTTGAACTCCCAGCACCAGCTACCTGAATCACATAATTTAGGATTCCATTCACACTCTTGTGACATTCTGCTTCCAGTAGGCCTGAGAACACAGTGAGCACCAGGAGACCTGACTTCAGCAACAGCCCTGTTGCTTCCTGCCAGGGAACACATACTTTTCCTTCTCCTGGGTCTGTTTTCTCCTTTGTAAAATAGCATTGGCCTAGGATCACTCACCGTCTCTCTTTTGAGTTTCTCTCGCTTGCGGATCAGTTCCACCAGCAGCCGAGCTCGCTCCAGGTCATGCCGGAGCCTCTGCCAGGACTTGAGCTGTTCTTTAAGGGCCCAGTTCTTATCCTCAGAATCTCTCTGTAGAAGCAAATGGGGGATCAGGAGATGATGAGGCAGCCAGAGGAAAGGCCAGAGGGGAGGAGAGAGGCCAGGAAACTTGGGTCAAGGGCAGGTCAAGCCAAAGGAGGGAGCACAGTAATTTCTGGGTAGCTCTTCAATCTATGTGTCCCCAGGGCCTGGTAAAGAGTAAACGCTCGTATATGTTTGTTGAATGAATGAATGTACACATAGGAACAACTCCTTTCCATTAAGCTGATAAACTATAAGGATTTCATGCTGAGTCTGGTTTGAGGGCTGGCTTAAAACAGGAAACAGCCTAAGTCCTCTGACACTAGAAGCTGCAGTCACAGGGCCAGCCCGTGGCTCACTTGGGAGAGTGCGGTGCT